>NC_090648.1:393791887-394100637 GCF_040937935.1 Hyperolius riggenbachi
TTTTGTATAGTGTCCCATACTTGAGACTGCTATCTTTTGGGCCTTTTTGGCTCTTGTAACATAAGTTCACCTGATGTATCATCGGGTCTCAGCATTGGTATGTTTACGGGCTATTTTTCTTTGCGGTCAATCTATCTAGTTACAATTACATTATATAAATGTTAATATTGTATGACCGCCATCTATATGGCGGAGATGTTTTGATTGCGGTGCATGTGTGTGTGTTCGCGGTGAGCCTTTGCACATAGGCGGTTTTGCGGCGACGCGTAGGCTGTGCTCTCCACGCAGGGCCTTTCTTCCCTTCCTTTTCTTTTCTGATTTCATTTCGATTTTTGGCAGGGCTGGCTATAGGCGTTGCCAGCTCTGGTATCTAGGTGATAGAATCTGGGATCTGCCTTATCCCTTTTCTGTTCTATTTTTTGTTTTTTGTTTTGGGTATGATCGACCCTGCGTGGCTAAAGCTCCATCCCCACGGGCACGGCCGGCCTTTGACCTGAGCGACCGGAGCGATCGCTCAGGGCGCCTGGCCGCCGGCTTTCAAGGGGGCGCTGCACGGCTCCTGCCGCCCTGGCCGCATATTGTTAATTTGTGGCTGTGATCTGCTGCGGCGGCCGTACGTACATACAGCTCCCCTGGCTGTATGTACAGTAAAACAGGGAGCGCACCTACCCCCACCCGGCCTAGCCGCTCTCAACGCGATTGATCGCATCTCCCTTTCCCCTCATGCACGCAGCGCATTGCACGTCAGATGCGCCCAGCGTGCAAAGTCATTGGAGCTTATGTGTGATGAGGCGGCGGCAGCGGCACATGTTCATAGTACCGCTGCCTGCTTTCCCAGTCCCCGCACTGTATTCATACCGCAGCCCCGACAGTGCCTGCCCTGCCATGTGAGTAGAAGAGAACAGAGCCAGCATGGCAATCAGGGAGGCCAAGGAATGCAGGCATGAAGAGAGAGCAGCTTACGCTGCTGCGCTGACACCTTCTCCCTCAGCTCCAGACTGGATCAGGCTCCTCAACAATGTGCTATGGCTCCAGCCAGACTGCCAGAGAGTGTATTGCACACATACAACGGAGGTCTGAGGAGATATTTTTTTTCCTTTTAATTTCGATCTTTCTAATGTCTAGCACTCAGAAGCGCTCCTAGAGACCAGCTGACCAGCTAATTGCCTAGAGTGCCAGATTTATTGCAGGGCGGCTTGGCTTTGAGGGAAAAAAAAGTTTATTTTTCCTGTCCTTAGAGGCTGAAAACTCAGGGAACGGAGATAAAAAGTTCTAATGAAAGCCTCTACTGCTCAGCCTCAAATAAGGAATCTACAAACTTTTGTCTACAACACTTTGTATGGCATTCCCTAATGTTGGTGTTATCTCCAGATCTAGAGTGTGTCTGTGTGACTGCTGGAGGCTCCCGCCCCTCCCTGTGCCAAAGAGGAACACAGCAGAAGAGCATGTCTGTTGGAGGAGGTAATAACAAGGCATGAAAGACATGCCAGGAGTGCAGAGCTCCAGCTAGAGAAAATCAATCCCCAGACAGTTACGTTACTGGGCACTGACTTTGCAGCAGCACTAGGGACATTTTTATATCCTCACCAGACCCGATCACCTGAATGTGATGGCTTCCAGACTGATAAGGTACGGTGTGACCGTGTGAATAGCAGGACTGCTAGCTAAATGAAAAGCTTTAGTCACTGATTGAGCACACAAAAGGTTAAATTCTGGCTGCAGCTCAGGGAGGGGGAAGCACAGCAGGAGACCAGGTCATCAGAGGTCAGGATTAGTGTTGGGCGAACAGTGTTCACCACTGTTCGGGTTCTGCAGAACATCACCCTGTTCGGGTGATGTTCGAGTTCGGCCGAACACCTGACGGTGCTCGGCCAAACCGTTCGGCCATATGGCCGAACTAAGAGCGCATGGCCGAACGTTCCCCGAACGTTCGGCTAGCGCTGTGATTGGCCGAACGGGTCACGTGGTTCGGACCCGAACGCGCTCTGATTGGCCGAACGGTCACGTGGTTCGGGTAAATAAATACCCGAACCACGTCATATCTCCGCCATTTGTCTGTGGGTTTAGCTTTGGGTAGGCAGGCAGGGTAGTTCGCGCTCCAGCCACGCTAGCCAGGGTCCCCCCTGTCATTGTGTCACTGCTGGGAACAGTAGTACACCGCTTGCTCAGCCACACTATATAGCATTCTGTTTACTGCCACTCTGTGTACCTCGCTCAGCCACACTATATAGCATTCTGTTTACTGCCACTCTGTGTCTGCTGGGAATAGTAGTACACCGCTTGCTCAGCCACACTATATAGCATTCTGTTTACTGCCACTCTGTGTACCTCGCTCAGCCACACTATATAGCATTCTGTTTACTGCCACTCTGTGTCTGCTGGGAATAGTGGTACACCGCTCGCTCAGCCACACTATATAGCATTCTGTTCACTGTTCTGTGTCTGCTTGGAATAGTGGTACACCGCTCGCTCAGCCACACTATATAGCATTCTGTTTACTGTTCTGTGTCTGCTGGGAATAGTGGTACACCGCTCGCTCAGCCACACTATATAGCATTCTGTTTACTGTTCTGTGTCTGCTGGGAATAGTGGTACACCGCTCGCTCAGCCACACTATATAGCATTCTGTGCACTGTTCTGTGTCTGCTGGGAATAGTGGTACACCGCTCGCTCAGCCACACTATATAGCATTCTGTTCACTGTTCTGTGTCTGCTGGGAATAGTGGTACACCGCTCGCTCAGCCACACTATATAGCATTCTGTTTACTGTTCTGTGTCTGCTGGGAATAGTGGTACACCGCTCGCTCATCCACACTATATAGCATTCTGTTCACTGTTCTGTGTCTGCTGGGAATAGTGGTACACCGCCCGCTCAGCCACACTATATAGCATTCTGTTCACTGTTCTGTGTCTACTGGGAATAGTGGTACACCGCTCGCTCAGCCACACTATATAGCATTCTGTTCACTGTTCTGTGTCTGCTGGGAACAGTAGTACACCGCTCGCTCAGCCAGAGTATATAGCATTGTGTTTACTGCCACTCTGTGTACACCGCTCAGCCAGACTATATACCATTGTTTACTGACACTCTGTGTACACCGCTCAGCCAGACTATATACCATTGTTTACTGACACTCTGTGTACACCGCTCAGCCAGACTATATACCATTGTTTACTGCCACTCTGATTCTGCTGGGAACAGTAGTACACCGCTCGCTCAGCCAGACTATATAGCATTGTGTTTACTGCCACTCTGTGTACACCGCTCAGCCAGACTATATACCATTGTTTACTGACACTCTGTGTACACCGCTCAGCCAGACTATATACCATTGTTTACTGAAACTCTGTGTACACCGCTCAGCCAGACTATATACCATTGTTTACTGCCACTCTGATTCTGCTGGGAACAGTAGTACACCGCTCGCTCAGCCAGACTATATACCATTGTTTACTGACACTATATAGCAGACTATATAGCATTGTGTGTACACCGCTCAGCCAGACTATATACCATTGTTTACTGACACTCTGTGTACACCGCTCAGCCAGACTATATACCATTGTTTACTGCCACTCTGATTCTGCTGGGAACAGTAGTACACCGCTCGCTCAGCCAGACTATATACCATTGTTTACTGACACTCTGTGTACACCGCTCAGCCAGACTATATACCATTGTTTACTGCCACTCTGATTCTGCTGGGAACAGTAGTACACCGCTCGCTCAGCCAGACTATATACCATTGTTTACTGACACTCTGTGTACACCGCTCAGCCAGACTATATACCATTGTTTACTGCCACTCTGATTCTGCTGGGAACAGTAGTACACCGCTCGCTCAGCCAGACTATATACCATTGTTTACTGACACTATATAGCAGACTATATAGCATTGTGTGTACACCGCTCAGCCAGACTATATACCATTGTTTACTGCCACTCTGATTCTGCTGGGAACAGTAGTACACCGCTCGCTCAGCCAGACTATATAGCATTGTGTTTACTGCCACTCTGTGTACACCGCTCAGCCACACTATATAGCATTGCGTACTCTGCCAGTCAGTGTGTATATTGCTGGGATCAGTAATACTCCACTCACCGTCAACCACTATATGAGCTCAACATGAGTTCCCCAGAGACCTCCGCTGTGAGCAGCACTCCCAACAACAGCAACAGCCAACGCCCCACGCAAGCTATAACATCCACCCCAGCAGCCAGTGGTCAGCAGCAGCCCTCCCCGGAGGAGAACGTTGTGTCCATCAGTCCGTCGCCAGAGCGATTAATGAGGGCTGCCATTGAGGAGATGATGGGGCCTGATGTGGAGGAGGAGGTCTGGCTCAGGCCAGCATCCCAAGTTAATGTTGAGGACGATGAGGGGTCTGTGTCTGGGGATGTTGGGGTGGCAGAGGTGGTGGGTGGGTCAGACTCAGGAGAAGAGTTGTATGATGAGGATGATGATCGGGACCATCTGTATGTGCCTCAGAGTCCGACCCCGGAAAACATGTTGTATCGTGTGTTTAGGTACTAAAATCTGCGTTCCCTCCCAGTAGTGTTGGGCGAACAGTGTTTGCCACTGTTCGGGTTCTGCAGAACATCACCCTGTTCGGGGTGACTATATAGCAGACTATATAGCATTGTGTTTAATGCCACTCTGTGTACACGGCTCAGCCACACTATATAGCATTGTGTTTACTTCCACTCTGTGTCTGCTGGGAACAGTAGTACACCGCTCACCCGCCACTGTATAGCATTGTGCTCTGTGTCACTGCTGACAATAGTGGTACACCGCTCACCCACCACTGTATAGCATTTCTGTACTGCCACTGTACTGCTGCCAGTCAGCGTGTACTTTAAGGATAAGTGAAATGAGGAAGAAATCCGGTGAAAGAGGGAGGGGCAAGGGAAGAGGTGTTTCCCCTGACGGTTCACGTACAGGCCACAGGGGAGCACCCAAGAAAACCCACTCAATACTGCCCATGTTGTCCAGGACAACAACCCTCACAGATCCAAAAGAACAGGACCAGATAATTACTTGGATGACCTCTCAAGCGTCCAGCAGTGGGTTAAGCAGCACCAGCACATCACGCACGAGGTCCGAGTCCTCAGCCAGTTAAAGTCTGGGCTTTCTTTGAAGACTGCACTGAGGATGTTACCATGGCGATTTGCAAGGTGTGCAAGACCCGCCTGAGCAGGGGGAAAAGTATTAACAACCTCTCCACCACCAGCATGAGCCGCCACATTCTATCCAAACATCCCACTCTGTGGGCAAACGCGGCAGGACAGGGTACCACCAGCAACACTGCCTCCCTTGGGTTCACCAGACTCACCACCAGACCCGCCTCAGCAGCAGCAGTAGCCCAGCCATTGCGTGGTTCACAACATTCACAAACATCAGACGATGCTGACACTGTCACTTTCCGGACTAGTGCTCTTGAGGTCTCCCAGTGTTCATCAAACACAACAACCAACAGCCCTTCGGTGTGCAGCGCTACGGTTGAGTTGTCTGTCTCTGAGATGTTTGAGCACAAGAGGAAATTGCCAGCAAATGACCCCCGGGCCGTGGCAGTAACAGCCAGCCAGCATAGCCAAGCTTCTGGCCTGCGAAATGCTGCCATATCGAGTGGTGGAGACAAACAGCTTCAAGGGCATGATGTCAGTGGCCATCCCACGTTACGTTGTTCCCAGCCGCTACCACTTTGCGCGCTCTGCAGTGCCTGAGTTGCATGAGCACGTGGTCAGCTAAATAACCCGAAGCTTGAAGAATGCCGTTGCCTGCAAGGTTCACCTCACCACTGACACCTGGACGAGTGCGTTCGGCCAGGGTCGATACATCTCCCTTACCGCGCACTGGGTGAACCTTGTGGAGCCTGGCAGCGATTCCTCACCTGCTACGGCGCGGGTGTTGCCCACGCCGCAAACAGCTGGATAACAACAGCAGCACCTACCTCTCTGACTCCTTCTCCTCCAACGCATCTCAAAGCTGTACCTCATCCGGAAATGCTAACCCAGCACCAGCAGCAGTAGGATCGTGGAAGCAGTGCAGCACAGCTGTTGGCATGCGTCAGCAAGCGTTGCTGAAGCTGATCTGCCTTGGGGATAAGCAGCACACAGGGGAGGAAATTTGGAGGGGAATAAAGGAACAGACGGATTTGTGGCTGGCACCGCTGGACCTGAAACCGGGCATGAAGCTAGACACCTGGCACGAACTGGCAATGTACGCAATAGAGGTGCTGGCTTGCCCGGCAGCCAGCGTTATGTCGGAACGCTGTTTCAGTGCTGCCGGAGGCATCATCACAGATCGGCGTATCCGCCTCTCCACAGAAAATGCAGACCGTCTGACTCAAATTAAAATGAATCAATCCTGGATTGGAAACGACTACGCAACACTCCTGGACCCCAACCAAGTAACATGACCGATGAACATCTGGGATGGTTTAGCGTTTCCGGTCCCTGTTTATTGAACCTCTCATCTGTATTACATTTATGACTGCATGGCGGCAAAAAGCATTGCTGCTATATCCGCACGCTTTTTGTCCTCATGCAAGGCCTGGGTTGTTGTGTCTCACAAAGCGTGGCCTTCTCCTCCTGCGCCTCCTCCTGTTCCATCACGTGTGCTGCTGCTGCTGCTGCTGCTGCTGGGTTACCGTTGCCGCGTGGTCCCTGTTTATGGAACCTCTTATCTTTATTACATTTATGACTACATGGCGGTACAAAGCATGCTATCCGCACGCTTTTTGTCCTCATGCAAGGCCTGGGTTGTTGTGTCTCACAAAGCGTGGCCTTCTCCTCCTGCGCCTCCTCCTGTTCCATCACGTGTGCTGCTGCTGCTGCTGCTGCTGGGTTAGCGTTGCCGCGTGGTCCCTGTTTATTGAACCTCTTATCTTTATTACATTTATGACTACATGGCGGTACAAAGCATGCTATCCGCACGCTTTTTGTCCTCATGCAAGGCCTGGGTTGTTGTGTCTCACAAAGCGTGGCCTTCTCCTCCTGCGCCTCCTCCTGTTCCATCACGTGTGCTGCTGCTGCTGCTGCTGCTGCTGGGTTACCGTTGCCGGTCCCTGTTTATGGAACCTCTTATCTTTATTACATTTATGACTACATGGCGGTACAAAGCATGCTATCCGCACGCTTTTTGTCCTCATGCAAGGCCTGGGTTGTTGTGTCTCACAAAGCGTGGCCTTCTCCTCCTGCGCCTCCTCCTGTTCCATCACGTGTGCTGCTGCTGCTGCTGCTGCTGGGTTAGCGTTGCCGCGTGGTCCCTGTTTATTGAACCTCTTATCTTTATTACATTTATGACTACATGGCGGTACAAAGCATGCTCTCCGCACGCTTTTTGTCCTCATGCAAGGCCTGGGTTGTTGTGTCTCACAAAGCGTGGCCTTCTCCTCCTGCGCCTCCTCCTGTTCCATCACGTGTGCTGCTGCTGGGTTAGCGTTGCCGCGTGGTCCCTGTTTATTGAACCACTTATCTTTATTACATTTATGACTGCATGGTGGTACAAAGCATGCTATCCGCACGCTTCTTGTCCTCATGCAAGGCCTGGGTTGTTGTGTCTCAAAGCGTGGCCTTCTCCTCCTGCGCCACCCTCCTCCTGTTCCATCACGTGTGCTGCTGCTGGGTTAGCATTACCGGTCCCTTTTCCTGGAACCTCTTATATGTATTACATTTATGACTGCATGCCGACAAAAAGCATGTTACCTGTGCAAAGAAAACAGACATTTCCCGCATTTAAAAGACAGTTTTCCCTTTGAAACTTTAAAATCGATTTTCTCAAAAACTATAAGCTCTTTTTGCTAAATTTTTTTTTCCTCTTGTACCCACTCCCAAGGTGCACATACCCTGTAAATTTGGGGTATGTAGCATGTAAGGAGGCTTTACAAAGCACAAAAGTTCGGGTCCCCATTGACTTCCATTATGTTCGGAGTTCGGGTCGAACACCCGAACATCGCGGACATGTTCGGCCTGTTCGGCCCGAACCCGAACATCTAGATGTTCGCCCAACACTAGTCAGGATGTGAATAGAGTGACTTGCTGTATAAGATGCTGATCAGGCTGCCTATTCTTTGACCAAATCATAGACTGCAGTGCACACTGGGGAACTACAGGTACCAGCATGTCCTACTGTGATTATGTATGTGTCATGTATGGAATTATAGTTCATCTTCACAAAGAAATGCTGGTAATTGTAGATCTCCCAATGGTTTATAAGGTTCTTACAAAGGTACAATAATGGATAATTGTTCATATACAAGTGATAATTAAGTTTTGTTATAGCACTGACATCTCCTGCAGCACTTTACAGAGTACATAGTCATGTCACTGACTGTCCTCAGAGTAACTCACAATCTAATTTTACCATAGTCATAGCCTAATGTCCTACCATATTATTATTATGTATTTATATAGCACTGACATCCTAGGCAGCACATTACAGAGTACATAGTCATGTCACTGACTGTCCTCAGAGGAGCTCACACTCTAATCCTACCATAGTCATAATCTAATGCCCTACCATATTATTATTATGTATTTATATAGCACTGACATCTTCTGCAGCACATTACAGAGTACATAGTCATGTCACTGACTGTCCTCAGAGGAGCTCATACTCTAATCCTACCATAGGCATAGTCTAATGTCCTACCATATTATTATTATTATTATGTATTTATATAGCCCTGACATCTTCTGCAGCACATTATAGAGTACATAGTCATGTTACTGACTGTCCTCAGAGGAGCTCACAATCTAATCGCACCATAGTCATAGTGTAATGTCCTACCATATTATTATTATGTATTTATATAGAAAAACAAAAGTTTGCTTTCCTAAAACAGAAAGAATTTGCAATAATTCAGGTTGGAGTGAGCTCGAGATGTCTCCCAGGCACCACTGCTGAATATATGCAAATTAACCATTGTACCCTTAGAAGCTAAACACACCTCCAGAACCGCTGGAATGCAATGATGTGTCAGCTTGTTAAATTGTACAGAGCCATAATAATCCAACATGCATACAGACTGTTTCGGATTGTTTGATCCTCATCAGTGCATGGCATGGATTAATTTGGCTCTATGGAGTAGGGCTTGTAAATCCGAGAGGCACAGACTAAGGGGGCTTTTAGGACCATTGTAGTCCCTTACACACCCCAAAGAGTCCTGTATTTATATAGCACTGACATCTCCTGCAGCACATTACAGAGTACATAGTCATGTCACTGACTGTCCTCAGAGGAGCTCACACTCTAATCCTACCATAGTCATAGTGTAATGTCCTACCATATTAATATTATGTATTTATATAGCACTGACATCTCCTGCAGCACATTACAGAGTACATAGTCATGTTACTGACTGTCCTCAGAGGAGCTCACAATCTAATCGCACCATAGTCATAGTGTAATGTCCTACCATATTATTATTATGTATTTATATAGCACTGACATCTCCTGCAGCACATTACAGAGTACATAGTCATGTCACTGACTGTCCTCAGAGGAGCTCACACTCTAATCCTACCATAGTCATAGTGTAATGTCCTACCATATTAATATTATGTATTTATATAGCACTGACATCTTCTGCAGCACATTACAGAGTACATAGTCATGTCACTGACTGTCCTCAGAGGAGCTCACACTCTAATCCTACCATAGTCACAGTCTAATGTCCTACCATATTATTATTATGTATTTATATAGCACTGACATCTTCTGCAGCACATTACAGAGTACATAGTCATGTTACTGACTGTCCTCAGAGGAGCTCACAATCTGATCCCACCATAGTCATAGTCTAATGTCCTACCATATTATTATTATGTATTTATATAGCACTGACATCCTCTGCAGCACATTACAGAGTACATAGTCATGTCACTGACTGTCCTCTGAGGAGCTCACACTCTAATCCTACCATAGGCATAGTCTAATGTCCTACCATATTATTATTATGTATTTATATAGCACTGACATCTTCTGCAGCACATTACAGAGTACATAGTCATGTTACTGACTGTCCTCAGAGGAGCTCACAATCTAATCCCACCATAGTTAAAGTCTAATATTTTCAATATAGGATTGTTTTGGGAGAAACCAGTTGTGTGTTTTAGGGATGTTGGGGAATATGAAGTGCCTAAATGAATTCCTGGGGAAGATAGTAACTCCATGCAGGTTTTGCCCTAACCAATGTTCAAACCTAGGACTCAGCCCGCGGGGTCTGTGGCATGCAGAGCAGGGTGGCAGCTGAATTACGATTATTTTCCAGTGAAACGCAGCCGCATCACGATTATTTTCATAGGGAGGAACCACAAGGGGGAGGATGGGGGAGCGTGTCAGGTCACCATGGGGGGGGGGGGGGGGGGGCACCACAGGTTTTCTCGCCTGGAGTGCCAAGATGGCTAGAAGCGCCCCTGCTAGCACTTGGGGAATTGTGATGTGGCTTTATGGGGGGGAGGGGGAGGGGGAAGGATGGGTCGGTGTGTGTTACTGGAATAGGTTTATTGGGGAGGGAAGGGTCTGCATGTGTAGGTGATTTGGTTGTAGTGAGGGGAAGAAGGGTAAGCGTGTGGTGTTAGTGAAGTGGGTTTATTGGGGGGGAGGGGATGGTTTTGGGTTTTTTTTTGGAGGGTGGAGGGGGTTAGAGAAGAGTGTGTATGTGTTTGCAGCCAGTGTGGGCTTATTGGTGGGAAGGGTCTGTTTGTGTAGTGATTTGCAGTGATCCCCCCACCCCCATTTATTTATTTTTTTATTTTACTGCCCGAATAGCTTAAGAAAAATAGAACAAAGATGTTAACTTACCTGGGGTTCCTTCCAGCCCCCTGGACTCTTACTGTGGCCACAACATCTTCCTGATCCCCTCTGGCAAGCAGCGTCAACCCCTGCGAAGTTGGCCAGTTGCAAGGTACTGCGCATGTGCGGCCGCGTGCACCCTGGTCGCACTCCCACTATCAGAAGCGTTCTGCGCATGCACAGTAGCAATTTCCACATACTGCACAGAGTGCTTCTGCCGGCGGTAGTGCGACTAGGGTGCATACAGCTTAGGGCCACACATGCGCAGTAGCCACCGACTGGCGGCGACAGACCAGCTTTGCGGGGGTTACTGCTGCTGGCCAGAGGGGCTTAGCAGGATGTCGTGGGCACAGTATGTGTCCAGGGGGCTGAAAGAAGCCCCAGGTAGGTTGAAATCCTTTTTTTTTTTATTTCACTTAAGTTTCCCTTTAACAAAAACTTTCTAACTACAAGCATTTATACTTACCTGGGGCTTCCTTGTTGTCCTCCTGGGCTCGTCCGTTCCTCCCATCTGGCCTGGTTAAAGCTGCAATTAGGCTTAGTTCCGCTTCGCTGTGCATAAGCAGTAATCCCAAACTACCAGGCTGGACAGGGAAGAAGCGGAAAGGACCAGGAGGATTTAAGGGAGCTCACAGCCTACAGAGGGCAGGAGAAAAGACCCAGGTAAGTATAAATGCTTGTAGTTAGAAAGCCTTGGCTTTCCTTTAAAAAACATGCTATATACAGTTAGGCCTCGTTCAAATTGCGTTCCAGGTACGTTTGCTTTGGGCGTTTTTTAATGCTTTTTCCCCCTTCCCCTGGTAAGCATTTTTGTAAACTTGTAAAAGTGTGTGTGTGTGCACGCGAAGAGGATGGGGGGGCACCAAAATCTGGTTACGCTCAGGGCGCTTGGAAACCTAAGGCCGGCCCTGCCCACGGGCACAGCAACTGCGTTTGCAGTATTAGGTCCACCGCTGCCCCGCCGCCTGCATTGGCCTCCCCTCTCTGCGGCCGCGCACACTGCTCCCCTGTCGTCATGAGTGGGTGGAGAAAGAGGTGTGTTTGTTGGTCACTTTTAGTTCAAATATGGTCGGAATCAGCGTGTTGGCAACCACGCCCCCTTGAGAAAGCCGGAAGCCGGCGAAACGTCGGGGGAGCCGCACGTTCCCTGCATGGGACGCCACGCCGTCCCAATCTCCATTCAGCCAGCATCCGCTTGTCTGTCCGAGGGCCACTCGGCCATGCATGCTGCCCGGGTGAGCCTACCACCTACTACACTACTTGGACTCTGAGCCTTTCCATCCTAAGGGCACACCATCCAGCAACGACCAGCAAAGTCCTCTGGCTGACATCAGGAGTTTGTCAAAACCCTCGGGTTCATTTGAGCAGACAGTCTGTCTACAGTGAGCGTCCATGGATTCGGTGAGCTAAGCTTGGCTTGACAGCACCACTCTGTTTGTTTGCTGCGCTCTGATGCGCCATTACAGTGGGAGCTACTGATGCTCGATGCTTGCTACATGTGCTATTTGTGCTCACGCTGCCGTTGTATATAGCATTTGCTCTGCTGTTGACTTTGTTACTGCCTCACACCAGCCTGTATATGTCTGTCAGTCCTTACTCCCTTCGGATGACAACAGGTCCATACCTGTTTTTTTGAAGCATTGATGTCTTTCCTCCTATGCTGATGCTTATTTCTTGTCATAAAGTTAGTTGCCGGCGTATGGATGTGACTGCATGTGGACTGCCTGAGTGGATGAGTTGTGACGGGGTGGCCATCCCATGTGTTTTTAAAGTTTTCTGTAATTTCTTTAATACATTTTTGATATGATGATTTGACATATTATTGTATTCACTAGCGTTTATTGACAGTTTTTTGGTTTTTCCTGGGCAACTTATGTCCTGCTCTCCCTAACCTCACTGCCACAGTATCGATTATTATCCACAGATAGCTATCCGGATTTGGGCCCAACTATCTGGAAACTGAATCCAGTTGGATAGCTAAAAAAAAGGTCGGATATCCGGGTTACCCGGATATCCGGAATCCGGATGAGCAGCCCTGCAGAGGAGGGGGGGAAAGGAAGAGGAGGAGTCTGGGGAAGAGGAGTCACAGGAGGAAGGTGGCTTTCAGGAGGAGATGGAAGAACAACCGCAGCAGAGGTTGCAGGGGGCTTGTGCTGCTTACTTTCGGGTAGCCATGGTATTGTTTGTGGCTGGGGGGAGGAGAAGAACTTCCCTGACATCAGTGAGGAAGAGGCAGAGGAGAGGACAACTAGGTCGGCATCCAACCTTGTGCAGATGGGGTCTTTCATACTGTCCAGCATGTTGAGGGATCCCCATATAAAAAAGCTCAAGGAGAAAGACCTGTACTGGGTAGCAATGGTACTGGACCCTTGGTATAAGCACAAAGTGGTGGAGATGTTACCAAATTACAAGAAGGCAGAAAGGATGCAGCACTTGCACAGCAAGCTGGCAAGTAAGCTTTACACCATGGGTGCCCAATAGGTCGATCACGATCTACCGGTTGGTAGAGATGTCGCGAACCTCCGATTTTAGGTTCGCGAACCCTGTTCGCGAACTTCCGCGAAAGGTTCGGTTCGCCAAAAAGTTCGCGAACCGCAATAGACTTCAATGGGGAGGCGAACTTTGAACATTTTAAAAAATTCTACCAGCTGGCAAAATGATAGAAAACATGTTTCAAGAGCTCTAATACCTGGAGGCACACCTGATTGAGTGAAATACACATCACTGCTGGAGGACCCGCCCTCCCTCCTCCAAGCAAGGTCCTTATACCATTTGACTCAGTTGTCTGTCTACACTAATTAGTTATGGGACAGCTGCTACACACTCTGCTAGGGAGATTTTAATTAGCCTCTTGTGGGTCTCCTCCCTCCTCCCGTGCTACCTAATTCCTCCTCCCTCGTACCGGAGCGAGGAGGGTCTCATCTGCCAGGGAATTATACTATTTCAAAAACCAGTTTACATCATACCATAGCTGGGAATCTAACCCTGCTCTCACTGTGTGGCGGGCAAGCACACTAACCACTGTACCACTACAGTAGTAACTGAAGCTGGCCTAAAATTTACCATTTATGCTCAATGCAATAGAAACATTAGGTTGCTTAAAGGGAACCTTAACTGAGAGTGATATGGATGTTTCCTGTAAACAATACCAGTTGCCTGGCAGTCCAGCTGATCTTTGTGACTGCAATAGTGGCTGAATCACACCCTGAAACAAGCATGCAGCTAATCCAGTCTGACTTCAGTCAGATCACCTGATCTGCATGCTTGTTCAGGGGCTGTGGATAAAAGTATTAGAGACACAGGATCAGCAGGCGATTCAGGCAACTGGTATTATTTTAAAAGGAAAAATACATATCCTTCTCCGTTTAGGTTCCCTTTAAGGATTTGTAGCATAAAAGCCAACTCACATTGGCTGGAATTTGAACCTGGGTCTCACTGTGTGGTGGGCAAGCACACTAACCACTGTACCACTACAGTAGTAACTGAAGCTGGCCTAAAATTTACCATGTATGCTCAATGCAATAGAAACATTAGGTTGCTTAAAGGGAACCTTAACTGAGAGTGATATGGATGTTTCCTGTAAACAATACCAGTTGCCTGGCAGTCCAGCTGATCTTTGTGACTGCAATAGTGGCTGAATCACACCCTGAAACAAGCATGCAGCTAATCCAGTCTGACTTCAGTCAGAGCACCTGATCTGCATGCTTGTTCAGGGGCTGTGGCTAAAAGTATTAGAGACACAGGATCAGCAGGCAATTCAGGCAACTGGTATTATTTTAAAAGGAAAAATCCATATCCTTCTCCGTTTAGGATCCCTTTAAGGATTTGTAACATAAAAGCCAACTTACATTGGCTGGGATCTGAATCTGGGTCTCACTGTGTGGTGGGCAAGCACACTAACCACTGTACCACAACAGTAGTAACTGAAGCTGGCCTAAAATTTACCATTTATGCTCAATACAAGAGAAAAAGTAGACAAGACAAATAACATTTATATCACACTTTTCTCCTGGCGGACTCAAAGCACCAGAGCTGCAGCCACTAGGGCATGCTCTATAGGCAGTAGCAGTATTAGGAAGACTTGCCTAAAGTCTCCTACTGAATAGGTGCTGGCTTACTGAACAGACAGAGCTGAGATTTGAAATCTGGTCTCCTGTGTCAGAGGCAGCGCCCTTAACCATTACACCATGCAGCCACTGCTTACAGATATGTAGCCAGACATGGCCTTGTCTTTTGTGTTCAACAGCTGTCAAGAGAAAAATTAGACAAGATAGTAGTGTTAGGAAGACTTGCCTAAGGTCTCCTACTGAATAGGTGCTGGCTTACTGAACAGACAGAGCTGAGATTTGAACTCTGGTCTCCTGTGTCAGAGGCAGAGCCCTTAACCATTACACCATGCAGCCACTGCTTATGGATATGTAGCCAGACATGGCCTTGTCTTTTGTGTTCAACAGTTGTCCAAAGAGAACCCCAGATAGCCAGGTAGATTCATCTCTCTCTCTCTCTCTTTGACCCTCATAGTGCATTATGGGGCGAATTGAACTTCTGCAAAAGTTCGCTTGGTCCAGGCGAACGCGAACCACCAAAGTTCACCTGGAACCGTTCACCGGCGATCCGTTCGCTACATCTCTACCGGTAGATCACGACTGCCTATTTGGTAGATCACAGCCTCTTGGCCGCGCCCCATCACATTTTGCGGCCGACAGCTTTCCCATCATATTCTGCTGCCGGTCGCTGGCCAATAGGAAGTGGGGAGGAGAGAGGAGGCGTGGCTGAAGAGGCAAGGGGCGGTTCTGCCATGATGTGATGTCATGGCTGGGGGCGGCGCCGGGCACAGCACATACACACATGCACGCAGGCAAGCCACATTTAATCATCATTTAATCACCAGACATCGCCGCTGGAGGGAGGTAAGTGATTAAGCACCCGAGCACTCTTCCCTACCTACCTATGCTAAAAGCACCCATCCCTACTTACCTATGCTAAAAGCACCCATCACTACCTACCTATGCTAAAAGCACCCATCACTACCTACCTATTCTAAAAGCACCCATCCCCACCTACCTATGCTAAAGGGACCCATCCCCACCTACCTATGCTAAAGGGACCCATCCCCACCTACCTATGCTAAAGGCACCTATCCCCACCTACCTATGCTAAAGGCACCTATCCCTACCTACCTACCTATGCTAAAGGCACCGATCCCTACCTACCTATGCTACAGGCACCTATCCCTACCTACTGTACCTATGCTAAAGGCACCTGTACCCAGCTACCTATTGCTGAAGGGACCTGTATCCAGCTACCTTTGCTGAAGGGACCTATACTTAGCTACCTATACTGGAGGCACTTGTACCTGGAGGCTGTTCATGACCGGGGGGGGGGGGGTTTGGGGGGTTGGTAGATCTCCTGGACTTGGCAAATTTTAAAGTAGCTCGCAAGCTGAAAAAGTGTGGGCACCCCTGCTTTACACTGTGTTTAATGGTGATGTCACAGCACAATGGGAAAGAGGTGCCAGTAATCCTCCTCCTCCTGCTCCCATGCCCACGCAGGCAAGGACAGGACGCTCTAGCGATCTGATGGTGATGTCGCACATTGTGATGTTGGATGTTAGTCCAAAGCCTCGTCTCAGCCCTTCGGGATCCACCCTCCGACAACTCCTCAACTGGCAGGTTGCCGACTACCTGGCCTTAAGTGCAGATATAGACACTATGAGCAGCGATGAACCCCTGGACTACTGGATGTGCAGGCTTGACCTGTGGCCAGAGCTGTCACAATTTGCCATTGAACTTCTGGCTTGCCCCGCCTCAAGTGTCCTGTCAGAAAGGACCTTCAGCGCAGCAGGAGGCATTGTCACTGACAAGAGAAGTCGCCTAGGTCAAAAAAGAATTCAGTACCTCACCTTTATTAACTAGCGGTATTGACAGATACACACGTCCATACAAAACATGCAGTGAACAGTGTAAATGTGCATACACGTTAATACTCTCCTGCACTGTATACTGGACCCTTGCTTGACACATTTTGGCAAGTTATAGGAAAAAAAAAAGGTTATAAAAATTAATTGTATCACTTTTTGCACAGAAATCCTGGGGAAATTGAACGCCAGGGAGGTTAAAATGAATGAGGCATGGATCCCGGAGGGCTACTGCCTGCCCGAAGACTAAGTCAGTCCCCACACAGCATCTCTGCCTGCACGCCGCTACTGCCTGCCCGAAGACTAAGTCAGCCCCCACACAGCATCTCTGCCTGCACGCCGCTACTGCCTGCCCGAAGACTAAGTCAGTCCCCACACACCATCTCTGCCTGCACACCTCTTGACTGACTTCTCCGCCACCACCGACAGGGTCCAGGACTCCAGGTGGATCCTGAATGTTTAAGGCTGCAGTGGTCGCTATAAAAAATAATAATTTTTCTGGTGTGTGTACATGCATAATTTTTCTGGCTGCACTGTGGCTGCAACAACAACAAACATGTATACAGTATGTGTCAATTCCCTTTCATGAACATTATCTTGTCACGGTGAAGGGGCTTGCGTTTCACAATGAAGGAATAACCTATATGAGTGTGTTGGGGGCTTCATTGTGGACAGACCAAATTTGATCAGCTGCACAGTCACTGTTGTTCTGTCATTGAACTACCTCAACCCGACCATATGCGCTGGAAAACCGCCACTGCCTGGACTCTCGCCAACATGTGCACGAGCATGGCCATCACTATACAAACATTGCTGCAGAGAGGGCTGACTGTCCTGAGAGTGTCAACTAATAACAACCCTTTGCGGCTGTTTGCGGCGGTGCGTTAAACAGTGAGTTTGGTCTGTCAGTGTGAAGCAGTTTACTACTTGCACTACCTGAATGATGTATACACACACAACTTTATGCCTCCAAATTAGGAATGTAATGTGATTTCTGCCTTTTAGGGATTATAAACCTACTCTGCGTCAAATACATAATTTTCCGAGGGATTGTTGGCATGTATCCCACTCCAGCATGCTTCCCTCCAGGTGTTAGACCCCTTGAAACAAATTTTCCATCACTTTTGTGGCCAGAATTAGTCCCTGTATGTTTTAAAATTTGCCTGCCCATTGAAGTCTATGGCGGTTCGCCCGATTCGTGTGAACTCAAACTTTTGCGGAAGTTCGCGTTCGTGGTTTGTGAACCCAAAATCTAATGTTCGGGCCATCTCTACTCAAAGTTCAAAAATGGTGGAAAGGATAACTGAGACTGCTGTGTGCAGCTTGTGAGTGTGCTCAAAGCCAGAACAGCTCAATGCAGCAACAACAAGACAGTGGAAATGCTTGGCACTATGTGAGGAAACGCGGAAAAGCCGCCGCGTGTGCCAAGAGCTAGGCGGCTGACTCCGCGTCCTACGCAGCGGTTTGCACGCGTCTGGCGATGTGCTGGAACACGGAAAAGCCGCCGCATGTCCTGACAGCAAAGCGGCTGTTTGCATGCAGCAGCATGTGCTTGGTGTGGCTGGGTCTGTTAGTGCACCTAGACAGATGGAGAGCTATGCACGCGCGAGCCTGAATGCAGGACCTTTATACCAGCAGGGGAAGTGTCAGCTGATCAGGAAGGTCAGCTGACTCCTGTAGGACTCATGATTGGCTGAATGGTTCGGGCGGGGCAGCAGAGTCCAGCAACTATATATTCTGCTGCTTGTCAGTTGCTGGTTGTCTGCCATTGCTAACACTTGCGTGAAGGCATTCAGACCTTAGCTAGACCCGACAGTTTGCCAGAACCGGCTGGAGCTGGGAATCCACACTGAGTCAGATTCTTGATAGCTTGATGTACTAATTGTATGGTATTATTTGCTAGACCAGTTCCAGGGTGCTGAAATCTAGGCCCTCACACCCCAGACTAGGAATACTGTGTATCTTCTGTGTATTCTCTAGACTAGTTCCAGGGTGTTGTGAATACGGACCTCACACCCAAGACTAGGGAACTGTATTATCATTTATGTTATGCTCCAGACTAGTTCCAGGGTGTTGTGAATACGGACCTCACACCCAAGACTAGGGAACTGTATTACCATTTATGTTATGCTCCAGACTAGTTCCAGGGTGTTGTGAATACGGACCTCACACCCAAGACTAGGGAACTGTATTATCATTTATGTTATGCTCCAGACTAGTTCCAGGGTGTTGTGAATACGGACCTCACACCCAAGACTAGGGAACTGTATTACCATTTATGTTATGCTCCAGACTAGTTCCAGGGTGTTGTGAATACGGACCTCACACCCAAGACTAGGGAACTGTATTACCATTTATGTTATGCTCCAGACTAGTTCCAGGGTGTTGTGAATACGGACCTCACACCCAAGACTAGGGAACTGTATTACCATTTATGTTATGTTCCAGACTAGTTCCAGGGTGTTGTGAATACGGACCTCACACCCAAGACTAGGGAACTGTATTATCATTTATGTTATGCTCCAGACTAGTTCCAGGGTGTTGTGAATACGGACCTCACACCCAAGACTAGGGAACTGTATTATCATTTATGTTATGCTCCAGACTAGTTCCAGGGTGTTGTGAATACGGACCTCACACCCAAGACTAGGGAACTGTATTACCATTTATGTTATGCTCCAGATTAGTTCCAGGGTGTTGTGAATACGGACCTCACACCCAAGACTAGGGAACTGTATTACCATTTATGTTATGCTCCAGACTAGTTCCAGGGTGTTGTGAATACGGACCTCACACCCAAGACTAGGGAACTGTATTACCATTTATGTTATGCTCCAGACTAGTTCCAGGGTGTTGTGAACACGGACCTCACACCCAAGACTAGGGAACTGTATTACCATTTATGTTATGCTCCAGACTAGTTCCAGGGTGTTGTGAATACGGACCTCACACCCAAGACTAGGGAACTGTATTACCATTTATGTTATGCTCCAGACTAGTTCCAGGGTGTTGTGAATACGGACCTCACACCCAAGACTAGGGAACTGTATTACCATTTATGTTATGCTCCAGACTAGTTCCAGGGTGTTGTGAATACGGACCTCACACCCAGACTAGGTTGTGTATTACTGTGTTACGTTAGCCCAGTTCAGGGCAAAGCCTTACATATTAACAGCAGGGCTTCCTGCGTCCCAGCCTTGGTCCCTCGCTCAGGGGTCCACAGGCTACAGGAATATCACCCACCGCTCAGGGGTGAATTCCTCGGGAGTATAGGCCACCAGCTCCGCTGGTGGTCTTTACTCAGAGTTGTTACTGTTGCACCTGACCAAACACTTACACTCTCCCTGGTGTCTAGAGGTTAGACATATCTGATTATTGACGATTCCGCAGATCCTCAATAATCGGGTATATCTGTATTCTTGGGGATACTGCGGATCGCCAAGGATCAGATTCTCTCTCTGGTTGCTGACACCGATCGTTACAGAATGGCAGACCCAAAAAACATGGTGACACTTGATGAACGGATCAATGTGTTAACCGCTACTCTTAAGGAGGTTAAGAAAACGGTTGATACATTACAGACTCAGGTTAACCAACTGACTGAGTCAATTAAGTGTATTTTAAACTCTGTTGCATCAGTGTCACCCCCCTCTGTAATTCAATCTAGAGTACCCTCACCAGGGAAATTCGTAGGGCACCACTCTAGGTTATCTGAATCAGAGAGGACGCGAAGACGCCTAGAGGGTCTTTGCTTCTATTGCGGACAACATGACCATTGGGTACGAAATTGCAGGAAAAAGTCAAGAAATTTTTTTGGGGGGATGGTGAGAGGCCCGAGTTCTAAGGAGTCTGCTGCGCCATCCCCGGGAAATACGGGTTCTGGTGCTAGTTCAGATCCCGGCCTCCAGAAACCATGTGTTGGTGTAACTAAACTTATGGTGGGAAATCTGTCGCTTAAATATCACCCCGATTTAGATATCTCCCATCCGTCTGATAAATCTTTTCCATGTTCACAGTGTAAACAGGATTTTGTATATTATGCAGATCTCCTCAATCATAGAAAGTCCCACGTACATCCTGCACCCCCTATTATTCCTGAGGAATTGCATTCTGGTGAGAACTCGTATAGGGGAAGTGCGACCTCACTGGGATCAGAGATTAGTTTTGAGGAACAACAGATAGAGAGCTACTATGCGGATAACATTTCTGAACTTTATGAGAGTGATGGCTCTATCTATAGTCATGAATCTGCTGTGCAAGGGTCAAGCTTGCTTATTGCAGCAAATCGAGTTCAGGAGTCTGAAACCGTACAGTCTTCAGCTCCATCATCTGACCAGATTCTAAGTAACAAGAAACCACATTCATGTTCTGAGCATAATTTAGATCTTGTCAACCATAGTAGGCCCCATTTTAAGGGATACATATATTCGTGCTCTGAGTGTGGGGACTCTTTTGTACCTGAGGGACAACCTGTGACTAATGGGAAATCTCACACAGGTGAGAAATTATACGTGTGTCCTGTATGTGAGGAGAAACTTCTCAGTCATGGGAAGTCTCACACCAATGAGAAAACGTATTCATGTTTTGAGTGTGGGGTCCCTTTTGTACCCGAACTACCGCCTGTAGCTCATGGGAGATCTCACACCGGTGAGAAGCAGTACTGGTGTTCTGTATGTGAGGAAGAACTTCTCAGTCATGGGAAGTCTCACATTGATGAGAAATCATATTAATGTTCTGAGTGTGGGAAATGTTTTTCGCCTAATGTACCGGTTGTCACGCATGAGAAATCTCGCACCTGTGAGAGCTTGTATTTATGTTCGGAATGCGAGAAATTTAGTGACTGTTACATTTATACCTTGTTCCAAAATTCTGAATCTGACACAGGACGGTCCTCGACTTTGGTATCTGATCAGGTGAAGAGTGTGGGTATGAGATGAGGACGGCGCTATCATTGTCTCCTGGGGCGTGTCCGGAGTCCACGCCTCAGGAGGGGGTACTGTGAGGAAACGCGGAAAAGCCGCCGCGTGTGCCAAGAGCTAGGCGGCTGACTCCGCGTCCTACGCAGCGGTTTGCACGCGTCTGGCGATGTGCTGGAACACGGAAAAGCCGCCGCATGTCCTGACAGCAAAGCGGCTGTTTGCATGCAGCAGCATGTGCTTGGTGTGGCTGGGTCTGTTAGTGCACCTAGACAGATGAAGAGCTATGCACGCGCGAGCCTGAATGCAGGACCTTTATACCAGCAGGGGAAGTGTCAGCTGATCAGGAAGGTCAGCTGACTCCTGTAGGACTCATGATTGGCTGAATGGTTCGGGCGGGGCAGCAGAGTCCAGCAACTATATATTCTGCTGCTTGTCAGTTGCTGGTTGTCTGCCATTGCTAACACTTGCGTGAAGGCATTCAGACCTTAGCTAGACCCGACAGTTTGCCAGAACCGGCTGGAGCTGGGAATCCACACTGAGTCAGATTCTTGATAGCTTGATGTACTAATTGTATGGTATTATTTGCTAGACCAGTTCCAGGGTGCTGAGATCTAGGCCCTCACACCCCAGACTAGGAATACTGTGTATCTTCTGTGTATTCTCTAGACTAGTTCCAGGGTGTTGTGAATACGGACCTCACATCCAAGACTAGGGAACTGTATTATCATTTATGTTATGCTCCAGACTAGTTCCAGGGTGTTGTGAATACGGACCTCACACCCAAGACTAGGGAACTGTATTACCATTTATGTTATGCTCCAGACTAGTTCCAGGGTGTTGTGAATACGGACCTCACACCCAAGACTAGGGAACTGTATTACCATTTATGTTATGCTCCAGACTAGTTCCAGGGTGTTGTGAATACGGACCTCACACCCAAGACTAGGGAACTGTATTATCATTTATGTTATGCTCCAGAATAGTTCCAGGGTGTTGTGAATACGGACCTCACACCCAAGACTAGGGAACTGTATTACCATTTATGTTATGCTCCAGATTAGTTCCAGGGTGTTGTGAATACGGACCTCACACCCAAGACTAGGGAACTGTATTACCATTTATGTTATGCTCCAGACTAGTTCCAGGGTGTTGTGAACACGGACCTCACACCCAAGACTAGGGAACTGTATTACCATTTATGTTATGCTCCAGACTAGTTCCAGGGTGTTGTGAATACGGACCTCACACCCAAGACTAGGGAACTGTATTATCATTTATGTTATGCTCCAGACTAGTTCCAGGGTGTTGTGAATACGGACCTCACACCCAAGACTAGGGAACTGTATTACCATTTATGTTATGCTCCAGACTAGTTCCAGGGTGTTGTGAATACGGACCTCACACCCAAGACTAGGGAACTGTATTATCATTTATGTTATGCTCCAGACTAGTTCCAGGGTGTTGTGAATACGGACCTCACACCCAAGACTAGGGAACTGTATTACCATTTATGTTATGCTCCAGACTAGTTCCAGGGTGTTGTGAATACGGACCTCACACCCAAGACTAGGGAACTGTATTACCATTTATGTTATGCTCCAGACTAGTTCCAGGGTGTTGTGAATACGGACCTCACACCCAAGACTAGGGAACTGTATTACCATTTATGTTATGCTCCAGACTAGTTCCAGGGTGTTGTGAATACGGACCTCACACCCAAGACTAGGGAACTGTATTACCATTTATGTTATGCTCCAGACTAGTTCCAGGGTGTTGTGAATACGGACCTCACACCCAGACTAGGTTGTGTATTACTGTGTTACGTTAGCCCAGTTCAGGGCAAAGCCTTACATATTAGCAGCAGGGCTTCCTGCGTCCCAGCCTTGGTCCCTCGCTCAGGGGTCCACAGGCTACAGGAATATCACCCACCGCTCAGGGGTGAATTCCTCGGGAGTATAGGCCACCAGCTCCGCTGGTGGTCTTTACTCAGAGTTGTTACTGTTGCACCAAACACTTACACTCTCCCTGGTGTCTAGAGGTTAGACATATCTGATTATTGACGATTCCGCAGATCCTCAATAATCGGGTATATCTGTATTCTTGGGGATACTGCGGATCGCCAAGGATCAGATTCTCTCTCTGGTTGCTGACACCGATCGTTACACACTACTGACAATTTATTGCTTCATTTACTTGACTTCTCAAAGCATGCATAAATAGTCCATCTTGTGCATAGCATGCAGTATAAAAAGTGATACCTATCGTGAGCAGTGTTGTGTGGATGTGGGATGAAAGTGCGTGCCGCTGAGTGCACGGCCTAATTACCATTTTGCTTAATCAGCTTCTTCTGAGGCTTAAAATTGCTTACTGTGCTGGATTTGTGCTGAGTTTAAATAGCATCAGAGGAAGGAGTTGCTAGTCATGTGACGCGTAGATCTGTCTTTCAAAAAGCCAGACTGCACCTGCAAATTGGCAGCATTAGCCAGTTGGATAATCAAATATATGGTATGGCCCTTGGGGTATTTGCTCAGTTAAGAGTCATACTGTGCCTCCCTGCTTTTCCTGCAAGCAAATTTATTCAAAAATTGCATAATTTTACTTGATGTGGT
Organism: Hyperolius riggenbachi; assembly: GCF_040937935.1. NCBI lineage: Eukaryota > Metazoa > Chordata > Amphibia > Anura > Hyperoliidae > Hyperolius > Hyperolius riggenbachi. The sequence continues at coordinate 393,816,129 of NC_090648.1, forward strand.
TATACCCCTCTTTTGCCAGCAGGTGTCAGTAATGTGCTCTCATACAAGCTAATAAGCTTAGTTTGAGAAATACTTCAAGCATTTACTGTATTTGTGTTCTCACGTCCACATGGAGGCACCGTATGACTATTAAATGAGCATATATTTGATTATCCAACTGGCTAATTCTGCCAATTTGCAGGTGCTGTTTGGCTATTTGAAAGGCGGATCAACGCGTCACATGACTAGCATCCCCTTCCTGAGTTGCTATTTAAACTCAGCACAAATCCAGCAGCACAGAGTGCACTTTTAAGCCTCAGAAGAAGCTGATTAAGCAAAACAGTTGTCAGGCCATGCACCCAATGGCACCCACTGTCATCCCACATCCCCACAACGTTGCTCACGATAAGCAACACTTTTATACGGTGTGCTATGCACAAGATGGACTATTTATGCATGCTTTGTGAAGTCAAGTGAATGAAGCAATAAATTGTCAGTAGTGCCAAGCATTTCCATTGTCTTGTTGTTGCGACATTCAGGAAGTGATTGACAGAGGGGAATGGCGCGCAGTAGTGGAGTTTTGGCTTGTCAACGCAATTAAAATGCAGAAGAGTGAGTACACTATTTAAGGAATGTTTATAAGGGAGCTCAGTGTCCTGATGAAGCACCCCACATGTGGGTGCAAAATCGCTGTCGACCTCTGAACATGCTGTAACCCTCTCTCCTCAAGGTGGTCTGTACCATTAATTTTATGATGTTAGATAAATGTTGCCATTTTATATTGGATGTGCCCAGCCCACCCGCTTTCTCTCGTATTGAACTGTTAATCCCTACATTAGAGCATTCCAGTGGGCCATAACTGCAGATCCTGTGCACCATTTCTCTTCATACCATGATGTTTGAGGGTCCAAGCACTGGCTTGGTGGGGTCAAAGAGAATAGGAAAGGCTCTGAATTATCAAGAGGTTTCTGTGAAGAAACACGGAAGAGCCGCCGCTATAAGTCAGAGGGAGGCGGCTCTTTCCGCGCATGGCATGGCGGAACGTGGAAAAACCGCCGCGTCTGATGCGGCGGTTAGCACGCATGGGCCTGCTGCGAACAGTCTGACCCAGCGCGGGAAGGCCGCCGCCGGTGCTGATGGCGGTGCGACCAACCCCACGCACAGGTCAGCGAGCACATTGCAAGACAGTACTGATGTGGCTGGGACTGATAGTCCACCAAGGTTCAGAATGACGCGCGTGCGCGCAGAGAGGCAGAACTTATATGGCAGTCAGAAAAGAGTCAGCTGACCAAGCCGGTCAGCTGACAACCCTGCTTCGTTTCATTGGTCCAGCACTTAGGGAGGGGCTGGAGAGTGTTTTAGTATATATACTGCTGGCTGTTCAGTTGCTGGTTGTCTGGCGTTGCGATCACTATGTGGTAGCACTCAGACCTGAGTCAGATCCTAAAGTGTTCCGGGACCAGCTGGAGCTGTTATCCTACACTTAGCTAGATTCTGTTGATAGTCTAAAGTACTAGTTTGATTGTGATTATCTGTTATGACCTTTTGCTTGCCTGACTATTCTTCTGAACTCTGATCCTGTACATTGCTATTCTAATACTCTGTTGCAGAACCCCGGCTCGCCCTAAGACTCCGCATCTGCCTCCTGATTCTGTACCTCAATATTTCTGATACCCTGTTGCCGAACCCTGCTTGTTTATTAGACCCCGCATCTGCCTTCTGAATCTGTACTGTATCTGTGTGTGTGGTTAAGACCTGGTTTGTCCGACCTCGAGAACCGACCTTACTGTTAGAGGCAGTTCCCAGTCCTGGTAGTGACACTCCCTCCTGAGTGTCACTCTCGGTTTGTCCTTCCTACTCTCAGCCTGTCTCCTCCCCCCGGGAGAGTGCAGGTCTTTGGAAGGAATTTGTGCAGTACTCCTAAGTATTACGGTTGCACCAAACACTCCTACTCTACTCAGGTGTCCAGAGGTTAGCTTATATATCTGATTATCGGTGATACTGCAGATCATCAATAATCTGGTATATATCTGTATTCCCAGTGATACTGCAGAACACCGGTAATCAGATCCTCTCTGTGTTACACCGATCGTTACAGTTTCCCTTTAGGTATGCATTTAACCTTGACCTTTTTTCCCCTTCAGTTACCCTTTACCATACGTATATAATGCACCCTACTTTCCAATCAAGACTCAACACACACCATACAATCTTGGTTGTTCAATCTTTCCACTTTGAAGTAGTATAAGAGCTTATACAACCAATAATTCAAAGTATTTTCAATCTGTTGGCCCTTACTTCATAGATTTGGTACATCTGTACAACCAAGATTGTATAGTGTGCGTTGAGTCACATGACCAGACTTTTTCCAGTATAATGTAAAATTATATTGGAAAAACTTTGATGTGGCCCTTAATGTTCACTATTCTTTCTTTGTCTCTTCTTGGTGACCCTCACAACCTGAGGGCCCATCATCTTATGAGAGTCATAAAACAAGTGTGGCCATCAGGATCTTCACATCCATAACATGTGTAGCCACAAAAAAAACCTGATCTGGAGTATCAGAGAAAGGGAAGGTTAGTAGTTGGGACCCCCTCATACCTCTGTGCCCCCTGTAGTCACAGGGGCTTTTCCCCCCTAGTTACGCCTCTGGGGATCAGGTGACTCTGCCATGTTGACGGGTGGAGTCACTGGAAAACAGAAAGAGATCAATGGGTTTTAGTTTCTAATTCCAGATTCTGGCCCTTATGTAGATTACAATGGGCAGCTATGGTGTGCATCCAATGCAGGGGAGTAGCAATCAGTATAGACACCATAGCGGTTGCTATGGGGCCCGCGGCAGCCCTACATCACAGGGGGCCCGTAGCTCAGTCAGAGAACTTTTTTTTTTAATTATTGTAATGCCGGCCCGCCCCTCCCTGATGATTATAAAAGAGTGGGCTAAACTACAGGGGGGGGGGGAATGGGGGGCTGCAGTGGCACCCAGATGACTAACCTGTATGGGGGGGGGCCTGCAGTGGCACCCATATGGCTAACCTATATGGGGGGGGGCTGCAGTGGCACCTATATGGCTAACCTATATGGGGGGCGCAGTGGCACCAGTATGGCTAACCTATATGGGGGGGGGGCACAGTGGCACCCATATGGCTAACCTATATAGGGGGGGCAGTGGTACCCATATGGCTAACCTATATGCTGGGGGGGCAGTGGCACCCATATGGCTAACCTATATGCTCGGGGGCAGTGGCACCACCACCATATGGCAGGCTAAGGGGGCAAAGGCACAACCATATGGCTAACCTATATGCTGGGGAGGGATGCAGTGGCACCCATATCTGACTAACCTTTATGCTGGGAGGGGCAATGGCAATGGCACCCATGTCTAGCTAGCCTATATGCTGGGGGGGGCAGTGGCACCCATGTCTGGCTAAAGTATATGCTGGGGGGGGGGGGCAGTGGCACCCATGTCTGGCTAAAGTATATGCTGGGGGGGGGGCAGTGGCACCCATGTCTGGCTAACCTCTATGCTGGGGGGGGGGCAGTGGCACCCATGTCTGGCTAACCTATATGCTTGGGCGGGCAGTGGCACCCATGTCTGGCTAACCTGAATGGGGGGGGGCTGCAGTGGCACCCATATGGCTAACCTATATGGGGGGGGGGGGGCTGCAGTGGCACCTATATGGCTAACCTATATGGGGGGCGCAGTGGCACCAGTATGGCTAACCTATGTGGGGGGGCGCAGTGGCACCCATATGGCTAACCTATATGGGGGGGCTGCAGTGGCACCTATATGGCTAACCTATATGGGGTGGCGCAGTGGCACCAGTATGGCTAACCTATATGGTGGGGGGCACGCAGTGGCACCCATATGGCTAACCTATATAGGGGGGGGGCAGTGGTACCCATATGGCTAACCTATATGCTGGGGGGGCAGTGGCACCCATATGGCTAACCTATATGCTGGGGGGCAGTGGCACCACCACCACCATATGGCAGGCTAAGGGGGCAGTGGCACAACCATATGGCTAACCTATATGCTGGGGAGGGATGCAGTGGCACCCATATCTGGCTAACCTTTATGCTGGGAGGGGCAATGGCAATGGCACCCATGTCTAGCTAGCCTATATGCTGGGGGGGGGGCAGTGGCACCCATGTCTGGCTAAAGTATATGCTGGGGGGGCAGTGGCACTCATGTCTGGCTAACCTCTATGCTGGGGGGGGGGCAGTGGCACCCATGTCTGGCTAACCTATATGCTCGGGCGGGCAGTGACACCCATGTCTGGCTAACCTATATGCTGGGGAACAGTGGCACCCATGTCTGGCTATCCTATATGCTGGGGGGGCAGTGGCACCCATGTCTGGCTAACCTATATGCAGGGGGCAGTGGCACCCATGTCTGGCTAACCTATATGCTGGCGGGGGGCAGTAGCACCCATGTCTGGCTAACCTATATGCTGGGGGGGGGGGGCAGTGGCACCCATATCTGGCTAACCTATATGCTGGGGGGGCAGTGGCACCCATATCTGGCTAATGCTGCCCATGTTGCGATTATTTTCTGGTGAAATGCTGCCCACTGTATGATTATTTTCTGGTGAAATGATGCAAACATTGTGATTATTTTATGGTAAAATGATGCACACATTGTGATTATTTTATGGTGAAATGATGCACACATTGTGATTATTTTATGGTGAAATGATGCACACATTGCGATTATTTTATGGTGAAATGATGAACACACTGTGATTATTTTCGGCTGAAATTCTGCCCACATTGCGATTATTTTCTGCTGAAATGATGCCCACATTGCGATTATTTTCTGGTGAAATGATGCCCACATTGCGATTATTTTCTGGTGAAATGATGCCCACTTTATGATTATTTTCTGGTGAAATGCTGCCCACTTTACGATTAATTTCTGGGGAAATGCTGCACACATTGCGATTATTTGATGGTGAAACATTGCTGCATTATAATTATTTGATGGTGAAACATTGCTGCATTACGATTTTTTTATGGTGAAACGCTGTCCCATTACAATTATTTTGTAGTGAAACACTGCCCCATTATGATTATTTGGCACCTATGTGGGGGGCCCATCAAAATTTTTGCAAGGGGCCCCAGTGATTTGTAGTTACGCCCCTGACTACTACCTAAACTGGGGACACCTATAGACCTGGCTACTTGGGAATGTTAGGGTGGAGGGTTCTGGAGGAACGTTTGGGTGGGAGGTCCGTGGAGTTGTAAGGTCGTGGGGGGGAGGGGGGGCATACATTTTCTTTGCTATGGAGCCCAGTCATTTCTAGCTACGCCCCTGATCCGATGGCTAAACAATCATCATCAAGGGGAGGGAGGTATTCCAATTGTAATGCCACTAGAGTGGGAGGTGCCAATATACACAGAAGTCTGTGCTGATGATTATGCTCAGAGTTGGGCTCAAGGCTCCCTGCACACTGCATGTGATTCCGATTCCGCTTTTTAATTGGTTTTTACATCCGATTCCGATTTTTAATCTTTACTGCATGCTGCGTTTTTTGATCCGTTTTTCTGTTGAATATATTCAGGGATAATCGGAATTGAAAATTGGAATCAGAAACGGAATCGGAAAACGGATTTGTAGTGTGCAAAGAACCTTAGTGTTTTAATTAGGGTTGCTCTCCAGAGATCGCGAATTCAAATTTACCCGTGATCATGGGTAGATTTTCATGATAGCCGAACTCGAATTCGAAGAGCAACACTGCTCCAGAATTCGAAGTCGAATGTACCCGAATAGTCAATCTCGAATTCAGCCATGATCACGGGTGGTAACGCGTGATCATGAATTCGGCTTCGGTATCCAGGGGATGACGTCATTGGGCCACTCAGAAGGCCCCCAGCTGAGGCCCTAGCAACCTATAAGAGGAGAGGAGCCTGGCCCTCCCCTCCTCTATGTAAGGCGGTGGCCATGTTGTGGAGCCCATCTTTGCTTGTGACTCTGCGGTACTGAGAGCATCTCCAGTGCTGCTGCGTGTCCTAGCAAGTGCTTTTCTTGTGCTAAATAGAGATGGGCCGAACCTCCGATTTTAGGTTCGCGAACCGGGTTCGTGAACTTCCGCGGAAGGTTCGGTTCGCGTTAAAGTTCGCGAACCGCAATAGACTTCAATGGGGATGCGAACTTTGAAAAAAAAATAATAATTATGCTGGCCACAAAAGTGATGGAAAAGATGTTTCAAGGGGTCTAACACCTGGAGGGGGGCATGGCGGAGTGGGATACACGTCAAAAGTCCCCAGGAAAAATCTGGATTTGACGCAAAGCAGCGTTTTAAGGGCAGAAATCATATTGAATGCTAAATGACAGGCCTAAAGTGCTTTAAAACATCTTGCATGTGTATACATCAATCAGGTAGTGTAATTAAGGTACTGCTTCACACTGACACACCAAACTGTTCACTGAACAGAACAGGTATGCAGTGACGGGTTCACTAAACAGGTATACAGTGGCGGGTCCACTGAACAGAACAGGTATGCAGTGGCGGGTCCACTGAACAGAACAGGTATGCAGTGGTGGGTTCACAGAACAGGTATGCAGTGGTGGGTTCACAGAACAGGTATGCAGTGGCAGGATCACTGAACAGGTATGCAGTGGTGGGTGGGTTCACAGAACAGGTATGCAGTGGCAGGATCACTGAACAGGTATGCAGTGGTGGGTGGGTTCACAGAACAGGTATGCAGTGGCAGGATCACTGAACAGGTATGCAGTGGTGGGTGGGTTCACAGAACAGGTATGCAGTGGCAGGATCACTGAACAGGTATGCAGTGGTGGGTGGGTTCACAGAACAGGTATGTAGTGGCAGGATCACTGAACAGGTATGCAGCCAGGAAAAGCTAAGCCTAACTAATCTTTCCCTATGAGAGACAGACAGCAGCTCGCCCTACTCTCTCTAATGCAGGCACACGAGTGGCCGTAATGGCCGCCGCTGCCTGCCTTATATAAGGGGGGTGGGGCTCCAGGGGCTAGTGTAGCCTAATTGGCTACACTGGGCCTGCTGACTGTGATGTAGAGGGTCAAAGTTGACCCTCATAGTGCATTGTGGGGCGAACCGAACTTCCGGAAACGTTCGCCTGCGGGAGGCGAACGCGAACCACCGAAGTTCGCCGGGAACCGTTCGCCGGCGAACCGTTTGGCCCATCTCTAGCCAGCGTTTTGCTTTCTAAAAACATTCTCAACACATATATTATATTGTTTTATAGATAGTTAGTGATTTGATTGTTATAGTTCAGTCAGCTAGTGTAGTGTATATACTGTATACTGTGCTAGGTTAGTGTTAGGTCTGTGTGCAGGCTGGGCCTGCTAGCCTAGGTAGCCTTAGCTACTAGCTTAGACAAGACAAGACAAATAACATTTATATCGCGCTTTTCTCCTGGCGGACTCAAAGCGCCAGAGCAGCAGCCACTAGGGCTAGCTCTATAGGCAGTAGCAGTGTTAGGGAGACTTGCCAAAGGTCTCCTACTGAATAGGTGCTGGCTTACTGAACAGGCAGAGCCGAGGTTCAAACCCTGGTCTCCCATGTCAGAGGCAGAGCCCTTAACCATTACACCATCCAGCCACCACAGCTTAGGTAGGTTAGGGATTATAGTTAGTTGTGTACTAGCAGGGGCGTAGCAATAGGGGTTGCAGAGGTAGCGACCGCATCGGGGCCCTTGGGCCAGAGGGGCCCCAAAGGGCCCTCCCTCAACTGCAGTATTAGCTCTATATCGGTCCTGTGCTCATAATAAGCACTTCTATAGATGCTTTGAATAGTGGTAATCATTAACAAACTGCTCCCCATCCCCTTCTTGCACTTCTGACACTGTAGTTGCCATTGGCAGGTTTTGGTGCGCCGTATCAATTGTTGTGTATAGAGTGCTTGGGGGGCCCCAATGTAAAACTTGCATCGGGGCCCACAGCTCCTTAGCTCCGCCACTGTTACTAGTACTAGTTTACTTAATTTGTACTGTTAGTCTGTGAGTTTATTGGCTTTAGTACTGTGTAATAGTTACTTCACAGGCCAGCATCTGTTGTGATCTGTGACTGTCATCTGCCCGACCCTATTGATTGAGTTAGTTATCGACTACTGTATACACTACACTACTGCTAGGGATTATAGTTAGTAGTAGTTGTTACCTACATACTAGTTTACTTAATTTGTACTGCTATAGTCTGTGAGTTTATTTAGTGCCACAGGCTTCACTACTAGTCTATCTAGGCTTTACTACTGTGTAATAGTTACTTCACAGGCCACTAGGCCAGGCCAGCATCTGTTGTGATCCGTGACTGTCATCTGCCCGACCCTATTGATTGCGTCCGTGTGTGACAGACTTTTATTGTCACTGTCTGACTGTCACACGAGTAAGTTATCGACTACTACACTACTACTCGGGATTATAGTTAGTGGTTACCTACGTACTAGTTTACTTAATTTGCACAGTAAGGGCCTGGAGATGGAGGGGACCGCAGTACGGAAGGCCACGCATGATAAGGTGGCTGCTTCCCATACAGCGGATTTCCTCCAGCACTGATGGGGGTTAATTGCTGATGAGGGAGCTACTTCCGGGCCAGAGGAAAGGAAAGGGCAGGCTCACGGGGGAAACTATTTATAGAGGGGGCGGGCTTAGCAAGGGCAGCAAGTGTGAGGACACGAAACTGGAAGCTCACCTGCTGATCCTGTGTGCCTCACTTGCTGCTCTGCTATGAGTTCTTTGGACGAGCTGGTCGTGAGGGTCAGAGAGGAGGCGGCATCCAGAGGACCCGAGTGGGTACAGGTCCAACTCGCCGCCATGGCTGCTCCAGCTCAGCCCAGCACGTCAGCCCAGCAGCCGGTGGAGAAGAGGAGATCCAAGCCACCGACCAGGCTGAGCCCAGAACACACCACACGTGGGCAGCGCCGTTCTGGGAGCCCCCGCGGGGACCCTCCGGCCCCACCCGCTCAGCGCACATCCGCGCCTTCTAGCGGGCAGGCCGGGAGGAATCCTTCTGGACGCAGTTCGGCGGGAGGTGCACGGGGTCAGGCGGCTTCTCCAGCGCCTCCAGCAGCAACCCCCAGAGGCAATGCGGCCCTTGGCACGCGCTCCTCGCGAGCCAAGCAGGCTCAACGCGATCACACCAGTACGGGCGCCGCCTCCCAGGCTGCGGCAGCGGCCCACGACTCGCGAGGCGGGAGCAGGGGCTCCGCCAAGAAGAGAGGAAAGAGGGGTTCCGCAATGCTGTCCGGAGGTCGCAACAAGAAGGGGAAGCGGGGCCAGGAGCAGCGTTCCCGACAGAGTCTGGACGCCAGCGGGGGGAATCCAGCCGGTACGCGCAACACCTCATCGGACGAGGGGTCGGTTGCTGAAGACGAGGAGCCCGAACACCTGGATTCCGGTGCAACGGCTGGCCAGGACAACCGTCCGGAACAGCCAGGTGAGGCCACAGCACGTAATTCCGCTAGCAATTTGTTTGGGGGCAATGTTGGGGGGGGGTTTGTTAGGTGGGGGAGGTGTTAGGGACACACCAGAGCCAGGGTTGCTCCCGGGAGGGGGGTTGCAGCAGGGGAACTCTTGCTCAATTGATGCATTCTTGGCTGGGCTTAGGGGGTTCCTGTCACAGGGGAATTGCGGGTCGCCTGCCGGGGCCTGGTCCAGCCCTTTCACGCCGCAGCCACCAATGTCACCACAGGTGCCATCAAGGGGGGCGTCCGGTCAGTCGTTGGGGGTGCCTCCTGCACATCTGCTGCAGTCGGGCAGTGGGGGAGTTTTGGAGCAGCAGGTTGTATCAGGTGGCGGGCAGTGTGGTACATCAAGTGCGGATGGGGGAACGGCAGGGGAGGCTACGGGGGCAGTATTGTCAGAGCAAGTGCGGTTGGCAGATGCTTCTCACGCTGAGGTGTACTTATGTTTTAACAAACGTCTCGGTGCACATCTTAAACAGGAGGTCAAAGAAAAAATTTGGAAGGGGGAGTATGTGGAAATTTTCTCGCTGCTCCCTCTAGAGAAGTTTAATTCAGATAAGGGTAAGCCTGATGAGAAGAAAAGGGAAGAAGAAAGGCGTTACAGGTTGATCCCTCGCACATTTCAAAACTGGCAACAGGCGTTCACCATTATGGCGAGTGTTATTGGGGAAAGGAATCCTGAGCATTGCTCGGCTTTGTTCGGGTACATGGATTCTATTAGCGAGGCTTACAGGTTGTATGGTGGGAACGCGTGGCTTCGTTATGACGAACAGTTTCGTCAGACGAAGGCAGTGAACTCGGCGGTGCGGTGGGAACATAAGGACATTACGTCTTGGATGGGTCTTATGATCCCTTCCAGAGGTCCGCAGTCCTTTCCAGGGCAAGTCACTGGGCAGGCAGCAGCAGGTCCAGCCGCCAACAGAGGTAAGGGGTTGTGCTGGCAATTCAACGTCGTTGAAAGTCGTTCAAAGTCGTGCCGTTTTGGTCAGTCATGCCGTTTCAAGCACGAGTGCTCCAGTTGCGGAGGCTCACACGCGGCAACCAGATGTTACAGGCAGAGAAGAAGTAAGCCAGCAGATGTTGGTAACGCGAGGGACAACGCCGGTGAGGGTGCACGACATGGCACCGTTTCTAAGTAGATATCCATTGGCTGAGGTGGGGGAATTTTTGAGAATAGGTTTTGAGGAGGGTTTTGTTATACCGAGTTCCTGTTCACGGTTATCGGTTCCCCCCTTTAAAAATTTGAGATCTGCAAATGAGTTTCCTGAAGTGGTCTCTAAGAAAGTGGAGAAGGAGTTGATTGCGGGGCGCATAGCGGGCCCTTTCAAGGTGAGCCCTCTGGAGGGTTTGGTGGTGTCACCGTTAGGAATGGTGCCAAAAAAGGAACCGGGTACCTATCGGTTGATACACCATTTGTCATTTCCAGGGGGTCTGTCGGTAAACGATGGTCTAGTGCCCGAAGATGCTTCGGTGGTTTACACGTCATTTGACGTTGCTTTAAGTTGGGTACGGCGTTTGGGTCGGGGCGCGTTATTGGCAAAAATCGACATTGAGTCGGCTTTTCGTTTGTTACCTGTTCACCCGGCGAGTTTCCACCTGTTGGGTTGTTTTTGGGATGGAAGATACTTTGTGGACAGATGTTTGCCCATGGGGTGTTCCATCTCTTGTTCCTACTTTGAGAAATTTAGCAGTTTCTTGGAGTGGGCGGTAAAAGATGTGTCAGACGTCCCGTCAATCATCCATTATTTGGATGATTTCCTGTTTATGGGATCGGAGGGATCCCCTTCTTGTGCGTATGCTCTGGCCACCATGAGACATGGGTGTAAGCAGTTTGGGATTCCCTTGGCCGAAGACAAGACCGAGGGGCCAGTGACTGAGTTGAAATTTTTAGGGATAACCATTGACACGATTGCAATGGAGTGCAGATTGCCGCAAGACAAAGTGGAGGATCTCAGGAGGGTGATTGCAACAACTATTGGGTGCAAAAAACCTACGTTGAAGGAGGTGCAATCGTTACTTGGCAAGCTGAACTTCGCCTGTAGGATTATGCCCATGGGGCGTATATTCTGCAGGCGTTTGTCCCTGGCAACAGCAGGTATCAAGGCACCTCATCACCGCATTCGGCTGAATGGGGCGCTTAAGGCTGATTTAGAAGTTTGGTCAGTTTTCCTTCAGGAGTACAACGGGAAATCGTTATGGATGGGGGAGTCAGTCAATAGTGTTGACTTGGAGCTTTTTACCGACGCTTCGGGAGCGCACGGTTTTGGCGCATTCCTGGCGGGAAAATGGTGTGCGGCACCGTGGGATGAGTCATGGGTAGCTGCAGGCTTCTCATCTAACCTGGTCTTGTTGGAATTGTTGCCCATTGTAGTGGCGGTTCGGTTATGGGGTTCTAGGCTTTCGAATCGCCGGATCAGGATTAATTGTGACAACATGGGGGTGGTAATGGCCATCAACAATTGTTCAGCGTCCTCCCTACCGGTTATTTCTTTGATGAGGCAGTTAGTTCTAGATTGCTTGCGATTGAATATTTGTATGTTTGCTGTACACTTGCCTGGAGTGGATAACGTGATTGCTGACGCGCTTTCAGTGGGACAAGTTCCGAGTGGTGGCCCCATCGGCGGAGGAACATGGGGAATCCTGCCCAGAGCTGATATGGAGGATTCCTTTCGGGCTGTCGCTGATTTGATTGGAAGATCATTGTCGTCCTCTACCCGAGCAGCGTATACGGTAGTATGGGACAAGTGGGACGCCTTAAGGGAGCAGGTGGGAGGTTGTGCTTCAGAGAAGGAGAATCTTTGCTTGTTGCTGTATTTCGTGGGGCGGGGTTTTTCGGAGGGTGTGTCGGCAACCGCCATGTCAAAACGAATGTCAGCTATGGCATTCTGGTTTAAAATCAGAGGTATGGCAGATGCCACAAAGGATTTCAGGGTGAGGCAAGCTTTAAAGGGTTTTCGGCGGGGGGCTGTACATAGGGACTTGAGGCGGCCGGTGTCGTTTGTCCTGCTAGAACGGCTGGTTCAAGAGCTGGTGGACATATGTGCTTCACAGTTTGAGGTGAGTCTTTTTACGACTGCTTTTGTGTTAGCGTTCTTTGGGGCTTTTAGATTAGGGGAGCTAGTCAGTCCTAACAAAGCTACAGTGGGAGGCATCCTCGCATCAGATGTGTCGTTGTCAAATGACCGGGTTTGTATACGCTTACGGCAATCCAAAACCGACCAAGCGGGAAAAGGTAGGAACGTCATCCTTTACAGGATTGGCGGCCCTCTGTGCCCTCGGGAGATAGCAGGGAGGTTTGCAATGCTCAGACCCTCTCAGGCTGCGGTTTTCTTGTCCCACGCAGAGGGTACCCCTCTTTCCAAGTTTCAGTTCGTATCGGTGTTTCGGAAATGCTTGCGTTCACTCGGGCTCTCTCCACGCGAGTTTGCCTCCCACTCCTTTAGGATTGGGGCTGCCACCGAGGCCTCAAGGTGGGGTTTAGGGGAGGAGGTTATCAAACAGATTGGTCGATGGGAGTCGTTCAGGTATAGATCGTATGTTAGACCACATTTATTGTAACTTTGTACGTGGTGGTGGGTCGATTGCTGTTAGTGTTTTTGTTTATCATTTGTTGCAGATCCGCAAATCCTGGTCTGGATCCTCGGGCACTCCTACGTCTATTGGGGTGCTAAAAGGGCGGAGGTCAGACCGGAGGGTCGGCAACTGAGTTTCCCACGGGATCAGGTACGTATCCGGTGGTTGGGATTCCCAGGGATGGTGTGGTCTCGAGTTCTTCCCGAACTGCACCGGTGTGCCAGGCTAGATAGAGCTCCCGACATTTTGGTCCTTCATGTTGGGGGCAATGATTTGGCTTCCAGGTCCTCGAGGATGATCATGAAGGACGTTAAATTTGACTTTCTCAGGATCAGATCTTTGTTTCCAGATGCCATAGTAGTCTGGTCAGATATCGTAGCTAGGACATCTTGGAGGTTAGCCAGGTCCGTTCCCAAAGTAAACAAGGCCAGAGTGAAACTTAACAAGGCAGTGTCAAAATTTTTCATTAGAAACGGAGGGTTGGCAGTCAGACATCGGGAGTTGGAAGAGGACATTGGTTTATTCCTTAGGAGGGATGGGGTTCACCTAACTGATGTGAGGACAGATTTGTGGACGTTGGGGATAGAAGAAGGGATCCAAAGAGCTCTGCGGTTGGGGGCGTCAAGAACATGAGGTGTCACGTCCTCTCGCTTTGGAGGGGTGGGGGGTTCCGGAGGTTTGACGACAGTGATGGTGGGGATTTGTCAAGGCACAAATCCGGATGGCTTACGAGCGTCGGAGATTGGTGATCAGGTGGGCATGCAGCCGTCCCTGACCCGGTGACCGCGGGTAGGGGCAGGTTACAGGCTGCACGCCAGCTTTACGTGTTTACCCCTTTCAGTTTCTGAGGACACCTCCGGTCACCTTACCCCAGCTCTCTGGTTTCGTGGACGTTCAACGTCCAGGAGGTTAATGTTATTATTATGATTGAGTTATTTGTTAAATAAAATTGGGCTGCATTGGCCTTTAATTAATCCAATGCTTGGTGTCAGTGTGGTCATTTTAGTGTTAAGTTTGGGTACGGTGGATGGGGTTATAAAAGGGGTAGGGGATGTTAGGCCTACCGCTATCAAGTAAGGGCCTGGAGATGGAGGGGACCGCAGTACGGAAGGCCACGCATGATAAGGTGGCTGCTTCCCATACAGCGGATTTCCTCCAGCACTGATGGGGGTTAATTGCTGCTGAGGGAGCTACTTCCGGGCCAGAGGAAAGGAAAGGGCAGGCTCACGGGGGAAACTATTTATAGAGGGGGCGGGCTTAGCAAGGGCAGCAAGTGTGAGGACACGAAACTCCCTCCCTCCCTCCCTCTTTTTATTATTTCAGGTTGTGTTGTCTTTTTCCAAGGTCTTCATCGTCATTGCAGCAGGAGGGGTGGGGGGTTCCGGAGGTTTGATGACAGTGATGGTGGGGATTTGTCAAGGCACAAATCCGGATGGCTTACGAGCGTCGGAGATTGGTGATCAGGTGGGCATGCAGCCGTCCCTGACCCGGTGACCGCGGGTAGGGGCAGGTTACAGGCTGCACGCCAGCTTTACGTGTTTACCCCTTTCAGTTTCTGAGGACACCTCCGGTCCCCTTACCCCAGCTCTCTGGTTTCGTGGACGTTCAACGTCCAGGAGGTTAATGTTATTATTATGATTGAGTTATTTGTTAAATAAAATTGGGCTGCATTGGCCTTTAATTAATCCAATGCTTGGTGTCAGTGTGGTCATTTTAGTGTTAAGTTTGGGTACGGTGGATGGGGTTATAAAAGGGGTAGGGGATGTTAGGCCTACCGCTATCATGCTATAGTCTGTGAGTTTATTTAGGCTTCACTACTAGTCTACTACTGTGTAATCGTTACTTCACAGGCCAGTGGCCAGGCCAGCATCTGTTGTGATCTGTGACTGTCATCTGCCCGACCCTATTGATTGCGTCCGTGTGTGACAGACTTTCATTGTCACTGTTTGTCACAGGAGTTAGTTATCGAACAGTACACTATTACTAGGGAGTATAGTTAGTTGTTACCTACATACTAGTTTACTTAATTTGTACTGCTATAGTCTGTGAGTTTATTTAGTGCCGCAGGCTTCACTACTACTGTGTAATAGTTACTTCTCAGGGGCCAGGCCAGCATCTGTTGTGATCTGTGACTGTCATCTTCCCGATCCTATTGATTGCGTCCGTGTGTGACAGACTTTTAGTATCACTGTCTGACTGTCACACGAGTTAGTTATCGACTAGTACACTACTACTAGGGATTATAGTTAGTTGTTACCTACGTACTAGTTTACCTAATTTGCACTGCTATAGTCTGTGAGTTTATTTAGTGCCGCAGGTTTCACTACTAGTCTACTACTGTGTAATAGTTACTTCACAGGCCACTAGGCCAGGCCAGCATCTGTTGTGATCTGTGAGTGTCATCTGCCCGACCCTATTGATTGCGTCCGTGTGTGACAGATTTTTATTGTCACTGTCTGTCACATGAGTTAGTTATCGACTACTGTAGACTACACTACTGTTAGTAGTACTACTACTATTAAAAAAAAAAAAAAAAACTTTCATTTTTTGTTGTCACTCACCAGTCACCACCAACCCAGACACTTTATTAAAGTTTACACCCTTTCCCGCCCTTTCTACACATATATTTTTTTGTTTTTCTTATTGTATTTGTAAAATTGTACATTGACTGGCAGAGGTAGAGGGTGAGGCACCACCAGGAGAGGCAGTGCCATTGCTGCAGCCACTGGCAGCACCAGCAGGTCTGTGACTGGTCCGCCGCCAGCCACTGACCGCAGAGTTGTGGAGGAGGAAGCAGAGGCACAGCAGCAGTGTGCTGCGCCCATCTTTGCCGTGGGTCGTCGCCCCTGGCACATTGCGGAGAGTCAGGCACAGGTTGTCATAGAAATGATGGCGGAGCAGCAAGCCACCATTTCCAGCCAGACCTCCAGCACCAGTGAGACCAGTGCCACCACCACCACCAGCACTCCAGTCCGCAGCAGGCCTATACCACCACTTGAGGTCACGTCGACCCCAGCGACCAGCCTACCCTCAATGAGTGCACTCTTTACACCAGGGACCGCAAGCAAACGTTTTGAGGGCTGTGGTTGCCCAGTTTGCCATTTGGCACAGTTGCGGTGCCAGCCTAAGCAGAGGTCGCAATCTGAACAAGTTGGGTACCTCATGCCTGCAGACCCACTTGGAGACCAAACATTTTCAGGACTACAGTGTGTTTCTGAAGCTGAAGGACAGCGGCGCAGGCAGTGGTCAGAGCCAGACAGCCACTGAACAGACTTCAGCAGCAGCAGCATCCCACCTGCCTGCCTGCTCATCCAGCATCAGCAGCAGGAGCACAGGAAGTCACTGCCCCCCCCCCCCCCCCCCCGGGCAGCCAGTCCTCAGTGGCCTCATCTGCTCCCTCCCCAGTCGCCTCCTCATCCTCCCGTGCAGGAAAATGCCGCCAGACTCTGCTTAGCGACTCCTTTCCCGGTGTGACCAAGGTTCTGCCTCCCTCCAACAGGCGCATTCTAGTGCTGAACATGTTGCTTGCCTGGGTCATGTGCTCCCAGCTCCTGCCATACTCCTTTGTGCAGAAGGGGAGTGACATCAGAACTCCTGCAGTACGGGATCCTGGAGTGGCAAATGCCCAGCCACCACTACTTCTCCCGCATGGCGATCCCAGCATTGCACCGCTTTGCAATGGCGAATGTGGGCTGCGCACTCAATCACGCCGTGAGTGAGTGGATCCACGTCACCATGGATTCATGGAGCAGCCGTTTTGGGACAGACCGCTACCTGTCCTTCACAGCCCACTGGGTCAGCCAGCGAGGAAGCAGCAGGTCCATCCTTGGGCGCATCAGCAGCAGCAGCACCAGTCGCCCACTATGTGGTGCCACCACGCAGGGTCAGGGGAGAAGCAGCAGCTCCCGCTGCCAAGCCAACCCGCTTCAGCAGCAGCGTGAAGTCCTGCCACTGCTAAGCGCTGCTGGAGATGGTCAGCTTAGGGAAGACTCAACTGACGGCAAGCAACATCCTTCTGAAACTCAGGGAGCAGGAGAAAACGTGGCTGACTCCCAGAGGCCTGAGAGTCGGATTGGTGGTGTCCGCCAATGCGGCCAATCTGCTGTCTGCCGTCAACAGGGGACACTTGACCCATGTCCCCTGCTTGGCCCACGTCTTAAACCTGGTGGTGCAGAAGTTCCTGCGCACCTACCAGGGGATGTATAAACTTTTGGAAGCGGCAAGGAAAATTGTTCTGAGTTTCCGCCTCTCAGCCACTGCCGCAGCAAACCTGGCCGACCTGCAGCAGTGCGAGGGCCTGCCACGACACCGCCTTGTGATTGATGTGCCAACTCACTGGAAATCCACCCTGGCAATTTTTGAGCAGTTGGTTGAGCACCAAACCGGCACCACCAAACTTCAGCTCCTTTCCGAAGCACAGTGGGGGCAGATGCAGCAGGTCTACTTGGTTTTGGCTCCCTTCCTGCAGGGAACCAACCTGGTGAGCGAGGAACGGGCATCCCTCTGCCAGTGGGTGCCCTTTGTTGGTCTGCTGGACAGGGCACTTTGTGATTTGATGGATTTGGGAGAGGAGGCCCTGATCCAGCTGGAACAGCAGCCGCCTGCGCAGTCCACTTCTGCGCAGGAATTTGAGTTGTTGGAGGAGGATGAGTTGGAGGTGCTGGATGTTGCTGTTGAGGGGGAACAGTGGAGCGCAGCAGCAGTGGTGAGAGGGTGAGAGAGGAGGAAGAGGCTCAGGGGCCAGTGTTGTGGCCACTGACCCTGATGTCTCTGCTGGACGGACCGCCCTGTTCACCATGGCAGGACCCATGCTGCGTTGCCTGCGCACAGACCCCAGGGTTAAGCAGATGCAAGCTCGGGAGGACGCCTGTATCAGCATGATCCTGGACCCACAGCTGAGGGGGAAGGTGGTTCAGTTCCAGCCTGCTGGAGACCGTGAGCAGTGAACAAGGGAGTTGCAGGAGATCCTTGTTCGGTGATTGGAGGAAGCCTTCCCCCAGCCTTCCACCCCCTCTGTCCCTGTCCAGCCAGCACAGCAGCTGGTGCCTGCAGCCAGCAGGAGCATCAGGCACCCAGGAGACTTGCTGTCCTTGACAAAGGCACTGTACATGATGGTAGAGCAGCCGAGAGAGGAGGTGCGTGCAGCAGCATCCTCCTCTCAAAGTCACAGCCAGCGCCTGACCCGGATGGTGGCCGACTACATGGGGTCCTTCAGTGGGCTTGACACAGGCGAGGAGCCTGTGGACCCCTTGGAGTACTGGGTAGAGTGGTTGCAGATCTGGAGTGAGCTGGTGCAGTACGCCTTGGAAGTCCTGTCTTGCCCCCCTTCCAGCATGCTGTCCGAGAGGTGCTTAAGTGCGGCCAGAGGCGTGGTCACGGAGAAGCGCTCTCCTCTGTCCACAGAGTGGACAGACTCACATTCCTCAAGATTAACCAGGCCTGGATTGAAGGCAAGTTCCAGGCACCTGTTGTTGGCGAGAAGAGGACATGAGGTGCCTGGAAATTATTTGTTCACAATATCAACCTTCAGTCCCCTGCTAATTTCGCCTGTTTTTTCTGTAGGTGCTGTGGTACCACCGCTAGGTACCATGCCCTGTTACATTGCCTGCTGCCACACGTCACTCCTCCTCCTGCTGCTGCTGTATTTAACCTCCTGCTGTCTGTGTTCCCACCGCCAGGGTCCACAGAATTATGCGCCACTAGCTATTATGCCACTACAATAGCTACATTTTTTTGTAAAAAAATATATATATATTTCTTAGGTGTCTGGGTTGAAAACTGTGCTGTCCCAGTTGTGTATTAGACACAATGTGGGCTCCATGACTGCTGTCCGGAACCTCCTGCTGTTGGTGTTTATGTAGAGCCGTGGTACCACCGCTAGGTACCATGGCCCGTTACATTGCCTGTTGCAACACGTCACTCCTCCTGCTGCTGTATTTAACCTTCTGCTGTCTGTGTTCCCACCGCCAGAGTCCACAGAATGATGCGCTATTAGCTATTACGCCACTACAATAGCGACATTTTTTTTGTTAAAAAAAATAAATATATATATTTCTGAGGTGTCTGGGTTGAAAACTGTGCTGTCTAAGTTGTGTATTGGACACAATGTGGGCTTCACGACTGCTGTCCGGAACCTCCTGCTGTATGGTGTTTATTACAGCTATGGTACCAACACTAGGTACCAAGGCCCGTTACATTGCTTGCTGCCAAACGTCACTCCTCCTCCTCCTGCTCATGCTGTATTTAACCTTCTGCTGTCTGTGTTCCCACCTCCAAGGTCCACAGGATTATGCGCTGCTGCCATGCACCACTAGCTATTACGCCACTACAATAGCTACATTTTTTTGTTAAATACAAATATATATATATTTCTGAGGTGTCTGGGTTGAAAACCGTGGTGTCCCAGTTGTGCATTGGACACAATGTGGGCTTTACGGCTGCTGTCCGGAACCTCCTGCTGTTGGTGTTTATGTAGAGCCATGGTACCACCGCTAGGTACCATGGCCCGTTACATTGCCTGCTGCAACATGTCACTCCTCCTGCTGCTGTATTTAACCTCCTTCTGTCTGTGTTCCCACCGCCAGAGTCCACAGAATTATGCGCTACTAGCTATTACGCCACTACAATAGCTACATTTTTTTGTTAAATAAAAATATATATTATATATTTCTAAGGTGTCTGGGTTGAAAATCGTGCTGTCCCAGTTGTGCATTGGACACAATGTGGGCTTCACGGCTGCTGTCCGGAACCTCCTGCTATTACTACAGTTGTGGAACCAACGCTAGGTACCATGGCCCATTACATTGCCTGCTGCCACACGTCACTACTCCTCCTCCTACTCCTCCTGCTGCTGCTGTATTTAACCTCCTGCTGTTTGTGTTCCCACCTCCAAGGTCCACAGAATTATGCGCTGCTGCCATGTGCCACTAGCTATCACGCCACAAATTAACTATGCTGTTGAATTTTTTTTTTACAACACTTGAGTTCTGTAAGGGCAAAAACAATAAGTTGGGTACAAGAGGAAGAATATAAACACACAAAAAAAAAGATGGTGAAGAAAAGGAAGAAGAAGACTAACCAGGTGAAAAAGAAGAAGAATAACCAGGTGAAGAAGAAGAAGCAGGTGAAGAAGAAGAAGAAGAAGAAGAACCAGGTGAAGAAGAAGAAGAAGAAGAACCAGGTGAAGAAGAAGGAGAAGAAGAAGAAGAAGAGGTGAAGAAGAAGAACCAGATGATGATGAAGAAGAAGAAGAACCAGATGATGATGATGATGAAGAAGAAGAAGAAGAAGAAGAAGATGAAGAAGAACCAGGTGAAGAAGAAGATGAAAAACCAAGTGAGGATGAACCAGAAGAAGAACCAGGTGAAAAAGAAGAAGAAGAACCAGGTTCCAGTGAAGAAGAAGATGATGAAGATGAAGGTGATCAGAAAAAAGATGGCTAAACAGAAAAAGAAGACGGTAAAGAAAAAGATGGAGAGAAGAAAAAGAAGAAGGTGAAGACGGTGAAAAAGAATAAACAAGAAATGCAGAAAAAAAGTTTTCCATCAATTTTTTTTTTTAAATTACACCTATTTAATTGTGATTTCCCTTTTAAAAAAAATTGCTTTAAGGCCATCCGAATTCGTGATCACAACTCTTACCCGAATTCAATTACGAATTCTATGGTTGTGATCACGGCCGAATCCGAATTTGACCCGGACCCAAATTCGATTGTACTCAAATCAAATTTGGGTACATTCGAGCACCACTGGTTTTAATTTTATTTTTGTATATTAAGGAAGTTTGCCCGCATGCTTGCAGTACTCCCGATGCTGCTGAAAGAGTAAAACTGGTCAAGTTGAGAGCAGGCAACTCCTTACTTTCAAACTTCTTTGACCACTGATGATTTGAAGGCGATATTATGTTTGTGGGTCCTAATTGCTTTTATAACCCTGGATGTGAGTAAAGGATTGATTTTATCATACACTCCTTATTAAATATCATTTGTGCATATTTACACCACTTGTCACAGGAGCCCTGGTGGCTGACCGCACTTAGCCTTCTAAACGGTGCCAGCGCACAGATCGTGCGAACTCTGGTCGCAGTCAATGCGCAGGAACCGTTAAGAATTAGCTGCAGACAAACCAGAAGGGAGCCTGTGAGATACGGGTAATTACAACGTACACACGATTCCACGGTATCTGCCACCACCACTGGTATGGGCCAGTGGACCCGATTTACTGACTGACTAGTCCTGCGAATAAAACGGTTAAACACACGGGATTCTGTCTAGCCAACAACAAACAAACAGTAGCGTATCTTCAGAGACCCGGGATCAGTTCTGTGTGTGCTGATAAGCAGGGTAGCGGACAGTGAATGACTTGGAGAAAGTCGTTTATTCACGCAATATAAATAATTAATATATACAGACAATTATTAAAATCACAATTATTAAGACAGTAATAGCCAGTATGAAATAAAAAGGGAGAAAATACTTATGGTTTGTGGAAATATGTCCTTTTGTGGGAAAATCAGAAAGTTCAAGCAAAACGGTTTCAAGTTCTTAAAGCTCTTGGTTTCAATCAAAGTTCAGCAGAATTCTTTGTTCCAGGTTACAGAAGATGCCAATCAAGATGGCCGCTAGCACATGTGTCCTTTGTTTCAGATGGGTCAGCAAAATGGCCACCAGCCCTATGTCCTCTGGCTGGCCGCAGGATGTTCTCAGATGGATGGAATGGGAGGACTCGCAGCCCGCCTGCTGGCCAGGTGCTTTTGATGAAGCTGGTTTGGGGGTGTGGCAATGCCGGCCCCTCTGAGTCACCAACCAATGCCAGTCCATTCCCTCTGAGAGATTTTAGGGCTAAACTTATGAAATGCTGTAACTCCTGAACCATACACGTTATATTTAGGGGGGTAACAGCTTCATACTTGGTGGAAAATACAGATTAATATGATATCCGACATGGCTAGTGCAGCAGATCAGGGTCCTGGGTAGATTCATACCTGGGTTGTAGGGGCCCCGGGCCCCTCTCGACTGGTATCAAGAGATCCAGCATGACCCTACGGATCCAATGATACCGCTCTCATAACCACCCTATTTATTGTATTCTGTAAATGGGCAAAAGATTATATAGTACATTCATTTCTTCCTGCTAAGGCTGGAGCCAGGCTGACTGGAGTCCAGCTGTGTCTGCTTCTTGGATTCTCCCTCTATGAAAGGCCCTGTTGGCTCCTTCAATTAACATCTGAATGTGAGATCAGCTTAGACAAACTTTGAGTTTACACCTCTGGCTTAATCAGCAGTCACAGGGCCAGTCTTCCTGCCAGCTGCTAACAGGGGAAAAAAAAACTGCCTATTTAAAAAACCAGGAATGTCAGTCTCTAAATCGCTGGCCTGACTACACTCACGGGCAATCGGCGCAATAAACCGATTGCGTTCTCGTTTCTCACGGTTGTTCCGTGACACCTCCCCTTCCTGACGCTGTGCAGGGGGTTGTCAGCAAGACATCCGCCGTAGCAGCCATTGGCGCTGTTGGGTCTAGTTCCCCCTGACACCGGGGCAGCCCATCAGCGTTCCGGTGTCGGCCAACCTGGCTGACGGGTCTCGGGTTGCTGGTGCGGCGGGAAAACCTATTGGAGCCTGTGGCTCGGTTCCCCTGGACCGGTCGCGGTCTGCTACCCTCAGGGTTGACCCGACATGGACCGTTCTGGACAGGGCGTTTGCGCCACTGCAGTCGGACGTGGTGTCTGCCGGGACTGCTGACAACGGGCAGTGGGTTGGTTAGGTCAACAGCCAGCCCACGCAGGGTTCCCCTGCTAAGTGGCTGTGGACCTAAGGGAACCCCGCGGGAATCCCTGGACCTTCCCAGCTCCTGACAGATGGCACATGCCCCGCAGTAGTTTGCTACATCCCTGTTCATCCAGGGCCAATAAAACTGGTTCCGAATACCGGCAAGTGTCTTGCGGACACCCGAGTGCCCTGCCAGAGGATTACCATGTGCGGATTTCAGCACATGTCCCCTGAACGCACTCGGGACCACAGGCCATTTGGTATTTGCGTGGGATCTACCTGTAGGGGGCTGTACAGTCTCACTGTACAGTCTCCCACCTTCCCAGTACACCTTGAAAGCGGCCCCGTCTGCGAGGGGCTCAGCGGCTTGCTGCCTGAGCACCTTCAGGCTTGGGTCACTTTGTAGTGCGGCTGAGAATACGGCGCTGTCAGTTTCAGCCAACTGGCTCATGTCACACGAGGCCAGTGGCTGAAAGGTCTCATCCCATGCAGTCAGAGGAGGGGGAGGAGGCCGGAACCCCCTCCACCTGTTCTGAGCTCGGGTTCTGAGCAGTGCAGCTGCGTGGTACTGCTAGCACAGGTACACTGTCAGAATGGCACAGACGGACATTACTCGAATCATCATTGCATGCAGTAATGACATTGACAGGTATAGACATTTTTTCATTACAGACAGGTTGTACAGTAAACTCAGGTACAGTTACAGCATCATCACAACAGACAGTCTGTACCTCAAACTCAGGTGCCTTTGAAGCAGGCACTATTGAACCTGGTACCCTTGAACTGGGCACATTTAACCCACTTCCCCCTGGTGTTCCCACAAGTGTATAAAGTACCTGGTGGTGGGTGGAGAGTCCGTCTCCTTCCGTGAGCGACAAGATGGTCGGGGCAGGTTCATAGTAGGACACGAGCTTGCCCAAATCAGTCCCTAGCAACACAGGGACTGGGAGATCCTTCATAACCCCAACAACCCTTTCGTGGACCCCTCCTCCCCAATCCAGCTTCACTCTCGCATGGGCTATGTGAAAAAGGGTGCCCTCTACTCCAGTAAGGGCAAGGGATCGGCTGGAGCTGATGCTCTCCTTTGGCACAAGGTGTGAGTGAACTAACGTGATGTCAGCTCCGGTGTCCCGGAATCCGGTGACAACTTTGTCGTTCACTCTAACAAGTTGCTGCTGGTCGGTTCGGTCGCGGATTTCCTTTCCGCGGGCAAACAGGACAAAATCTGATGATCCAGGCCGTGGTTCGCTGGCGGGTTGCCTCTGCTGTGGGTGAGGTACAGGTGATGCAGATGATCCAGGTGCTGGTGGTGTCTGTCTCCGCTCCGGACAGTCGAATTTCATGTGTCCGGGCTGGCGGCAGTAGTGACAGGTGACCTCTCCAGGCGCTGCAGCCCTGGGTGCAGAAGCTGTGCTGGGTGGCCTCTGTGGCTGACGGCTCACAGGGGCAGGAGAGTCTGCCGAGGTATTGGGCTGACCTCCTCTCCAGCTGGATGGGACAGTTCTGCGGGTATCAGCCACCCGGGTAGTTGCAAAAGTCTCAGCAAGGTCTGCAGCGACAGTGGCTGAAGCCGGCCTGCATTCTAACACAAACTGTCGTACATCAGCAGGGCAAATGTTCAGAAATTGTTCGAGGACTATCAAGCCCTCCAGGACGCCATAAGACCCTTTGGTGAGGCCTAGAGTCCACTGGCGGAGTGTGGTGAGCAAGCTGCTGACCACATCTCGGTACGAATCAGAAGACTTTTTCTGCCAGGCCCTGAACTTTTTCCGATAGGCTTCTGGCGTCAGCTGGTACTTAGTAATGATAGCGTCTTTTATAGCAGCATAATCATTATCCTTCTCCGCAGGCAATTCTGCGAAGGCATCAAGCGCTTTGTAGCGCAGCAAAGGTGTCAGATGTCTGGCCCACTGGTCTTGGGACAGACGATACTGACGGCATGCTTTTTCAAAAAAACGCAAAAACAAGTCAATGTCTGTGTCTTTTTCAATATTAGCAAATTTAAATTTTGCACTTACGGGTGGTGCAGCTCCTTCAGCAGGGAGGCTGGGCGGTGAACTCCGGCTGGCCTGTTGCACTTTTGCCATGTTTAGCTCATGCTGTCGTTGGCGCTCCCGTTCTCGCTCAGCGGCATCCCTCTCCGCGTGGCGTTCTGCAGATTGGCGTTCCCGCTCCTCACGGGCTTCCATGTACTGCATGTACTTTTCCAGGTCAGTCTCCATCAGCTTTCGTAATGCCTGCTGCATTACCGGGTCAGTACAAACGGACAGTCCAGTACTGGCCGGTTCCAGGCGAGTACCTTCAGAAACTCTGGGATTGGGGTCCACACTGACATTCTCCTGCGTAACTGTTGATGCAGGGCCCTCAGGATGCACAACCTCTGTACGGTCAGGAGTCTCAGTCTCTGGTTCCCCTCGATTGTCAGATGGGCTGGTATCCACTTCAGCGGACACTCCCGGCTCCCGCAGTTGCTGGGTATCCCATTGAAACAATTCCGTTACCAGGTCCCCTTGTTTCTTGCGGCCGACATCAATGCCTCTCTCTTGGCAAAGATTTTGCAGGTCCGCCAGGCACATTTTCTTGTAGTTCCCGGACATTTCCACGCCAAATAAAATAAAACTTTTGGGGAGGGGTACTGGCTACACAGTCTCTCTGTATATATAAAAAATATATTGCCTTCCAGCTACACCAACAAATTAGTTCGTTTCTGGATAGCGCTAGCGCTATCTTAGATACTTTCAGCACAACACAGGTCCCAACCGCTGCCTAACACTGTCACAGGAGCCCTTAGTGGTCTGACCGCACTTAGCCTTCTAAACGGTGCCAGCGCACAGATCGTGCGAACTCTGGTCGCAGTCAATGCGCAGGAACCGTTAAGAATTAGCCGCAGACAAACCAGAAGGGAGCCTGTGAGATACGGGTAATTACAACGTACACACAATTCCACGATATCTGCCACCACCACTGGTATGGGCCAGTGGACCCGATTTACTGACTGACTAGTCCTGCGAATAAAACGGTTAAACACACCGTATTCTGTCTAGCCAACAACAAACAAACAGTAGCGTATCTTCAGAGACCTGGGATCAGTTCTGTGTGTGCTGATAAGCAGGGTAGCGGACAGTGAATGACTTGGAGAAAGTCGTTTATTCACGCAATATAAATAATTAATATATACAGACAATTATTAAAATCACAATTATTAAGACAGTAATAGCCAGTATGAAATAAAAAGGGAGAAAATACTTATGGTTTGTGGAAATATGTCCTTTTGTAGGAAAATCAGAAAGTTCAAGCAAAACGGTTTCAAGTTCTTAAAGCTCTTGGTTTCAATCAAAGTTCAGCAGAATTCTTTGTTCCAGGTTACAGAAGATGCCAATCAAGATGGCCGCTAGCACATGTGTCCTTTGTTTCAGATGGGTCAGCAAAATGGCCACCAGCCCTATGTCCTCTGGCTGGCCGCAGGATGTTCTCAGATGGATGGAATGGGAGGACTCGCAGCCCGCCTGCTGGCCAGGTGCTTTTGATGAAGCTGGTTTGGGGGTGTGGCAATGCCGGCCCCTCTGAGTCACCAACCAATGCCAGTCCATTCCCTCTGAGAGATTTTAGGGCTAAACTTATGAAATGCTGTAACTCCTGAACCATACACGTTATATTTAGGGGGGTAACAGCTTCATACTTGGTGGAAAATACAGATTAATATGATATCCGACATGGCTAGTGCAGCAGATCAGGGTCCTGGGTAGAGTCATACCTGGGTTGTAGGGGCCCCGGGCCCCTCTCGACTGGTATCAAGAGATCCAGCATGACCCTACGGATCCAATGATACCGCTCTCATAACCACCCTATTTATTGTATTCTGTAAATGGGCAAAAGATTATATAGTACATTCATTTCTTCCTGCTAAGGCTGGAGCCAGGCTGACTGGAGTCCAGCTGTGTCTGCTTCTTGGGATCTCCCTCTATGAAAGGCCCTGTTGGCTCCTTCAATTAACATCTGAATGTGAGATCAGCTTAGACAAACTTTGAGTTTACACCTCTGGCTTAATCAGCAGTCACAGGGCCAGTCTTCCTGCCAGCTGCTAACAGGGGGGAAAAAAAACTGCCTATTTAAAAAACCAGGAATGTCAGTCTCTAAATCGCTGGCCTGACTACACTCACGGGTAATCGGCGCAATAAACCGATTGCGTTCTCGTTTCTCACGGCTGTTCCGTGACACCACTGAATTTGTATTCCTTTATTATTTGCATTCTTATAGGGTGAACTACAGAAGTGCAGGAGTAGGGACGTCTTCATTTGATGCCAGGATTTTATGGTGTGATCCTAAATTTGGTTGATGCCTTACCTTGTTAGAAGACAGATCTAAGATTGACCTAGACACTTTATTAACCTTAGGACGCGTTAAATGTGTCTTATCTTAAAGAGACTCCATAACAAAAATTACAATGTTTTTTCTACCATCCTACAAGTTCCTAAACCTGGTCTAATGTGCTCCCCCCCCCCCCCCCATAACACCAGATTAAACACTCTTTCACTTACCTGGGGCCTCCGCAATCTTGTATTTTCCTCGCTGACCTACTGGTCCTCATCCTTGGTCCGCTGTGGCCCAGTAAGGTGTGTGATTTAGCTAAGTCGTGCAATAATGCCCATGCACTAGCCTGGCGGCATGCCTACTTGATTGCGCTCCTTTGGCGGGGCGCATTCTGCACCTGTACATAGCGCTTTACAGGAGTGCAATCAAAGTGCTTCGCCCACCAAGCCAACACATGCGCAGTAGTGTACAAAGTTTACAGGGCCACACAACGAATCAAGGATGAGGTCCAGGAGGGCGAGAGAACTACAAGACTTCAGGGCCTGGATTCTGGAGGAAGCCCCAGGTAAGTAAAATACGTCACATGAACAATCATTATTTTCAACTGCAAGGAACCTTAGGACACACACATTTACAATTTCCATACTGCAGCAGGCTCCTGCTTTCTCACATTTCAGTAGTTCTTACAAACTTCCATCCATTCTACAGCAGGCCACTGCAGGGCTTACCCACAGAATTTCATTTCTTCTGGGAAAATCCCAGAAGAACTTATGGGAAAGCAGTGGCCTGCTGTACAATGGATGGAAATTGTAAGAATTAAAATGTGGTGAAGCCTGGACCGGGCCTGCTATAGCATAGAAATTGTAACTTAAATAAAATGTGGGGCAGTGGGAAAGTAGTGGCCAGCTGCTGCTGTTGCAGAACAGATTTTATAATAATGGGTTACAGTTTATCTCTAATTATCTAATTTCTAACTTAGCTTCAGCTCTGAGAGCAAATGGTAATTGGTAAGCTGCCCTGTGTTTATAAGGGCCAGTCCAGTAGCCCCAGTGGTAAATAAATCAAACAATAAACAGTTAAACCTTTGGAAGCAAACAGTTTTTAGCACACAGTGTGGTGATCCAAATGACTTCTGTGTGCAACAAAAGTTTTGACTGATGGTGGGTGTGAGTATAAAGTACCTGCAGCCCCTCCACGGGACAGTGATGAGAGGGGGATATCAATCAGCCCAGCCAGGGCCGGCCCGCCCATGAGGCGGGGTGAGGCGGGTTCCTCAGGCGGCAGGAAGTGGAGGGGCGGCACCAGATGAAGTGGCTGTGATAGCGGGGGGAGCCAGAGCCGCGGTGAGGGCAGCCCGACCTCTCCCTTCCTCTCCCCGGGCCGCCCTCCATGCTCCCCCCTCGGGCAGCAGGCAGCAGAGTTAGCGCGCAGGGAAGCGCTGCTGTACACAGTTGTTACTCACCTCCCTGGATCCGATCGCCGCTCCCGCCCTGCTGGTCTCCTCTCTGACTAGCCGCTGATACACACGCGGCTGCTTCCTGTGTAAACAGGACGCAGCGTGTGTAATGTATCAGCGGCTACATTGCAGAGAGGAGACCAGCAGGGCTGGAGCGGCGATCGGATCCAGGGAGGTGAGTAACAGCTGTGTACAGCAGCGCTTCCCTGCTGCCTGCAGTCCGAGGGGGGAGCATGGAGGGCGGCCCGGGGTAAGGGAGGGAGAGGTCGGGCTGCCCTCCCCGCGGCTCCGGCTCCCCCCTCCGCCATTATGAGGGAGGGGGCACCTACCTACTTAACCTATACTGGGCAAGCTACCTATCTATCCTATACTGGGGGGCACCTACCTAATCTAACCTGTTTTGGGGGCAGCTACCTATCTATCCTATACTGGGGGGCACCTACCTAATCTAACCTGTACTGGGGGCAGCTACCTATCTATCCTATACTGGGGGGGCACCTACCTAATCTAACCTATACTGGGGGCCAGCTACCTATCTATCCTATACTGGGGGGCAGCTACCTATCTAACCTATACTGGGGGGCAGCTACCTATCTAACCTATACTGGGGGGCAGCTACCTATCTAACCTATACTGGGGGGCAGCTACCTATCTAACCTATGCTGGGGGGCATCTACCTATCTATCCTATACTGGGGGGCAGCTACCTATCTAACCTATACTGGGGGGCAGCTACCTATCTAACCTACACTGGGGGGCAGCTACCTCTCTAACTTATACTGGGGGCAGCTACCTATCTATCCTATACTGGGGGGCACCTACCTAATCTAACCTGTACTGGGGGCAGCTATCTATTTATCCTATACTGGGGGGCACCTACCTAATCTAACCTGTACTGGGGGGCAGCTACCTATCTAACCTATACTGGGGGGCAGCTACCTATCTAACCTATACTGGGGGCAGCTACCTATCTATCCTATACTGGGGAGCACCTACCTAATCTAACCTGTACTGGGGGCAGCTACCTATCTATCCTATACTGGGGGGCACCTACCTAATCTAACCTGTACTGGGGGGCAGCTACCTATCTAACCTATACTGGGGGGCAGCTACCTATCTATCCTATACTGGGGGGCAGCTACCTATCTAACCTATACTGGGGGCAGCTACCTATCTAACCTATGCTGGGGGGCAGCTACCTGTCTAACCTATGCTGGGGGCAGCTACCTATCTAATCTATACTGGGGGCACCTACCTAATCTAACCTGTACTGGGTGCACCTACCTAATCTAACCTATACTGAAGGGCAGCGACCTAATCTAACCTATACTGGGGGGAAGCTACCTATCTAACCTATACTGGGGGCACTTATCTAACCTGTATTGGGGGCACCTACCTACCTAGCTAGCCTATACAGGTGGCAACTATACTGGATACCTATACTGGGGGCACCTACCTAACTAACCTATACTGGGGGTACCTACCTATCTAACCTATGCTGGGGGCAACTATACTGGCTACTTATATTGGAGGCACCTACCTAGCTAACCTGTACTGGGGGCACCTACTTATCTAACTTATACCGGGGGGGGGGGGGTGCCTGCCTATCTAACATACTGGGGGCAACTATACTGGCTACCTATACTGGAGGCAACTACCTGGCTAACCTATACTGGGGGCAACTTTACTGGTTCACCCATGCCTGGCCACCTATACTCGGGGGGGGGGGGGGGGGGACCTATAGCTGGCTACCTATACCGGGGGGGGGGGGCGCAATTTTTACACCCTCGCCCTGGGTGCATTTTAGCCTAGAAACTGCACTGTTGCCGCCGGCCTCCGAGTCCGACGACTCCGAGCTCTGCGGCCTCTCCTGTCTCCTCCAAGGCTGCACGCTGGTGACACTGCCTAGTGCCTAAGCCTGCTGATTTGATGGCGGCGGCTGCCGCCCGCTCTGCTGCCCTGGCTGCGGCTGATTGTCACGGTCAGTCACTGAGCAGCGAGCGCTGTCGACGTGACCGTGACGATGATGATGATGAGGCTGGCTGTCTGCCGCAGCTCACTGGCCCAGCGCGAGATCCCTCAGATCCGAGATGGAGCATGCCCGCCGCAGACCGCAGCCGTCTGTCCCCTGCCAGTGCAGGATGCATGCTGAATGCGGATGCCCGCCCTTCGCCGCCGCCAGACCCGGAGGGAGACCCAATCCCCGGTGAGTCAGTCACTCACTTTGCTGCGTCACTCAGGCTTTCCTTCACGGACACGGTCGGTTGTGTGGGGGATGTAATGTTATGTAGAAATATTGGGGGGTGGGGGCGCCTTTACGATCTTTGCCTCAGGCAGCAGAAAGTCCAGGACCGGCTGCCAACTCTTCCGTGCTGGTCTGTTTATGCACACCACTTTCCAGGCCACTCTATGCACACTCCAGTGTGTGTGTTATTTACATAAGCCAGCAGCTTCTCTGCTATCTTATCAGTGATAGAAGAGAGCTGGATAAAAATCCTCCTCTGTTATAGGCTGTGAAAGGAGCTGGGCTGACACATACAGAGGAATTACAGATAGGAAGAAAGGATCAGCCTCACAGCCTGTCACTAGTATTCAGTGCATGAGAGCTCAGCTGCAGGGGGCAGAAGGTAGAGTGACCAGATTTTTGTAGGCTCAACCTGGGACGGGGTGAATTGGGGGGGGGGGGCGCCGCGCCGAAAAATATGGGGGGTGCGCGCCGAAATATTTGGTGTCTGCAGCGCGTGCGAAAATGGGCGTGGTCATGACATTCTATGGGCGGAGCTAACAGAATGATGCAACAGCGAGGCATAAGAAAGCAGTGTTTACGCCGTGATGTGGTCAAACGTGGATTCACATCATAGGTGTGCAGAAACTGTGTGATGCTATTTAATAGTATGCCATAACCCCAAAGCAGCAAACACAGCCAACTATGACCATTAAATAATAAATGCAGCAACAGTTACCCCAGACACCACAAAATAAACGCAATGGGCAACATTTCAGCACAAAATAATCGCATTGCGGGCAACATGTCAGCATAAAATAAACGCAATGGGGGGCAAACATGTCAGTACAAAATAAACGCAATGGGGGCAAACATGTCAGTACAAAATGAACGCACTGCGGGCAAACATGTCAGTACAAAATAAACGCACTGCGGGCAAACATGTCAGTACAAAATAAATGCACTGCGGGCAAACATGTCAGTACAAGATAAACGCACTGCGGGCAAACATGTCAGTACAAGATAAACGCACTGCGGGCAAACATGTCAGTACAAGATAAACGCACTGCGGGCAAACATGTCAGTACAAGATAAACGCACTGCGGGCAAACATGTCAGTACAAGATAAACGCACTGCGGACAAACATGTCAGTACAAGATAAACGCACTGCGGGGAAACATGTCAGTACAAGAAAAACGCAATGCGGCCAAACATGTCAGTACAAGATAAACGCACTGCGGGCAAACATGTCAGTACAATATACACGCAATGCGGCCAAACATGTCAGTACAAGATAAACGCACTGCGGGCAAACATGTCAGTACAAAATACACGCAATGCGGCCAAACATGTCAGTACAAGATAAACGCACTGCGGGCAAACATGTCAGTACAAAATACACGCAATGCGGCCAAACACTTCACCTGCAAGAAAAGGCATTTACTCACCTGGCAGAAGACGTCCCCTCACGCAGCCGGCCTCAGGTGCAGCTCCCCCTGGCCTGGACGATGTTCAATCTCCCGCTCAGCCTCTCACAGGCAGAGCAGGGCTACGGCAAGATGGCGTCCGGAGGCGGAGCCCTGTACTGGAGACAAATAGTCTCCAATACAGGGCTCCGCCTCCGGACGCCATCTTCCCGTAGCCCTGCTCTGCCTGTGCCTGCCGGAGGAGAACATTGCAGGCTGGAGCGGGGCTGCGGGGAATGAACTAGCGCAGCGTCTAGTAGACGCTGCGGCTAGTTCATTGTACGGTGGCCAGAGTCCCGAGGCCGGGACGTCCCGCTGCTAAAAGCGGGACGTTTCCCGGGACCTCATGCAGCCTGGGACAGCGCCCCCCGAAGGCGGGACGCGTCCCGGGTAAAGCGGGACGTATGGTCACCGTACAGAAGGTAAACACACAAGTGATCTCTTGAGATACAAAAGGAAGGGTGTATACAGCCTGCTTGTGTATGGATGTATTTTCTATGTGTGGACATGCTGTACATCAACCTACTTCCTGTTTTGGTGGCCATTTTGTTTGTTTATAAACAAACTTTTTAAAACTGTTTTTGACTACTTTTAATGCGGCGGGGAGCAGTGAAATTGTGACAGAGGGGAATAGGAGATGTCCCCTAACACACTGGTATGTTTACTTTTGTGCGATTTTGACAATACAGATTCTCTTTCAAAGTATTCAATAAATAATTTTTGCTTTATCAATTGTACTTTAAATTCCATAAATGCAGTTTAAATCTCCTCACACAGAAAAAGCATTGCTTAAGTTAAATAAAAAATACATCTATACAAATCTGTACCAATTCCTCCCTGCCTGTTGTAGACTGTAAAGGAAAGATTTTTTTTATAAAAATTACATAGCAAAAGTGGATGCTTTAAAATATCCGAAAAAACGGCCACATTTCAACCTTGATTATTCTTAAATATAAATGCAGTTAAAAAAATCTCCACCCTGCAGTACAAGCTTTTGACCAAAGGCTTGAATCTTATAGACGTGAATTTGAGCAGCTTGATGAAGTGTTGCCATCCCAAAACAGCGGGCTGTTACTGCTGTTGACTGTGTATATTTCACTGATTAGTGTTGCTTGGATATCCCCGATCACGGATTCTAATAAATCCGGCCACGGCAGTCCCAAAATTCGGATAAGTCATGATTGTGATTTGAAATGGACTTCTGAATTTGAGTCGGATTTTAGCCGTGATTACCATTAGAAGCCGTGATCATGGGTCGTGATCCGTATTTACCTTTCACATTAATAGCAAAGTCCTCATACATGCTACAATCCCCAAAATTGCATGGATTATAAGAGTGAGAAGTGTCTACAACTTAAAGCAAAATAAAAATTCAAAAATAACTTTTAGTTTTTGAGAAATTTGATTTTAAAGTTAAATTAACACTTTAAAATCGGCTATTAATTGGTAATATAATTGGTTTTAAACATGGAAATACACTTTAAGCAATTACAGAGTCCCACAGCACCACAGCACAATAAATCAGCCCAAAAATTGTAGCATCCGTAGACCCTGTTGGTGGGTACACAGACTGCTGTTAAATACGACATCAGAGGCAGCATGTGGACTAAGCAGTGCACTAGAGGGAGAAGTGTGTTTTCGTGCTGCTACAGTGGCTTGACATCCATGAGGGTGGGATGATTCTGCTGCTGCTAATGCTGCTCCTGAATGCCGCATGGTGGCTCCCCCTCATGGTTGGGGGTTGCGTGTTGGTGCTGCTGCTGTAATAATGGGCTGCTCCTCCGTCATCATCTCCATCAATGCCTGTGAGTGACTCTCCTGAATGGCCACACGGCGACCCAAGTTGCTGAAAATGTTTGCCAACGGCATCCGCTGTACTGCTGATAGACGTCTCTCTGCTGCATCCCCTACAGCTGAGCGCCCTCTCCCTGGCATTGGACCAGTCCCAGATGCAGTGATGGCACTCCCTCTCCTGCCACGGCCCTTGGCAGACATTCTCTTTGCACAATATTTGAAGGTGGAAAGTGTGCTGCGTTTTACTGTCAATAATATGTGTTTAGGGACAGACAGAATATAACAGGGGGCTTTATTTCTTGTTTTTTTTTTAAAACAGACAGAAGAGAAAAATAAAACAAACAATGTGCACACAGCGTAAATACTCAATACAGTAACAGAACAGTAAAATTAGTGAACGCGTGTCTGCCTGCACTACGCATAGTAAAGTATCTGCACACTGGTGCAGTACAATGTCACTGACTACACTGAGTGACTACAAATAACTTCAGTAGATCACAGGCTGGTTAGCTTCAATTTTTCAATTTTTTTTAAACAGACAGAAAAGAAAAATGAAACAAGAAATGTGCAGATGGTGCAAATACTTAAAGAGAATCTGTATTGTTAAAATCGCACAAAAGTAAACATACCAGTGCGTTAGGGGACATCTCCTATTACCCTCTGACACAATTTCGCCGCTCCTCGCCGCATTAAAAGTGGATAAAAACAGTTTTAAAAAGTTTGTTTATAAACAAACAAAATGGCCACCAAAACAGGAAGTAGGTTGATGTACAGTATGTCCACACATAGAAAATACATCCATGCACAAGCAGGCTGTATACAGCCTTACTTTTAAATCTCAAGAGATCATTTGTGTGTTTCTTTCCCCCTGTTCTCATGCACTGGACTTTCAGGATGCGTGTGTCTTCCTGCAAACAGCTTTGCCCTTGTCTGTAATTCTTCAGTATGTGAAAGCCCAGCCAGCTCAGAGGACGATTTATCCAGCTTGTAAAGATAAGAGAGAAGAGAGAAGCTGCTCTAATCCTAAATAACACACAGGCAGTGTGCATAGAGGGGCCTGGAAGGGGGAGTTCATAGCAGAACCACAACACTGAAGAACTTTGCAGCCTTCCAGACACAGGCCGACAAGTCTGACAGGGGAAAGATACATTGATTTATTACAGAGACAGTGATAGTATAAAGTGCTGCAGTAAGCCAGAACACATTAGAATAGCTTTTTGAACTTGTAGGATGATAAAAAACAGGATGCAATTTTTGTTACGGAGTCTCTTTAATACAGTAATAGAGCTGAAAAATGAGTGAACTCGTACCTGTCTTCACTATGCACAGTAAAGTAACTGCACACTGGCACAGTACAATGTCACTGACTACACTGAGTGACTACAAAAATAACTTCAGTAAATCACTGGCTGGTTAGCTTTAATTTTTTTTTAAACTGACAGAAAAGAAAAATAACAAAAAATGTGCAGACAGCGCAAATACTCAATACAGTAGAGCAGTAAAATGAGTGAACGCGTGCCTGCCTGCAGTACGCACAGTAAAGTAAATGCACACTGGCACAGTACAATGTCACTGACTACACTGAGTGACTACAATTAACTTTAGTAGATCCTCACTGGCTGTGTAGCTTTAATTTTTTTAAAACAGACAATAATAGAGCAGTAAAATGAGTGAACACACGTGCCTGCCTGCACTACGTGCAGCAAAGTAACTGGCTGCACGCTGGCACAGTACAATGTCACTGACTACACTGAGTGACTACAAGTGACTTAGCAGTGGCTGGATAGTGTAATGGTTAAGGGCTCTGCCTCTGACACAGGAGACCTGGGTTCAAATCTCGGCTCTGCCTGTTCAGTAAGCCAGTACCTATTTCAGTAAGGAGTTTCTTAGGCAAGTCTCCTTAACACTGCTACTGCCCACTGAGTGAGCTCTAGTGGCTGCCTCGCAAGCGCTTTGAGTCCGACAGGAGAAAGGCGCTATACAAATACTGCCATACAAATACTGCCATAAAGAGGAACTCCAGTGAAAATAATGTAATTAAAAAGTGCTTCATTTTTACAATAATTATGTATAAATGATTTAGTCAGTGTTTGCTCATTGTAAAATCTTTAAAATCTCTGATTTACATTCTGACATTTGTTAGAGACAAATGTTAGACATTTGTCTCAGCTATAATGGCTGAGAAAAGTTCAAATATCATCTATCTCATACCAATATAGAAAGTTGTTGTCCTTATTCAAACCTTTCTGCACAGCTTTGAACCAATTTATAAATTTTGTTTCTGCTATTAATCAATCATTTGACATTTTGAAGCCACCCTTTAGGGAGGTGACACGAAGATCATCCATGCTGTGTCCGTTGGACCGAAAGTGTGTAGCAACTGGGAGTCCAGATTTGGTATCTTTAATAGTGTGCCTGTGTCCATTCATACGTTTGCGCAGAGTTTGTCCAGTTTCTCCCACGTACATAACATTGGGGCATTTAGCACACATGACCAGATATACCAGATTGGTGGAACCAAAGGAAAATGTACCTTGTACTCTGTACTCCTGTTGTGAACCTGGTATCGTTACCCTGTCAGTGGAGTAAATGTGTCTGCAGGTCCCACATATTTTTTGTCGGCAGGGTGATGTTCCGTTTTGTTTAGGCCTATTCAAAGAACTCCTGACAATCATCTGTTTTAGATTGTGTGGTTGCCGATATGACAAGAGTGGAGGTTTAGGGAATATCAGTCTGTGATCCTTGTGTAAAATGGGATGTAGTTCCTTAGCAATCCTCCTTAAGATTTCCAGGTGTGGGTTGTAGGTGACAACCAAAGGGACACGTTCCTCTTTCTGGTTTTGCTTATATTTCAGGAGTTCAGTCCTGGGGATGTTGCTGGCTTTCCTGATTTGTGCCTCAGCCATAGGAGGACTATAACCTTGTTTAATGAAAGTGTTCTTAAGGCGATCCAGGTGCTTGTCTCTGTCCATCCTGTCAGAACAAATCCGGTTGTACCTTATTGCTTGGCTGTAAATTATAGAGTTCTTAATGTGCTTAGGATGAAAACTGTCATATCTTAGGTATGTGGGACGGTCTGTAGGTTTACGATACACAGAGGTTTGTATGTTGTTACCCCTGATGTATATGGTGGTGTCCAGAAAGTTAATCTCTGTGTGAGAGTAGGTAAGTTTCAATTTGAAACTTACATCAATCAGGGAGTGTAATTAGAGTACTGCTTCACACTGACACACCAAACTCACTGTGTAACGCACCGCAAACAGCTGTTTGTGTAGTGATGGCCATGCTTGCTGGACTACTGCGCAACATGGCGAGATAACTCTTCCTCACTCAGTGATGTCAGGTAATGTGTGACTTCCTTCTCAACTTTCCATGGCATTGTTAAAAAGCTTACGTTTTGTTTTTAAATTACATTTTCTACTTGCAGTGTACTTGTTCAGTACCGCTACAATGAGAATCCTGTGGAGGCGGGCAAGTCTGCCATTGTGACCCCGGGTAATGGCCGGGAAATGAGGGGTTTGAATCCGGTGTGGAGCCTGAGCAACGGCTACCACTACACATCCAAGGAGGGCAGCGGGCAGGCATGCACGCCCGCCCGCCCCGAGGTAGTGACCAAAAATAACAATACAGGAGGAGGACTTTCGAGGCCCTGCTGTGTATTTGAAATGAATGTACTTTAAATCCTTTAACGAGAACCAGTTATGGCGGGCGAAGATGACACCACATTCCTTTCACGAGAATCATATGGAGGCGGGCAAGTCTGCCATTTGTGACCCCGGGTAATGGCCGGGGAATGAGGGATGGAATCCGGTGTGTAGACTGAGAAACGGCTACCACTACACATCCAAGGAGGGCAGCAGGCAGGCATGCACACCCGCCTCGAGGTAGTGACCAAAAATAACAATACAGGAGGCAGACTTTCGAGGCCCTGCTGTGTAGTATTTGAAATGAATTAACTTTAAATCCTTTAACGGGAATCCGTTATGGAGGGCAAGTCTGCCATTGTCACCGCGGGGAATGAAGGTTGGATTCCGGCCCGAAGTGGGAGCCTGCTGAGACCCATGCTGTAGCTGCCCTGACCGGGCTTTGCAGACCAGGCATCTGTGGTCAGATGGACCCTTGAGCCAGGGGAAGACAAACCAAGTCGAAAGCATTTGCCAAGAATGTTTTACGGAGGGCAAGTTTTTTTGCCCTTTTTTTTAAATTTTTTGAAAATGATAGATGGTTGTATTTTTAAATTGTTTGAAAGTTTAGATGGTTGTATTTTTAAATTGTTTGAAAGTTTAGATGGTTGTATTTTTAAATTGTTTGAAAGTTTAGATGGTTGTATTTTTAAATTGTTTAAAAGTGTATCCATTCTTCCTCCCCCCAGCCACGAACAATACCATGGAAACGTGGAGCAGCAGAAGCCTCCTGTGACGGCTGCCGCGGTTGTTCTCCGCGGCTTGTCTTTTGAGGGGTGCTGCTTTTCCTCAGGTGTTCTTGCCATAGCTGTTTGTGCCTTCTCTCCAGGTGCCTTCGTAAAGCACTTGTCCCTACGTGACAGTTGGCCTTTCCACGGCTCAATTTTTACTGGCAGAGACAACAGATGGCTTTGTTCCGATCTGAGACACACACGTTAAAAAAATTCCAAACCGCTGAGCCCCCCTGGGCTGATGGCGCTACGGTGGCATCAGCAGCTGAGGTTGAAGGGCATGTGGGCTGTCTGGCCATAGCGGGCGATACATGGCGCGGGACACTGTCCCCAGCTGTTTCTGAGGACGAGCTCCCTCTTGTATTGCGTTCCGGAGTTGGAGCCTGATCAACGTCTACCACCACACATCCAGGCAAGGAGGGAGACAGGCAGGCATGCACGCCCGCCTCGAGGTAGTGACCAAAAATAACAATACAGGACTCAGGAGGACCTTTTGCAGCCCTAATTGAAATGAATTAACTTTAAATCCTTTAACGGGAATCCGTTATGGAGGGCAAGTCTGCCATTGTCACCGCGGGGAATGAAGGTTGGATTCCGGCCCGAAGTGGGAGCCTGCTGAGACCCATGCTGTAGCTGCTCTGACCGTGCTTTGCAGACCAGGCATCTGTGGTCAGATGGACCCTTGAGCCAGGGGAAGACAAACCAAGTCGAAAGCATTTGCCAAGAATGTTTTACGGAGGGCAAGTTTTTTTGCCCTTTTTTAAAATTTTTTGAAAATGATAGATGGTTGTATTTTTAAATTGTTTGAAAGTTTAGATGGTTGTATTTTTAAATTGTTTGAAAGTTTAGATGGTTGTATTTTTAGAGTTGGGCCGAACCTCCGATTTTAGGTTCGCGAACCGGGTTCGCGAACTTCCGCGGAAGGTTCGGTTCGCGTTAAAGTTTGCGAACCGCAATAGACTTCAATGGGGATGCGAACTTTGAAAAAAAAAAAATTATGCTGGCCACAAAAGTGATGGACAAGATGTTTCAAGGGGTCTAACACCTGGAGGGGGGCATGGCGGAGTGGGATACACGCCAAAAGTCCCCGGGAAAAATCTGGATTTGACGCAAAGCAGCGTTTTAAGGGCAGAAATCACATTGGGCCTGATTCACAAAGCGGTGCTAACAGTTAGCACCCTGGTGAAAAGCCCTTTATCACGCCTAAACTCAGTTTAGGCATGATAAGTTTAGGTGTGATAAGTTTAGGTGTGATAAGTTTAGGCATGATAAGTTTAGGTGTGATAAGTTTAGGCATGATAAGTTTCAGCACCAACTGCGTTAGCACCGCAGTGCACAGCTGATCCAAAGTTTTGCGCTAGCAAAGTCTGGTGCACTTCGCATAGAGTTTAATGGCGCTGCTTTGCGTGCGGGACTTTGCACGCTATCTACACT
Source organism: Hyperolius riggenbachi (assembly GCF_040937935.1). Classification (NCBI taxonomy): domain Eukaryota; kingdom Metazoa; phylum Chordata; class Amphibia; order Anura; family Hyperoliidae; genus Hyperolius; species Hyperolius riggenbachi. The sequence goes on from NC_090648.1 coordinate 393,855,995, forward strand.
TATCTAAACTTATCACGCCTAAACTTATCACACCTAAACTTATCACACCTAAACTTATCACGCCTAAACTGGCTTTTCACCAGCATGGTGCAATGGTTATCACGCCTAAAGTCTCTAACTGGGTTAGCACCGCTTTGTGAATCGAGCCCATTGAATGCTAAATGACAGGCCTAAAGTGCTTTAACCACTTGCCGACCAGGGGATTTTACACTGATCGGTGCTGCGTGGGCTCTACAGCCCGCAGCACCGATCAGGAGTGCAGCAGGGCGATCAGACTACCCCCCTTTTTTCCCCACTAGGGGGATGTCCTGCTGGGGGGGGTCTGATCGCCGCCGGCTGCAGTTGCTTAGCGGGGGGGGGCTCTTCAAAGCCCCCCTCCGCAGCGCTTTCCGCCCTCTCGCCAGCTCCCTCCCTCTCCCTTCCCCTGTGTGCTGCGCAGGACGGATTTCCGTCCTGCGCATTAAAGGATAGGCTTCAGCCTATCATATGCCGGCGATCCCCGGCCAATCAGAGGCCGGGGATCGCCGATCTGCCTTACGGCGCTGCTGCGCAGCAGCGCCGTATGATGTAAACAGCGGGGATTTCTTCCCCGCCTGTTTACATTTTGCCGGCGAGCCGCCATCGGCGGCTCTCCGGCTGTTCACGGAGACACCCTCCGTGAACTGACATGGAAAGGCCGCTCGATCGAGCGGCCGTTTCCATGGTAGCCCGCAGACGACCAGTTTACGCCAATCGGCGTTAGCTGGTCGTCAAGAGGTTAAAACATCTTGCATGTGTATACATCAATCAGGTAGTGTAATTAAGGTACTGCTTCACACTGACACACCAAACTCACCGTGTAACGCACCGCAAACAGCTGTTTGTGTAGTGACGGCCGTGCTGGACTGGTGCGCACCATGGCGAGAGTGCAGGTTTTGGTGGCTTTACAGCCCATATGGTCGCCTGGCTGATGTAGCTGAATGACAGAACAGTGACTGTCCAGCTGATCAAATTTGGTCTGACCACAATGAAGCAACGACCTTATTATCGTGGGTGTGCCCCCCGAGACACTCATCTAGGCGCCGGTCATTGCTTCATTGTGATACGCAAGCCCCTTCACCACGGCAAGGTAATGATCACGAAGGGGAATTGGCGCATGTACATGCCTTTTATTTTGTTGTTGCAGCTGCCCGCAGTGCAGCCAGAAAAATTAGGCAGTCATGTACACGCACCAGAAAAATTATTACAGCGGCCGCTGCTAGCAGCGGCCTAAAAAATTCAGCAATCCGCCTGGAGTCCCGGACCCTGTTGGTGGTGGCGGAGAAGATAGTCAAGCGGCCTGCAGGTAGACATGCTGTGTGGAGGGACTGGGAGCGACTTAGTCTTCTTGGGGCAGCCCAGACAGCCAGTCACACGGCGTGCAGGCAGAGATGCTGTGTGTGCGGGGACTGACTTAGTCTTGGGGCGAGCAGCAGCCCTCCGGGATCCATGCCTCATTCATTTTGATAAAGGTGAGGTACTTAACACTTTTGTGACTTAGGCGACTTCTCTTCTCAGTGACAATGCCTCCAGCTGCGCTGAAGGTCCTTTCTGACAGGACGCTTGCGGCAGGGCAGGAGAGAAGTTGGATGGCAAATTGGGACAGCTCTGGCCACAGGTCAAGCCTGCGCACCCAGTAGTTCAAGGGTTCCTCATCGCTGTTCACAGCAGTGTCTACATCCACACTTAAGGCCAGGTAGTCGGCTACCTGCCGTTCCAGGCGTTGGTGGAGGGTGGATCCGGAAGGGCTATGGCGAGGCGTTGGACTAAAGAACGTCCGCATGTCTGACATCACCATGAGATCGCTGGAGCGTCCTGTCTTTGACTGCGTGGACACAGGAGGAGGATTAGTGGCAGTGGTACCTTGCTGGCGTTGTGCTGTCACATCACCCTTAAAGGCATTGTAAAGAATAGTTGACAGCTGGTTCTGCATGTGCTGCATCCTTTCCACCTTCAGGTGAGTTGGTAACAGGTCCGCCACTTTGTGCCTGTACCGAGGGTCTAGTAGTGTTGCCACCCAGTACAGCTCATTCCCCTTGAGGTTTTTTATACGGGGGTCCCTCAACAGGCAGGACAGCATAAAAGACGACATCTGCACAAAGTCGGATCCAGTACCCTCCATCTCCTTTTGCTCTTCCTCAGTGACGTCACGTAAGTCAACCTCCTCCCCCCAGCCGCGAACAATACCACGGGAAGGTTGAGCAGCACAAGCCCCCGGCGACGCCTGCTGTGGGTGTTCTCCTGCCGCCGTCCCCTCCTCCCCCAAAGAAACACCTTGCTCATCATCCTCTGAGTCTGACTCATCTTCTGCACACGACTTCTCTTCTTCCTCCTCCTCCCCCCTCTGTGCTGCCGCAGGTGTTGAGGAAACAGCTGGGTCTGATGAAAATTGGTCCCATGCCTGTTCCTGCCGTAACGGTTCCTGGTCACGCTCATTCGCAGCTTCATCCGCTACTCTACGCACAGCACGCTCCAAGAAGTAAGCATAGGGAATTAAGTCGCTGATGGTGCCCTCACTGCGGCTCACCAGGTTGGTCACCTCCTCAAACGGCCGCATGAGCCTGCATGCATTTTTCATCAGTGTCCAGTTGTCGGGCCAGAACATCCCCATCTTCCCAGACTGTTTCATTCTACTGTAGTTGTAGAGGTACTGGGTGACGGCTTTCTTCTGTTCTAGCAGGCGGGAGAACATGAGCAGGGTCGAATTCCAGCGAGTCGGGCTATCGCAAATGAGGCGTCTCACCGGCATGTTATTTTTCCGCTGAATTTCCGCAAAGCGTGCCATGGCTGCGTAAGACCGCCTCAAATGCCCACAGACCTTCCTGGCCTGCTTCAGGACATCCGCTAAGCCAGGGTACTTTGCCACAAATCTTTGAACAACTAGATTCATGACATGTGCCATGCAGGGTATGTGTGTCAGCTTCCCCATATGCAAAGCGGCAAGCAGATTGCTGCCGTTGTCGCACACCACGTTGCCTATCTCCAGGTGGTGCGGGGTCAGCCACTCATCCACCTGTTTCTTAAGAGCAGCCAGGAGAGCTGCTCCAGTGTGGCTCTCCGCTTTGAGACAAGACATGTCTAAGATGGCGTGACACCGTCGTACCTGGCATGCAGCATAGGCCCTGCGGAGCTGGGGCTGTGTAGCTGGAGAGGAGAACTGCCACTCAGCCAAGGAGGAGGAGGACAGCGAAGAGCATGTAGCAGTAGGAGAGGAGGTGGCAGGAGGCCTGCCTGCAAGCCATGGAGGTGTCACAATTTGGTCCGCTGCGCCCTGCTTGCCATCGTTCACCACCAGGTTGACCCAATGGGCTGTGTACGTAATGTAGCGGCCCTGCCCGTGCTTGGTAGACCAGGCATCCGTGGTCAGGTGTACCCTTGACCCAACGCTCTTCGCAAGAGATGACACCACTTGCCTCTCAACTTCACGGTGCAGTTGGGGTATGGCCTTTCTCGAAAAATAAGTGCGGCCTGGCATCTTCCACCGCGGTGTTCCGATGGCCACAAATTTACGGAAGGCCTCAGAGTCCACCAGCCGGTATGGTAACAGCTGGCGAGCTAACAGTTCCGCCACGGCAGCTGTCAGATGCCGGGCAAGGGGGTGACTGGCCGAAATTGGCTTCTTCCGCTCAAACATTTCCTTCACGGACACCTGACTGCTGCTGTGGGCAGAGGAGCAGGAAGCGCTCAAGGGCAGAGGCGGAGTGGAGGAGGGTGCCTGTGAAGGTGGAAGGGAGAAAGCGGCAGAAGCAGATGATGCACCTGAAGGAGGAAGAGGAGAAGGAGGGTGACTTTTCTTTTGTGTGCTGCTGCTGCTTTTGCTCAGGTGGCCATCCCATTGCTGTTTGTGCCTTTTCTCCAGGTGCCTTCGTAAGGCACTTGTCCCTACGTGAGTGTTGGCCTTTCCATGGCTCAATTTTTGTTGGCAGAGCGAACAGATGGCTTTGCTCCGATCTGAGGCACACACATTAAAAAATTCCACATCTGGGATGCCCTGGGATGTGGGCACTATGGGGACCTCAGCAGCTGATGCTGAAGGGCAAGTTGGCTGGCTGTACATAGGTGGCGATACATGGTGCCGGACACTGCCACCAGCTGTTTCTGATGAAGAGCTGCCCCAGCTTCTTTCAGCAACTTCTCTCCTCCTACTACTCTCTGACTCCCCCTCTGAACTGTCCCCCTCTTCATCTCCTCTATTGGGAACATACAGAGGATCCCTATCATCGTCATCATCGTAATCATCCTGCCCAGCTTCGCTTGCCTCAGACAAATCCAAACATGCACCATCAGTAGGTCCTTCATCCTCCTTACACGTTACATCCATAGTGTTGCCGCGTAACTCAGACATATGAGCTGGTGAAAATTCATCTGGCTGTAACAACAATGGCTGTGCATCAGTGATTTCAACACTAAATAATTCTTGCGAAGTGTCAAATGCAGCGGAAGTGGTGCTAGTAGTAGCGCTGGTGGCTGAGCAAGATGAGGTGTTCTGTGTCGCTAAATACTCAACCACGTCCTGACAATCTTGGGAGGTGATGGGACGTGCCTTCTTCCGAGCACTGTACTGTGGGCCAGGTCCACACGAAATTACATTTACACGACCTCGCACAGACCTGCCGGGTGGCCTTCCTCTGGCTCTGGCACTACCCCTTCCTCTACCTGTTTTGTCCATATCGGGTATGCACGGAGTGGTATATCACACTGCGTGCACTCACGTAGGTAGGTGGGTTCACTTAACTGCACAGGTATGCGCACTGATGCGGTGGGTTCACTGAACAGAACAGGTATACAGTGGCGGGTTCACAGAACAGGTATGCAGTGGCAGGTTCACTGAACAGAACAGGTATGCAGTGGCGGGTTCACTGAACAGTACAGGTATACAGTGGCGGGTTCACAGAACAGGTATGCAGTGGCAGGTTCACTGAACAGAACAGGTATGCAGTGGCGGGTTCACTGAACACAACAGGTATGCAGTGGCGGGTTCACTGAACAGTACAGGTATGCAGTGGCGGGTTCACTGAACAGTACAGGTATACAATGGCGGGTTCACTGAACACAACAGGTATGCAGTGGCGGGTTCACTGAACAGAACCGGTATACAGTATCGGCTCCACTGAACAGAACAGGTATGCAGTGGCGGGTTCACTGAACAGTACAGGTATACAGTGGCGGGTTCACTGAACAGAACAGGTATACAGTAGCGGGTCCACTGAACAGAACAGGTATGCAGTGGCGGGTTCACTGAACAGTACAGGTATACAGTGGCGGGTTCACAGAACAGGTATGCAGTGGCAGGTTCACTGAACAGAACAGGTATGCAGTGGCGGGTTCACTGAACAGGTATACAGTGGCGTGTTCACTGAACAGAACAGGTATACAGTGGCGGGTCCACTGAACAGAACAGGTATGCAGTGGCGGGTTCACTGAACAGTACAAGTATGCAGTGGCGGGTTCACTGAACAGTACAGGTATACAGTGGCGGGTTCACTGAACACAACAGGTATGCAGTGGCGGGTTCACTGAACAGAACCGGTTAAAAGGTAGCGGCTCCACTGAACAGAACAGGTATGCAGTGGCGGGTTCACTGAACAGTACAGGTATACAGTGGTGGGTTCACTGAACAGAACAGGTATGCAGTGGCGGGTTCACTGAACAGAACAGGTATGCAGTGGCGGGTTCACTGAACAGTACAGGTATACAGTGGCAGGTTCACAGAACAGGTATGCAGTGGCAGGTTCACTGAACAGAACAGGTATGCAGTGGCGGGTTCACTGAACAGGTATACAGTGGCGTGTTCACTGAACAGAACAGGTATACAGTGGCGGGTCCACTGAACAGAACAGGTATGCAGTGGCGGGTTCACTGAACACAACAGGTATGCAGTGGCGGGTTCACTGAACAGTACAGGTATGCAGTGGCGGGTTCACTGAACAGTACAGGTATACAGTGGGGGGTTCACTGAACACAACAGGTATGCAGTGGCGGGTTCACTGAACAGAACCGGTATACAGTAGCGGCTCCACTGAACAGAACAGGTATGCAGTGGTGGGTTCACTGAACAGTACAGGTATACAGTGGTGGGTTCACTGAACAGAACAGGTATGCAGTGGCGGGTTCACTGAACAGTACAGGTATACAGTGGCGGGTTCACAGAACAGGTATGCAGTGGCGGGTTCACTGAACAGGTATACAGTGGCGTGTTCACTGAACAGAACAGGTATACAGTGGCGGGTCCACTGAACAGAACAGGTATGCAGTGGCGGGTTCACTGAACACAACAGGTATGCAGTGGCGGGTTCACTGAACAGTACAGGTATGCAGTGGCGGGTTCACTGAACAGTACAGGTATGCAGTGGCGGGTTCACTGAACAGAACCGGTATACAGTAGCAGCTCCACTGAACAGAACAGGTATGCAGTGGCGGGTTCACTGAACAGTACAGGTATACAGTGGCGGGTTCACTGAACAGAACAGGTATACAGTAGCGGGTCCACTGAACAGAACAGGTATGCAGTGGCGGGTTCACTGAACAGTACAGGTATACAGTGGCGGGTTCACAGAACAGGTATGCAGTGGCGGGTTCACTGAACAGAACAGGTATGCAGTGGCGGGTTCACTAAACAGGTATACAGTGGCGTGTTCACTGAACAGAACAGGTATACAGTGGCGGGTCCACTGAACAGAACAGGTATGCAGTGGCGGGTTCACAGAACAGGTATGCAGTGGCAGGTTCACTGAACACAACAGGTATGCAGTGGTGGGTTCACAGAACAGGTATGCAGTGGTGGGTTCACAGAACAGGTATGCAGTGGTGGGTTCACAGAACAGGTATGCAGTGGCAGGTTCACTGAACAGGTATGCAGTGTTAGGTTCACTGAACAGGTATGCAGTGGTGGGTTCACAGTACAGGTATGCAGTGGTGGGTTCACAGAACAGGTATGCAGCCAGGAACAAGCTAAGCCTAACTAATCTTTACCTTTGAGAGACAGTCTGCAGCAGCTCGCCCTACTCTCACTAATGCAGGCACACGAGTGACCGTAATGGCCGCCGCTGCCTGCCTTATATAAGGGGGGTGGGCCTCCAGGGGCTAGTGTAGCCTAATTGGCTACACTGGGCCTGCTGACTGTGATGTAGAGGGTCAAAGTTGACCCTCCATGTGCATTATGGGGCGAACCGAACTTCCGCAAAGGTTCGCCTGCGGGACGCGAACGCGAACGCGAACCACGGAAGTTCGCATGGAACCGTTCGCAGGCGAACCGTTCGGCCCAACTCTAGGCACCTGGAGAGAAGGCACAAACAGCTATGGCAAGTTGCCATAGCTGTTTGTGCCTTCTCTCCAGGTGCCTTCGTAAAGCACTTGTCCCTACGTGACAGTTGGCCCTTCCACGGCTCAATTTTTGCTGGCAGAGACAACAGATGGCTTTGCTCCGATCTGAGACACACACGTTAAAAAATTTCCAAACCGCTGAGCCCCCCTGGGCTGATGGCGCTACGGTGGCATCAGCAGCTGAGGTTGAAGGGCATGTTGGCTGTCTGGCCATAGCGGGCGATACATGGCGCCGGACACTGCCCCCAGCTGTTTCTGAGGACGAGCTCCCTCTTGTATTGCATTCCGGAGTTGGAGCCTGATCAACGTCTACCACCACACATCCAGGCAAGGAGGGAGACAGGCAGGCATGCACGCCCGCCCCGAGGTAGTGACCAAAAATAACAATACAGGACTCAGGAGGACCTTTTGCGGCCCTAATTGAAATGAATTAACTTTAAATCCTTTAACGGGAATCCGTTATGGAGGGCAAGTCTGCCATTGTCACCGCGGGGAATGAAGGTTGGATTCCGGCCCGAAGTGGGAGCCTGCTGAGACCCATGCTGTAGCTGCCCTGACCATGCTTTGCAGACCAGGCATCTGTGGTCAGATGAACCCTTGAGCCAGCGGAAGACAAACCAAGTCGAAAGCATTTGCCAAGAATGTTTTACGGAGGGCAAGTTTTTTTGCCCTTTTTTAAATTTTTGAAAATGATAGATGGTTGTATTTTTAAATTGTTTGAAAGTTTAGATGGTTGTATTTCTAAATTGTTTGAAAGTTTAGATGGTTGTATTTTTAAATTGTTTAAAAGTGTATCCATTCAAGTGCAAGTTATGCACTGACTGCCAGGTATAATGTGCAGTCACAGATGCAGTGAAAGGTATGCAGTGACTGCAAACAGCCGTTTGTGTAGTGACGGCCGTGCTGGACTGGTGCGCACCATGACGAGAGTGCAGGTGATGATGGCTTTTCAGCCCATATGCTCGCCCGGCTGATGTAGCTGAATGAGAGAACAGTGACTGTCCAGCTGATTAAATTTGGTCTGACCACAATGAAGCAACGACCTTATTATCTTTTGTGTGCCACCCCCACCCGAGACACTCAAATAGCCGGCGGTCATTGCTTCATTGTGATGCGCAAGCCCCTTCACCGCGGCAAGGTAATGATCACAAAGGGGTATGGGCACATGTACACGCACCAGAAAAATTAGTGTAGCGGCCGCTGCTAGCAGCGGCCTTAAAAATTCAGGAATCCGCCTAGAGTCCTGGACCCTGTTGGTAGTGGCGGAGAAGGCAGTCAAGCGGCCTGCAGGCAGAGATGCTGTGTGTGGGGACTGACTTAGTCTTCGGTCGTGCAGTAGCCCTCCGTGATCCATTCCTCATTCATTTTGATAAAGGTCAGGTACTGAACACTGTCGTGACTTAGGCGACTTCTCTTCTCAGTAACTATGCCTCCAGCTGCACTGAAGGTCCTTTCTGACAGGACGCTTGCGGCAGGGCAAGAGAGAAGTTGTATGGCAAATTGGGACAGCTCTGGCCACAGGTCAAGCCTGCGCAACCAGTAGTCCAAGGGTTCATCGTCGCTTTTCGCAGAGTCTACATCCACACTCAAGGCCAGGTAGTCGGCTACCTGCCGCTCCAGGCGTTGTTGGAGGGTGGATCCGGAAGGATTATGGCGAGGAGTTGGACTAAAGAACGTCCACATGTCCGACATCACCCTGAGATCGCTGGAGCATCTTGTCCTTTCCTGCGTGGACTTGGGAGGAGGAGGGTTACTGCCAGTGGTACCTTGATTGTGTTTTGCAGCCACATCACCCTTAAATGCATTGTAAAGCATCATCGACAGCTTGTTCTGCAAGTGCTGCATCCTTTCCACCTTATGTTGAGTTGCTAACAGGTCCGCCACTTTGTGCCTGTACCGAGGGTCTAGTAGCGTGGCCACCCAGTACAGGTCATTCGTCTTGAGTTTTTTGATACGGGGGTCCCTCAACAGGCTGGACAACATGAAAGAGGACATCTGCACAAAGCTGGATGCAGAGGTACTCTCCATCTCCTCTTGCTCTTCCTCAGTGACGGGACGCAACTCCTCTTCCTCCCCCCAGCCACGAACAATACCACGGGAACGTGGATCAGTAGAAGCCCCCTGTGATGGCTGCCGCGGTTGTTCTCCTTCCGCCGCCTCTTCCTCCTCCACAGAAACACCTTCCTCATCATCACCATCATCAGAGTCTGACTCCTCTCCTTCCCCACACGACTCCTCTTCTTCCTCCTCCTCCCCTCTCTGTGCTGCCGCCGGTGTTGTGGAAACATCGGGTTCGTGTGTAAATGGCTCCCACGACTCCTGCTGCCCTAACTCTTCTTGTTCACGCTCCTCCACAGCTGTATCCACCACTCTACGCACGGCATGCTCCAGGAAGTAGGCGTAGCGGATCAAGTCACTGATGGTGCCCTCATCGCGACTCACCAGTTTGGTCACCTCCTCAAAGGGCTCCATGACCCTGCATGCATTTCGCATCAGTGTCCAGTTGTTGGGCCACAACATCCCCATCCTCCCAGATTGTGTCCTTGTACTGTAATGATACAGGTACTGGGTGACGGCTTTCTCCTGGTCTAGCAGGCGAGAGAACATCAGCAGGGTGGAATTTCAGCTATCGCAAATCAGGCGTCTCACCGGCAAGTTGATTCTACGCTGAATCTCCGCAAAGCGTGCCATGGCCTTGTAAGAGCGCCTGAAATGCCCACACAACTTCCTGGCCTGCTTCAGGACGTCCTCTAAGCCTGGGTACTTGGACACAAATCTTTGCACGACTAGATTAAGCACATGTGCCATGCAGGGTATGTGTGTCAGCTTTCCCAAATTCAACGCAGCAATGAGATCGCTGCCGTTGTCACACACCACGTTGCCGATCTCAAGCTTGTGCGGGGTCAGCCATTGCTCCACCTGTTTGTTAGGAGCAGCCAGGAGAGCTGCTCCAGTGTGACTCTCCGCTTTCAGGCAAGACATGTCTAACACTGCATGACACCGTCGTACCTGGCATGCAGCATAGGCCCTGGGGTGCTGGGGCTGTGTAGCTGGAGAGGAGATGACGGCACCAGCCAAAGAGGAGGAGGAGGAGGATGACGACAGTGAAGCGGTGATAGCAGGTGGAGAGGAGGTGGCTGGAGGCCTGCCTGCAAGCCGTGGAGGTGTGACAAGTCGGTCCTCTGCGCAGCCACGTACTCCCTGCTTGCTGCCATCGGTCACCAGGTTGACCCAATGGGCTGTGTATGTAATGTAGTGGCCCTGCCCGTGCTTGGCAGACCAGGCATCCGTGGTCAGGTGGACCCTTGACCCAACGCTGTGTGCCAGAGATGACACCACTTGCCTCTCAACTGCACGGTACAGTTTGGGTATGGCCTTTTGTGAAAAATAATTGCGGCCTGGTATCTTCCACTGCGGTGTACCAATGGCCACAAACTTACGGAAAGCCTCTGACTCCACCAGCTTGTATGGTAATAGCTGGCGAGCTAATAGTTCCACCACGCCAGCTGTCAGACGCCGGGCAAGAGGGTGACTGGCAGACATTTGCTTCTTCCGCTCAAATACTTCCTTCACGGACAGCTGGGTACTGCTGTGGGCAGAGGAGAAGGAACCGCTGAAGGGAAGAGGCGGTGTGGAGGAGGGTGGCTGTGAAGGTGCAAGGGAGAAAGTGGATGAAGACGATGCACCTGAAGGAGGAAGAGGAGAAGGAGGGTGGCTTGTCTTTTGAAGGGTGCTGCTTTTCCTCCGGTGTTCTTGCCATAGCTGTTTGTGCCTTCTCTCCAGGTGCCTTCGTAAGGCACTTGTCCCTACGTGAGAGTTGGCCTTTCCACGGCTCAATTTTTGCTGGCAGAGACAACAGATGGCTTTGCTCCGATCTGAGACACACACGTTAAAAAATTTCCAAACCGCTGAGCCCCCCTGGGCTGATGGCGCTACGGTGGCATCAACAGCTGAGGTTGAAGGGCATGTTGGCTGTCTGGCCATAGCTGGCGATACATGGCGCCGGACACTGCCCCCAGCTGTGTCTGAGGACGAGCTCCCTCTGCTTCTATCATGGAGTCGTCTCCTCCTAGTCCTCTCTGAATCCTCCTCTGAACTGTCCCCCTGGTCATCTCCTCTACCGGGAACATATGTGGTATCCGTATAATCGTCATCATAATCCTCATGGCCAGCTGCGCTTTTCTCAGAAACCTCCTCAACTGCACCAACTTCAGGTGGTCCATCATCCACATCCACACACGTGACGTCCATACTATCGCCACCTAACTCAGACGTAGGAGGTGGTGTACCTGCGCCTTCTTCTTGTTGTTGCAGTAGTGGCTGTGAATCGGTGATTTCACCACCACCACCACCAAATAACTCCTGCGAAGTGTCAAATGCAGCGGATGTGGTGCTTGTTGTAGCGCTGGTGGCTGCGGGAGATGAGGTGTTCTGTGTTAAATACTCAATCACCTCCTCACGATTTTGGGAAGTGATGGCACGTGCCTTCTTCTGACCACTGTATTTTGGGGCAGGTCCGCACGAAATCACAGCAACACCACCTCGCACAGACCTGCCGGTGCCTGGTGGCCTTCCTCTGGGTCTGCCTCTACCTCTTCCTCTACCTGGTTTGTCCATTTTGTCCATCTCGGGGGGATGCTAGGTATATGCAGTGAGCTGGGTTTACTCAACACAAAAGGTAGTTATGTGCACTGATGAGGTGGGTTAAGTAAACGCAACAGGTAGTAGGTATATGCAGTGAGCTGGGTTCACTCAACACAACAGGTAGTAGGTATATGCAGTGAGCTGGGTTCACTCAACACAACAGGTAGTAGGTATATGCAGTGAGCTCGGTTCACTCAACATAACAGGTAGTAGGTATATGCAGTGAGCTGGTTTCACTCAACACAAAGCTAGGTATATGCAGTGATGAGGTGGATTAAGTAAACACAACAGGTAGTAGGTATATGCAGTGAGCTGGGTTCACTCAACACAACAGGTAGTAGGTATATGCAGTGAGCTGGGTTCACTCAAAACTACAGGTAGTTATGTGCAGTGATGAGGTGGGTTAAGTAAACACAACAGATAGTAGGTATATGCAGTGAGCTGGGTTCACTCAACACAACAGGTAGTAGGTATATGCAGTAAGCTGGGTTCACTCAACACAACAGGTAGTAGGTATATGCAGTGAGCTGGGTTCACTCAACACAACAGGTAGTTATGTGCAGTGATGAGGTGGGTTAAGTTAACACAACAGGTAGTAGTAGGATGCAGTGAGCTGGGTTCACTCAACACAACAGGTAGTAGGTATATGCAGTGAGCTGGGTTCACTCAACACAACAGGTAGTTATGTGCAGTGATGAGGTGGGTTAAGTAAACACAACAGGTAGTAGGTATATGCAGTGAGCTGGGTTCACTCAACACAGCAGGTAGTAGGTGTATGCAGTGAGCTGGGTTTACTCAACACAACAGATAGTTATGTGCAGTGATGAGGTGGGTTAAGTAAACACAACAGGTAGTAGGTATATGCAGTGAGCTGGGTTCACTCAACACAACAGGTAGTAGGTATATGCAGTGAGCTGGGTTCACTCAACACTACAGGTAGTAGGTATATGCAGTGAGCTGGGTTCACTCAACACTACAGGTAGTAGGTATATGCAGTGATCTGGGTTCACTCAACACAACAGGTAGTAGGTATATGCAGTGAGCTGGGTTCACTCAACACAACAGGTAGTAGGTATATGCAGTGAGCTGGGTTCACTCAACACAACAGGTAGTTATGTGCAGTGATGAGGTGGGTTAAGTAAACACAACAGGTAGTAGGTATATGCAGTGAGCTGGGTTCACTCAACACAACAGGTAGTAGGTGTATGCAGTGAGCTGGGTTTACTCAACACAACAGGTAGTTATGTGCAGTGATGAGGTGGGTTAAGTAAACACAACAGGAAGTAGGTAATTGCAGTGAGCTGGGTTCACTCAACACAACAGGTAGTAGGTATATGTAGTGAGCTGGGTTCACTCAACACTACAGGTAGTTATGTGCAGTGATGAGGTGGGTTACGTAAACACAACAGGTAGTAGGTATATGCAGTGAGCTGGGTTCACTCAACACAACAGGTAGTAGGTGTATGCAGTGAGCTGGGTTTACTCAACACAACAGGTAGTTATGTGCAGTGATGAGGTGGGTTAAGTAAAAACACAACAGGTAGTAGGTATATGCAGTGAGCTGGGTTCACTCAACACAACAGGTAGTAGGTATATGCAGTGAGCTGGGTTCACTCAACACAACAGGTAGTAGGTATATGCAGTGAGCTGGGTTCACTCAACACAACAGGTAGTAGGTATATGCAGTGAGCTGGGTTCACTCAACACAACAGGTAGTAGGTATATGCAGTGAGCTGGGTTCACTCAACACAACAGGTAGTAGGTATATGCAGTGAGCTGGGTTCACTCAACACAACAGGTAGTTATGTGCAGTGATGAGGTGGGTTAAGTAAACACAACAGGTAGTAGGTATATGCAGTGAGCTGGGTTCACTCAACACAACAGGTAGTAGGTGTATGCAGTGAGCTGGGTTTACTCAACACAACAGGTAGTTATGTGCAGTGATGAGGTGGGTTAAGTAAACGCAACAGGTAGTAGGTATATGCAGTGAGCTGGGTTCACTCAACACAACAGGTAGTAGGTATATGCAGTGAGCTGGGTTCACTCAACTCAACAGGTAGTTATGTGCAGTGATGAGGTGGGTTAAGTAAACACAACAGGTAGTAGGTATATGCAGTGAGCTGGGTTCACTCAACACAACAGGTAGTAGGTATATGCAGTGAGCTGGGTTCACTCAACACAACAGGTAGTAGGTATATGCAGTGAGCTGGGTTCACTCAACACAACAGGTAGTTATGTGCAGTGATGAGGTGGGTTAAGTAAACACAACAGGTAGTAGGTATATGCAGTGAGCTGGGTTCACTCAACACAACAGGTAGTAGGTGTATGCAGTGAGCTGGGTTTACTCAACACAACAGGTAGTTATGTGCAGTGATGAGGTGGGTTAAGTAAACGCAACAGGTAGTAGGTATATGCAGTGAGCTGGGTTCACTCAACACAACAGGTAGTAGGTATATGCAGTGAGCTGGTGTGATACAAGTCTGAAGAGTCTGTGTGAATGACTGGCTGTTAGGTAAGAAACACATTAGCAAGCTAGTCAGTAGGTAGAGAGGACATATTTTGCATCTTTTAGTAGTGATGGACCATTCTCCATAGAAAATCATTGGCAAGAACACAAGGTTACTGCAAGTTATAAAAACATACGGCTGTGCGCTGCGGTCACGCAGTGGGCATGAGGGATGAATCATACTTCCAAGTTGTGGATAGGCTGATGGTCGACTATACCCTCTGCAAACAAGTACTGAGCATGCGTGGCACGTGATATGGTTATATAACATTGTGTTGCAATAAGCGCGTAACCCTGAATTAACTGTTTCAGGAATTGCACGTTCACACGGGACTTAACCAGAACTAGTCCTGTTCATGAGAATATTGACTATAAGTCATCCAATCATAGCAAGGCTCATGCCTGAGCATCCCCAAGATGCAATCGGGAAAATGGGTGGAGCTATGAGTATAAGAAAGAGAGATTTCCCTTGCTCTGATGGGACTCTCCACTACTGACGAGTTGTGTGATGTTGTGTATGCGCTGCCTCCTGACGATCGCTGGTCCCCCGATACGGAGTGATGATGCAATATCCGGTAATGTATTGATTCTTTACTCTATTACTTATCCATGATTCACTGCTATACCTGTAAATAATGTAAATAATTGAATAAATATCCTAATACAGTGTGAAGTCGTAAGCTATGTATTTACCTAGTCTGTGTGCTAGTGTGAGTCGAGTGTGAGGCCTTAGCAACGCCAAAAACATAGCATTACATAAATGGCGACGAGGATGACTTTTGACCTCTGAAATATATTGCCTATGATTCTGTGGGTCTCTGGGTGTAATTTTGCAAAATTTGGCATTTTGCCAGTTAGTGGGGCAATTAATATAAATCTTTGTAAAATTGCCCCTGTATGGTATATTGACTTGATACTTGACATGTATATATCTTAGGACAGATTACAGGTGTGGGCAAAGTTTGGAGTCAGTAGCTCCTCCCACTTAGTTTCAAGTCAAGATATCTTTTGAACTAAGCAAAATTTACCTGTGGGAAGTTTGACCATTGGTGTCTAGAAGTTGAGGGGCACCTCTGGTCAAAGCCACGCCCAGTTGGCAGTGTGCCAAAAGTAAGGCAATATGTTTAAGAAAAAGGCCAAATGCCTAAAAGAACCTGCGGAGATCCCCGGCTGGACCGAGTCTCCGTATAATATTATAGCAGTGGAATTAGCTAGCCATGGGTTGGCAGAATCATGGGATAAGCAGTTAAAAGAATCAGAACCGGTTGATTTAGTTCAAGTACTTGAAAAACTCCCTGCCAAGGTAGGTGATGCAGTTACCCTAGCTAGAAGGAGCTGGGTGTTGGCCTCTGCATATCGTGGTGTGCACAAGCGATTGCAGAAGGCGTTCCAGGATCAAGAAAAGGCGGAACAGGCTCAACTTGAGGTTGAGGGACGCTGCCTGATGCTGGAATATAGTGGTTCCCCGTTAAAGCGGGTGATGTTGTTGCTCTCTCTAGATGTAGATAAGACTCTAGGGGGGGTTCCCCGTTGAAGCGGGTGATGTTGTTGCTCTCTCTAGATGTAGATAAGACTCTAGAGGGGGGCCCTGTTAAGGCGGGGCATGATGTCGCTCTCAGGCGGCATAGTGGGATGTTGTTGACAGCTTATAGAAAGCTTCAACAAAGATTGTGTAGGTTGAAAGAATCAGAATCCCTCAATGTTGTTACTTTACTTGAGGGTATTCCTGTTGGAAAAAGGCTAGTCCTGTTAGAAAAAGGAACTAGAGTAGGATGACAGAGTGATAGTTGCACAAGTGTCATCACAGGCAGCTGCAGATAAATACCAACATGTAACAGAATCTGCAGCTGGTAAAATAAATGTACTGGAGGAAGTAGCTGGGGAAGAGGCTCCTGTGATGACACATTTTGGATTGTTATCAGTGGAGCAGGGAGCTTCTGTAAATAAAAGGAAGCCAAACTCTGCCACTGATCATTGCACAAGAAATAGGACAATGTGCATTGAACTGGAATTGGAAGTGTTTAGCACAAATGTATTTTGTTCCATTTGAAAAGATTAGGAATAGCTGGGAACTTTCTTTAGGTTGTTACTGCTGGTTTTGTCCCTCTTAAGGAAAACCCCATATTTTTAATGATAAAATATGGATGGGAAAAAGGGGCAGAGAGTAACCTGACAGTGAATCTCAGCTTTTACTACTACGGTTTTTAATACAGTCTGTGTCTTTGTTGGTAGATTTCGGAGTATAATCTTGGAGTGCTGTGTTTAAAATTGTAAAGCAAATTCCTTAAAGTGACAGTATCTGACTGCACTGGCAGAGTTGAAATGGTAATATAATCTGGACAAGACAGGTGGGTTAACATTGTTGTTTCTAGTGAATGTTTTATATGGTGAATCCGTTATAGCGAGTCCTGATTAATCATGTATTCATATGTCTGGTTTTTGTTTAATTGAATGCATAGAGGAATGTTTAAAAAAAAATGCATTTGTGCACGGGCGGTGAGTGCTCCTAGGGAATGTATGCGAGCCAGTGAGTGTTTGAGATGCTGCTCTCCTCAGCTGGGGGTGCTTGGCAAGCATTATTTTTTCATTCAGGAGTACATGCTGTAAAAAAAATATATTGACCTTTAACTGTTACTTCATGGGACATGCATCTTGTTTGATAAAATAAATGGTTAAAGAGGTGAGAAATAGTAAAGCAACTTTCTTGTGTGTGTGCGTTGTGAATCACTGTGTGTTGTGCTGGGTTTTGCTAGAACTTCCAAATCCCTGCAAATGCTCACTTTTTATTTACAGGGTTAAATGTGATTATGATGTCACGGGGACATCTGCCAGCAAATTTTCCCCTGGTTTCTAGCTATAATTGTGCAGGAGTGAAATTGTTTACTTGTTGAGCTGAAAGCTAGATTAGATGAGACTGTGTGAAAGAAATAGAATTGTGAAGTCTATTATGGCAATGTAGCATGAAAATATTGCGTAATTAGACTGAAAAACTTTTTTATATAATATGCCTGTGTCTCTGCGTCTATTCAGAGTTTTTTTTTTTTTTTTTTTTTTTTTTTTTTTTTGCACTGCACATGTGCAGGGAGGGGCGCAGAAACACTGGGGAAAAGTTGAGGGGGGATAGGGCCAGAGGCGGCCAGCGTGTGCGCAACGGTGTATGAGGGCACGCGCGTGGCGGGTGCATGTGCACAGCGGGCACATGCATGCGCAGCGAAAGGCCTAGCTTGGTTTTTTTTTTAAACGGGCCAAGGTCATTAGTTACTAAATGAGATTTGTTTGTCTTGCAGAGAAATGCCTGGTTTCTCTAGGGTTGAATGTTGTACTGACTAGCTGAATGGCATGAAGTGGCAGAATGTGTTGATGATGAAGTGGGAATTGAGTTGTTTCTAATGAATTGTATGAAGTTTGCTTTGAGACCTTACTGATATAGAGTGTATTATATGTTCAAGAATACCTCTGTTAAAGATGCTAGAATGTATGCATATGCTAGTTTAGAATAATACAAACAAACTGTGAAGATAACAGATTTTTGTTTATACCAGAAACTAGCTGGTGGGGTGGTTAAAGTAGAAACGATTCCTTATTGGAAAATGCATAAGGATGCGGTAGCTCCATATAGGGGAACACCTGTGTCAGCTGGGTTGGATTTGCATGCTTTAGAAGTTGTTATCATTAACCCCTCACAGGTTACAACCATTCCCACAGGTATAGGATGTAAAATACCTGACTAACATTATGGGCAAATAGCTACCCAATCCAGTTTTGCTCAGAAAGGAGCTATAGGGATAGGAGGAGTAATTGACTCCGACTATCAAGAATAAATTAAAGTGATCATGATTAACCTGGGAAATAGTGAGTTAATTATTGGAAAAGGAGAGAGGATGGGTTAAAGTTTTTAGGGGAGGACACTGTGTATACACAGGCCAAAGAGTTGTATAGCCCAGGTTCTCCTGAGGGCCCTTTTACACTTAATGCGTTGGTATGCATTAGTACGCATACAATTTTGTTGTTTGTTTTTGTTTTTTCTTGTTTTTTGTTGTTTTTTCCCCAATGGCGATGCATTGTGAAAAGATTTCAATGTTTTTTCAGTGTATAGTGTGAAATAGGCCATAGGGGGACATGGACACTGGATTGTACATCAGTTGTTATTTTGATTACAGTTAACAGCAGCTGATTAAGTGTAAAGGGACCCTAATTCCTTTATTTGTAGAGAGGGAAGCCCATCAGTAAAGGGTGATGAATATTTTGGTTCTACTAATACAGTAAATGTTGGAGCTAAAATGTGGGTCAGAATCCCCAAGGACCGCCTCCTCCAGCAGATGTGATTGCAGTAGGCAAGGACCGAACTCTGCTGGTAATGAGGCCAGAACAGGAAAAATGTTATTTGCAAGAATAAGTCACACTTGTTTGGGTTTTTTGCAGATTGATATCCATGTCTATGGCATTGTCCTTGGAATCCTTGGTATCGTGTGGTTGGAAAGCTGTGGCGTTAATGCATGGACTTCAGGTATTCGAGTAACCGATACAGGGGATCCACGGTGACTTTCGTGTGGGGAAATAAAACCAAGGGTTGTCTACAGAGAAACTTTACCTGTAATGCTAGGCAAGCATGTGACATTCTCAATGCTACTTTCAATGGAACATGTCTCGGTGGGGCCTGCTTTGATATTTGTGGATATGATGGATGCGAAAGTGGACCCTGGGCATATAAAGAGACTACCTTCCACTTGTGCAAAGGTGGGGCAACATGCCTAAAAGACTGTGATTCATGCGCGTTTCCAGCTGCCATAAACTGTTCTAAACCACACTAAATACGGAGAGAGTGGTATGACTCTTTGTTAGGAGGATATGGGACATTGACTCTTAATAGTTTTGATATTGAAACATTAGCAAATAGATTGCATAAAGCTGGAAGTAAAAATAGATGATGATTTGCTTGACTTAATTAACGCAAGTGCCTCTGTTATGTATGAAACAGATGTTGATATAACTAGAATTGTAAACTGGACTATCTGTTCCATGCAAACCTTACAACAGCAACAACAGAAAGGGTTATTTCAAACTATGTTGTTGACTGGAAATGAGGAGGTTTGGAGGACCGTGTTCAGTTCCATGATAAGAACTGATCACTGGATAGATATCAAAGCACCTAAAGTGATGTGCAATGATACATTTTGCATGGGACAATTAACACTTTACAATGTTACTAAAAGTAGTATAATATGTAAGTATGTTATTTTGCCATTATTAATTGGGCCAGAAGGTGATCAGCACTTCTGGGTTCCTACGTTTTATGGACAGGTTATTGATGACAACAACAGAACACATGATTTGACTTTTTGTGATAATACTTTAAACAGTAAAATATGTAAGTTACAGTCTACTGTATATGAACCTTGTTTGTTACAGAACACTGTAAACAAATGTGGGCGGACCATAATGCCTATAACATACCGCTGGATGGTGGAAATAACACCTCAAGTGGTATGTGTAGTGACAGATCGTCAGGTGGTCCCTAAAATGAGGGTGCCTTTTGCAGGATGCATACACAATATCACTGTATTCCAATGGGAAAATGAAACTTTTATGTTGATGCCTGATATAGCGTTAACTACAAAGGTTTCCTGGCAAGGCCAAGGTTTGGAAGTTCCCAATTGGGATCTAAACCTGACTAAACTAAAGCGGATTGTTGAAAAATCTAACGGAAGTGAAAAAGTGCTATTAAAAAGTTGAATAGAAGTATAATCGTACACCAGCTCAGTACTGCCGTGATTGCAAACAAAATTGTTAAAGTGGGCTCTGCCATAGCAGATGCCACCTCTCACCATTGGTGGGATGTATTTATGGGTTATTCGCCATCAGCAGAAACAATGATGAAGTGTATAGTTCATCCCATTTTTTGATTGTAATGATTGTTATAGTTATCCTATCCAGATGGAACTGGTATGTGGCATATGGGATCTGTTGTAAGGGAAAAAGTTGTCATGGTTTCATATGTTAATGGTCATCACTAAGGACCGAATGTGATACAAGTCTGAAGAGTCTGTGTGAATGACTGGCTGTTAGGTAAGAAACACATTAGCAAGCTAGTCAGTAGGTAGAGAGGACATATTTTGCATCTTTTAGTAGTGATGGACCATTCTCCATAGAAAATCATTGGCAAGAACACAAGGTTACTGCAAGTTATAAAAACATACGGCTGTGCGCTGCGGTCACGCAGTGGGCATGAGGGATGAATCATACTTCCAAGTTGTGGATAGGCTGATGGTCGACTATACCCTCTGCAAACAAGTACTGAGCATGCGTGGCACGTGATATGGTTATATAACATTGTGTTGCAATAAGCGCGTAACCCTGAATTAACTGTTTCAGGAATTGCACGTTCACACGGGACTTAACCAGAACTAGTCCTGTTCATGAGAATATTGACTATAAGTCATCCAATCATAGCAAGGCTCATGCCTGAGCATCCCCAAGATGCAATCGGGAAAATGGGTGGAGCTATGAGTATAAGAAAGAGAGATTTCCCTTGCTCTGATGGGACTCTCCACTACTGACGAGTTGTGTGATGTTGTGTATGCGCTGCCTCCTGACGATCGCTGGTCCCCCGATACGGAGTGATGATGCAATATCCGGTAATGTATTGATTCTTTACTCTATTACTTATCCATGATTCACTGCTATACCTGTAAATAATGTAAATAATTGAATAAATATCCTAATACAGTGTGAAGTCGTAAGCTATGTATTTACCTAGTCTGTGTGCTAGTGTGAGTCGAGTGTGAGGCCTTAGCAACGCCAAAAACATAGCATTACAGCTGGGTTCACTCAACACAACAGGTAGTTATGTGCAGTGATGAGGTGGGTTAAGTAAACACAACAGGTAGTAGGTATATGCAGTGAGCTGGGTTCACTCAATACAACAGGTAGTAGGTATATGCAGTGAGCTGGGTTCACTCAACACAACAGGTAGTAGGTATATGCAGTGAGCTGGGTTCACTCAACACAACAGGTAGTTATGTGCAGTGATGAGGTGGGTTAAGTAAACACAACAGGTAGTAGGTATATGCAGTGAGCTGGGTTCACTCAACACAACAGGTAGTAGGTGTATGCAGTGAGCTGGGTTTACTCAACACAACAGGTAGTTATGTGCAGTGATGAGGTGGGTTAAGTAAACACAACAGGAAGTAGGTAATTGCAGTGAGCTGGGTTCACTCAACACAACAGGTAGTAGGTATATGTAGTGAGCTGGGTTCACTCAACACTACAGGTAGTTATGTGCAGTGATGAGGTGGGTTACGTAAACACAACAGGTAGTAGGTATATGCAGTGAGCTGGGTTCACTCAACACAACAGGTAGTAGGTGTATGCAGTGAGCTGGGTTTACTCAACACAACAGGTAGTTATGTGCAGTGATGAGGTGGGTTAAGTAAAAACACAACAGGTAGTAGGTATATGCAGTGAGCTGGGTTCACTCAACACAACAGGTAGTAGGTATATGCAGTGAGCTGGGTTCACTCAACACAACAGGTAGTAGGTATATGCAGTGAGCTGGGTTCACTCAACACAACAGGTAGTAGGTATATGCAGTGAGCTGGGTTCACTCAACACAACAGGTAGTAGGTATATGCAGTGAGCTGGGTTCACTCAACACAACAGGTAGTAGGTATATGCAGTGAGCTGGGTTCACTCAACACAACAGGTAGTTATGTGCAGTGATAAGGTGGGTTAAGTAAACACAACAGGTAGTAGGTATATGCAGTGAGCTGGGTTCACTCAACACAACAGGTAGTAGGTGTATGCAGTGAGCTGGGTTTACTCAACACAACAGGTAGTTATGTGCAGTGATGAGGTGGGTTAAGTAAACGCAACAGGTAGTAGGTATATGCAGTGAGCTGGGTTCACTCAACACAACAGGTAGTAGGTATATGCAGTGAGCTGGGTTCACTCAACACAACAGGTAGTTATGTGCAGTGATGAGGTGGGTTAAGTAAACACAACAGGTAGTAGGTATATGCAGTGAGCTGGGTTCACTCAACACAACAGGTAGTAGGTGTATGCAGTGAGCTGGGTTTACTCAACACAACAGGTAGTTATGTGCAGTGATGAGGTGGGTTAAGTAAACACAACAGGAAGTAGGTAATTGCAGTGAGCTGGGTTCACTCAACACAACAGGTAGTAGGTATATGTAGTGAGCTGGGTTCACTCAACACTACAGGTAGTTATGTGCAGTGATGAGGTGGGTTACGTAAACACAACAGGTAGTAGGTATATGCAGTGAGCTGGGTTCACTCAACACAACAGGTAGTAGGTGTATGCAGTGAGCTGGGTTTACTCAACACAACAGGTAGTTATGTGCAGTGATGAGGTGGGTTAAGTAAAAACACAACAGGTAGTAGGTATATGCAGTGAGCTGGGTTCACTCAACACAACAGGTAGTAGGTATATGCAGTGAGCTGGGTTCACTCAACACAACAGGTAGTAGGTATATGCAGTGAGCTGGGTTCACTCAACACAACAGGTAGTAGGTATATGCAGTGAGCTGGGTTCACTCAACACAACAGGTAGTAGGTATATGCAGTGAGCTGGGTTCACTCAACACAACAGGTAGTAGGTATATGCAGTGAGCTGGGTTCACTCAACACAACAGGTAGTTATGTGCAGTGATAAGGTGGGTTAAGTAAACACAACAGGTAGTAGGTATATGCAGTGAGCTGGGTTCACTCAACACAACAGGTAGTAGGTGTATGCAGTGAGCTGGGTTTACTCAACACAACAGGTAGTTATGTGCAGTGATGAGGTGGGTTAAGTAAACGCAACAGGTAGTAGGTATATGCAGTGAGCTGGGTTCACTCAACACAACAGGTAGTAGGTATATGCAGTGAGCTGGGTTCACTCAACACAACAGGTAGTTATGTGCAGTGATGAGGTGGGTTAAGTAAACACAACAGGTAGTAGGTATATGCAGTGAGCTGGGTTCACTCAACACAACAGGTAGTAGGTATATGCAGTGAGCTGGGTTCACTCAACACAACAGGTAGTAGGTATATGCAGTGAGCTGGGTTCACTCAACACAACAGGTAGTTATGTGCAGTGATGAGGTGGGTTAAGTAAACACAACAGGTAGTAGGTATATGCAGTGAGCTGGGTTCACTCAACACAACAGGTAGTAGGTGTATGCAGTGAGCTGGGTTTACTCAACACAACAGGTAGTTATGTGCAGTGATGAGGTGGGTTAAGTAAACGCAACAGGTAGTAGGTATATGCAGTGAGCTGGGTTCACTCAACACAACAGGTAGTAGGTATATGCAGTGAGCTGGGTTCACTCAACACAACAGGTAGTTATGTGCAGTGATGAGGTGGGTTAAGTAAACACAACAGGTAGTAGGTATATGCAGTGAGCTGGGTTCACTCAACACAACAGGTAGTAGGTATATGCAGTGAGCTGGGTTCACTCAACACAACAGGTAGTAGGTATATGCAGTGAGCTGGGTTCACTCAACACAACAGGTAGTTATGTGCAGTGATGAGGTGGGTTAAGTAAACACAACAGGTAGTAGGTATATGCAGTGAGCTGGGTTCACTCAACACAACAGGTAGTAGGTGTATGCAGTGAGCTGGGTTTACTCAACACAACAGGTAGTTATGTGCAGTGATGAGGTGGGTTAAGTAAACACAACAGGAAGTAGGTAATTGCAGTGAGCTGGGTTCACTCAACACAACAGGTAGTAGGTATATGTAGTGAGCTGGGTTCACTCAACACTACAGGTAGTTATGTGCAGTGATGAGGTGGGTTACGTAAACACAACAGGTAGTAGGTATATGCAGTGAGCTGGGTTCACTCAACACAACAGGTAGTAGGTGTATGCAGTGAGCTGGGTTTACTCAACACAACAGGTAGTTATGTGCAGTGATGAGGTGGGTTAAGTAAAAACACAACAGGTAGTAGGTATATGCAGTGAGCTGGGTTCACTCAACACAACAGGTAGTAGGTATATGCAGTGAGCTGGGTTCACTCAACACAACAGGTAGTAGGTATATGCAGTGAGCTGGGTTCACTCAACACAACAGGTAGTAGGTATATGCAGTGAGCTGGGTTCACTCAACACAACAGGTAGTAGGTATATGCAGTGAGCTGGGTTCACTCAACACAACAGGTAGTAGGTATATGCAGTGAGCTGGGTTCACTCAACACAACAGGTAGTTATGTGCAGTGATGAGGTGGGTTAAGTAAACACAACAGGTAGTAGGTATATGCAGTGAGCTGGGTTCACTCAACACAACAGGTAGTAGGTGTATGCAGTGAGCTGGGTTTACTCAACACAACAGGTAGTTATGTGCAGTGATGAGGTGGGTTAAGTAAACGCAACAGGTAGTAGGTATATGCAGTGAGCTGGGTTCACTCAACACAACAGGTAGTAGGTATATGCAGTGAGCTGGGTTCACTCAACACAACAGGTAGTTATGTGCAGTGATGAGGTGGGTTAAGTAAACACAACAGGTAGTAGGTATATGCAGTGAGCTGGGTTCACTCAACACAACAGGTAGTAGGTATATGCAGTGAGCTGGGTTCACTCAACACAACAGGTAGTAGGTATATGCAGTGAGCTGGGTTCACTCAACACAACAGGTAGTTATGTGCAGTGATGAGGTGGGTTAAGTAAACACAACAGGTAGTAGGTATATGCAGTGAGCTGGGTTCACTCAACACAACAGGTAGTAGGTGTATGCAGTGAGCTGGGTTTACTCAACACAACAGGTAGTTATGTGCAGTGATGAGGTGGGTTAAGTAAACGCAACAGGTAGTAGGTATATGCAGTGAGCTGGGTTCACTCAACACAACAGGTAGTAGGTATATGCAGTGAGCTGGGTTCACTCAACACTACAGGTAGTTATGTGCAGTGATGAGGTGGGTTAAGTAAACACAACAGGTAGTAGGTATATGCAGTGAGCTGGGTTCACTCAACACAACAGGTAGTAGGTATATGCAGTGAGCTGGGTTCACTCAACACAACAGGTAGTAGGTATATGCAGTGAGCTGGGTTCACTCATCACAACAGGTAGTAGGTATATGCAGTGAGCTGGGTTCACTCAACACAACAGGTAGTTATGTGCAGTGATGAGGTGGGTTAAGTAAACACAACAGGTAGTAGGTATATGCAGTGAGCTGGGTTCACTCAACACAACAGGTAGTAGGTATATGCAGTGAGCTGGGTTCACTCAACACTACAGGTAGTTATGTGCAGTGATGAGGTGGGTTAAGTAAACACAACAGGTAGTAGGTATATGCAGTGAGCTGGGTTCACTCAACACAACAGGTAGTAGGTGTATGCAGTGAGCTGGGTTTACTCAACACAACAGGTAGTTATGTGCAGTGATGAGGTGGGTTAAGTAAAAACACAACAGGTAGTAGGTATATGCAGTGAGCTGGGTTCACTCAACACAACAGGTAGTAGGTATATGCAGTGAGCTGGGTTCACTCAACACAACAGGTAGTAGGTATATGCAGTGAGCTGGGTTCACTCAACACAACAGGTAGTTATGTGCAGTGATGAGGTGGGTTAAGTAAACACAACAGGTAGTAGTAGGTATATGCAGTGAGCTGGGTTCCCTCAACATGGGGCGAATCGAACTTCCGGAAAAGTTCGCCTGGCGCAGGCGAACGCGAACCCCCAATGTTCGCCTGGAATCGTTCGCCGGCGAACCGTTCGCTACATCTCTAATCATCAACACCTTGGAAACTGATCTAGATAATAGCACAATGATAACAGAATTTCCTAGACTAAGGTGTGAGCTCCGTGATCATCAACACCTTGGAAACTGGTCTAATATAACACAGATACTGACAGGGTCTGAGTGCTACCACGTAGTGATCGCAATGCCAGACACCAGAGGAATGACCAGCACCCAGTATATATACATCAGCTCTCACTTGCGCCTCCCCTAAGTGCTGGACCAATGAGAACTGAAGGAATTGTCAGCTGACCGGCCTGGTCAGCTGACACCCTTTTGGCTGTCATAAATGCTCTGCCTCTCCGCGCGCGCACGCGTCCTTCTGAACCAGTGTGGACTATCAGTTCCAGCCACACCAGACATGTGTTGTAATGCCTCTGCTGTTTTGAATGCGGAATCCGCCGCAGCGCTGTCCGAGCGTGCGGCGTTCTCTCCGCATTCAGCAGTACTGAGAGAGGTAGACCTATGCGTGCAATCCGCCGTGTCGGACGTGGAATCCGCCGCCTTGTTCTCTGGGCATGCGACGGTTTCTCCGCGTTCCGTCAGGCCAGTGAATGCAGGTCCCTGCGCGCAAGCTGCCGTGTTGAACGCGGAATCAGCCACCTGACTCTGAGTACTTGCGGCGGCTTTTCCGCGTTTTCTCACAGTACACCCCCCCCCCCGAGGAGTGGACTCCGGACAGCTCCCACCCGGTTTCTCAGGATATCGAGCGTGGAATTCCCTTCTTAATCTGTCCGCATGCATGCGACACTCAGGTACCCATGTTCTCTCCTCAATACCATACCCCTTCCAGTGCACCAGATACTGTACTGAGTTCTGCACTACCCGTGAGTCTAAAATCTTTTCTACTTCGTACTCAGGTTGGTCGTCTACCATCACAGGAGGAGCAGGAGTGACACCCACATGGACTGCTGGTTTAAGCAGGGACACATGAAAAGATCTTACACCACGCATGCTGGCAGGAAGATCAATAGCATAAGTAACATTGTTGATCTTCCTGGTTACCGAGAAGGGACCCACAAACCTGGGACCTAATTTGGGCGAGGGTTGTTTCAGGGTCAAATGACGTGTGGAGACCCAGACCAGATCTCCTGGTCAGAACTTCCACTCCACGGATCGTCTCTTGTCAGCTTGACCTTTCTGACTTTGAAAAGCCTTCTCCAAATTATTTTTCACGATTCCCCAAACGGCTTTAAATGATTTTTGCCAAGCCTCCAGAGCTGGAAACGGAGTGGAAGCTACTGGCAATGGGGAGAATTTGGGCAACTTTCCAGTTACCACCTGAAACTGAGAAAATCCAGAGGAAGAGCTTTTCAAATTATTGTGCGCAAATTCTGCATAAGGCAAGAATTTGACCCAATCATTTTGCGCATCCGCCACATAACACCTTAAAAACTGTTCCAAGGACTGATTAACCCTCTCCGTCTGACCATTAGTCTGTGGGTGGTAGCCCGACGAAAATGACAGTTCCATGCCCATTTGATGACAAAATGCCCTCCAAATTCTAGAAACAAATTGGACTCCCCGATCTGACACTATGTTTTCCGGAATGCCATGCAGTCGGAAAACGTGGATGATGAACATATCGGCCAACTCCTGGGCCGAGGGGAGTCCTTTCAAGGGCACAAAATGGGCCATTTTTTGAAACGGTCGACTACCACCCAAATGACCGACATGCCTTCAGACCTCGGAAGCTCCCCCACAAAGTCCATGGACAAATGGGTCCACGGTTCACTCGGGGTGGGCAAAGGCTGCAACTTTCCCACAGGTGCCAGACGGGAGGGTTTGCTCTTAGCACACACTGCACACTCTCTAACATACTCCTTGCAGTCTGTTGCCAGAGAAGGCCACCAAGCGCACCTAGCAACCAAGTCTTGTGTTCTGGAAGCCCCCGGATGCCCAGCATTCTTGTGCGAGTGAAACAATTGCAAAATCTGGAGGCGAAATGGCAGTGGTATAAACATAAACATAACCCCTTCAGGCTTACCAGGTTTCTGTGACTTCCAGCACTACTCTCTGTGGGACAATGGTCTCTGGGTCTGAGGGCTGTGCTATCTCCGGCTCAAAACATCTGGACAAGGCATCCGCCTTAATGTTTTTACTCCCTGGAGTATACTTAATTACGAATCTAAATCTCGAGAAAAACAGT
This sequence comes from Hyperolius riggenbachi, assembly GCF_040937935.1. Lineage (NCBI taxonomy): Eukaryota > Metazoa > Chordata > Amphibia > Anura > Hyperoliidae > Hyperolius > Hyperolius riggenbachi. Next base: position 393,884,368 of record NC_090648.1, read on the forward strand.
GACCACCGAGCCTGTCGGGGACTCAATCTCTTAGCCCCCTCAATGTATTCCAAATTTTTGTGATCAATGTAAACTGTAATCGTATGTTCTGCTCCTTCCAGCCAATGACGCCATTCCTCAAAGGCCAACTTAATGGCCAGGAGCTCCCTGTTGCCTATATCGTAGTTTTTCTCTGCCGGTGAAAACCTCTTCCCTGCAGCCCAGAGCGTTGAGACAGCACAGCCCCTACCCCGACTTCAGAGGCGTCAACCTCTACAATAAATGGATAGGAGGTGTCTACGTGTCTCAAAATGGGTGCAGATCAAAACAGTTCTTTCAAAGTGGAGAAAGCAGCCAGGGCTTCAGGGGACCAGTGCTTGGTATCTGCCCTGTTCTTAGTGAGACTGGTGAGGGGTGCTACTACTGTGGAGTACCCCTTTATGAACCTTCTGTAGTAATTAGCAAATCCTAAAAATCTCTGGAGGGATTTGAGTCCTACTGGCTGAGGCCATTCCAGGACAGCAGAGACTTTGGCGGGATCCATAGAAAGGCCCGAAGTGGAAATTATATATCCCAGAAAAGCGACAGATGTCACCTCAAAAATGCATTTCTCCAATTTGGCATAAAGTCTGTTCTGTCTAAGTCTGTGCAGGACAAATTTGACATGAGACCTGTGCTCAGAGAGGTTGTCTGAAAAGATTAGTATATCATCCAGGTATATCAAAACAAATCTACCCAACACCTCCCTGAAAACTTCATTGATGAGTTCCTGAAAGACGGCCGGGGCGTTACACAACCTGAAGGGCATCACCAAGTACTCGTAATGCCCGTCGGGTGTGTTAAAGGCCGTCTTCCATTCATCGCCCTCTCTGATCCGCACCAGGTTGTATGCACCCCTCAAATCTAATTTTGAAAAAAATCTTAGCATTGGTGACTTGGGTGAATAAATCGTCTATCAAAGGTAACGGATAACGATTTTTAACTGTGATCTTATTCAGTCCCCGGTAATCAATGCATGGCCGAAGGCCTCCGTCTTTCTTTTTTACAAAAAAGAAACCTGCTCCGGCAGGCGACCGGGAAGGGCGAATGAACCCCTTAGCTAAGTTTTCACGGATGTATTCTTGCATGGCCACCTTTTCTGGCCCCGACAAATTGTAGAGATGACCTCTAGGGGGCATACAACCTGATCGAAGATCAATGGGGCAATCGAAAGGGCGATGTGGAGGCAATTTATCGGCAGCTTTGGGACAAAACACATCAGAAAACTCAGCATATTGTTCCGGAACTCCCTCCACATGAATCCTGGTCTGGCCTAAGGTCACCTTCACTAAACAATGATGAAAACAATGGGCTGACCAGCTCGTTAGCTGACCAGTAGCCCAATTTATCTGAGGGGAGTGAAGGTTTAACCATGGCATGTCAAGGATGACTGTGGAGGTTATCATGCGCAACACAAAAAACTGCAATTTCTCCCTATGCAGCACCCCTATAGTGACTTCCACCTCTGGTGTCTAGGACAGAGGATGATTGCGCTGCAGGGGTAAATCATCCACTGCCGTAACCTGGAGGGGTGGTTTTAGCGGGGTGAGCGGAATACCCAATCTCTTTGCAAATTCGTAATCCATAAAATTAGCCGCTGAGCCTGAATCAATGAAGGCCTCAGAGACTTCAGATTTATCACCCCATGTAATCATACAAGGAAGAAGTAACCGCTTATCCTCTAGGGGTAAAAATTGCACGCCTAGGGTACTACCCCCAATCTGCATTGGCTCAGGAGGAGGCGAGACAGGAGGAGGTGGAGTCACAGGGGACGCCGCGTGGGATACCGTTCTCACATGGCTACTACCCCGGGTCTGCCTCTGATAGCGCAGCCGGCGATCTATCCTGATGGCCGATCTAAAAGGGCAAAGGTCTCCCACCTGGCTGATACTGACCACTTCCTAAATTCAGCAGCATAATCTTTCACCGGGCTTTTGCCTTGACGTAACTGTTTGAGCTTCCGCTCAGAAGTCGAGGCAATGTCTGGATCATCGTAAATTATAGACATGGCTTTAAAAAATTCCTCTACCGAGGTTAGGGACAAGTCTCCATCAGGCAGAGTGTACGCCCAGGTCTGAGAATCACCTGATAACAAAGTTTTAATAAATGTAACCCTTTGGGCCATAGTTCCTGAAGAATTAGGTCTCAACTCAAAGTATGATAACACTCTACTCCTAAAATTTCGGAAGTCAGATCTGTGACCAGAAAATTTTTCAGGTACAGGCATACGTATGTCTGTGCTAAGAGGAGATCGCACTGATTGAAGTACCTGAATAGTCCCAAGTATCTGACATGTCTGGGTCTGTTGGTTCAAAACTGCCGCGGAAAGTTGGTTTACCGCGGTGGTCAGGACTTCAACATGGCTATACAGTGCGTCCATTTAGGTTGGGTCTGGCGTTCTGTAACGATCGGTGTAACAGAGAGGATCTGATTACTGGTGATCTGCAGTATCACCGAAAATGCAGATATATACCCGATTATAGATGATCTGCAGTATCACCGATAATCAAATATATCTCTAGCCTCTGGACACCTGAGTAATATGAGTGTTTGGTGCAACAGTAATACTTTGAGGAGAGCACCCTTACAGTGGGTGCGAGGCAGTAGGAGGTACTGCCCTGAGAACAGATTCCTTCCAAAGGCCTGAGGCTCCCCAAAGGGCGGAGCCAGGCTGAGAGCAGGAAGGATAAGAGAGTGAGTGACACCAAGGAGAAGTGTCACTGACAGGTCTGTGAACTATTTCCCAACAGGAGAAAAAAGTTCTCGAGGTCGGACAGGCCAGGTCGGCAACAGACTGACAGATCAGGTACAGAGACAGGAGACAGATGCGGAATCCTAAGACTAGCCGAGTTTGGCAACAGAGAATGACAAAGGTACAAAATCAGAGATCAGAAGAATGGTCAGGAAAGCAGAAGGTCATAACAAATAATCAACAATTCCTAGACTAAGGTGTGAGTTCCGTGATCATCAATAGAAATGTCGCGAACCTCCGATTTTCGGTTCACGAACCGGGTTCGTGAACTTCCGCGGAAGGTTCGGTTCGCGGAAAAGTTCGCGAACCGCAATAGACTTCAATGGGGAGGCGAACTTTGAAAAATAGAAAAAATTATGCTGGCCACAAAAGTGATGGAAAAGATGTTTCAAGGGGTCTAACACCTGGACGGGGGCATGGCGGAGTGGGATACATGCCAAAAGTCCCGGGGAAAAATCTGGATGTGACACAAAGCAGCGTTTTAAGGGCAGAAATCACATTGAATGCTAAATTGCAGGCCTAACGTGCTTTCAAACATCTTGCATGTGTATACATCAATCAAAGCAAGAAGTTTTAAACCAGGATGATACCATTTATTGGCTAACTAAAAAATGAATAAAAATAAGCAAGCTTTCGGCTTGTCAGCCTTCGTCTGGCTTATATCCTGTTAGTTTGCAAACTGGTGGTACAGACAGCTTATATACATGCAACATCAAAAGGGAAAACAGATATTTTTTCAAGCATAAATGCATGCCATTAAGATGCCTTAATTCACACAGACCATCGACCTGGGGTTAGAGGTTGTAAGCCAAGATAACTTGTTTACTCCCTGCTCACATACCTGGGAGTTGGACTGACACAGAGGTATCGTAAATTCTTAGTTCACAAGTTCAGCTATAATGGCTGAGAAAAGTTCAAATATCATCTATCTCATACCAATATAGAAAGTTGTTGTCCTTATTCAAACCTTTCTGCACAGCTTTGAACCAATTTATAAATTTTGTTTCTGCTATTAATCAATCATTTGACGTTTTGAAGCCACCCTTTAGGGCAGTGACACGAAGATCATCCATGCTGTGTCCGTTGGACCGAAAGTGTGTAGCAACTGGGAGTCCAGATTTGGTATCTTTAATAGTGTGCCTGTGTCCATTCATACGTTTGCGCAGAGTTTGTCCAGTTTCTCCCACGTACATAACATTGGGGCATTTAGCACACATGATCAGATATGCCAGATTGGTGGAACCAAAGGAAAATGTACCTTGTACTCTGTACTCCTGTTGTGAACCTGGTATCGTTACCCTGTCAGTGGAGTAAATGTGTCTGCAGGTCCCACATATTTTTTGTCGGCAGGGTGATGTTCCGTTTTGTTTAGGCCTATTCAAAGAACTCCTGACAATCATCTGTTTTAGATTGTGTGGTTGCCGATATGACAAGAGTGGAGGTTTAGGGAATATCGTTCTCAGTCTGTGATCCTTGTGTAAAATGGGATGTAGTTCCTTAGCAATCCTCCTTAAGATTTCCAGGTGTGGGTTGTAGGTGACAACCAAAGGGACACGTTCCTCTTTCTGGTTTTGCTTATATTTCAGGAGTTCAGTCCTGGGGATGTTGCTGGCTTTCCTGATTTGTGCCTCAGCCATAGGAGGACTATAACCTTGTTTAATGAAAGTGTTCTTAAAGAGTAACTGTCAGGCTGCAGAAGCTAATTTAAACCTCTATTCTCCTGTGTTAAACAGTTTAGACAGAAGCCAAAAAGACATTACTAAAGATAAAAATCTCTCTTACATTTAATGTGTGCTTATCACCAAAGCTAAGCTCCTAAGGAGGACGCAAGCCGCATTCCATACTGCAAAGCATTCTGGGGCCCTCCCCTCGGCTGCTAAGGAGAAGACGGGATCAAGTTTCAGCAGCTTCTAACTCAGTCTAGCCACAGCACAGATAAATCTCCGGGAAGAGTACTCTGCAGGAGTCCGCTATTGTTCCTAGCCACATGGCTCATTAATATTCACTGCACACTGTGTTATTCTGTATGAGCTGTTCTGTGATCAGAAGCAGGCAGGACATGACGACACATTTGGCTTCACAAACATGGAACCTGCCATGGGCTGTCAGGAGCATCATTCTCTGCATATACTATATACAAATTCTGTGAAATCCAAACGTGGACAGTGAAATGCATATGTAATGTAAGTACAGCCAATCTTTAGCTACTGATATATGTGTTTATTTTCTCTGAGACCTTATACCTAACAGCTCCTCTTTAAGGCGATCCAGGTGCTTGTCTCTGTCCATCCTGTCAGAACAAATCCGGTTGTACCTTATTGCTTGGCTGTAAATTATAGAGTTCTTAATGTGCTTAGGATGAAAACTGTCATATCTTAGGTATGTGGGACGGTCTGTAGGTTTGCGATACACAGAGGTTTGTATGTTGTTACCCCTGATGTATATGGTGGTGTCCAGAAAGTTAATCTCTGTGTGAGAGTAGGTAAGTTTCAATTTGAAACTTACATCAATCAGGGAGTGTAATTAGAGTACTGCTTCACACTGACACACCAAACTCACTGTGTAATGCACCGCAAACAGCTGTTTGTGTAGTGATGGCCATGCTGGATAGGGTTGCCAGGTCGGCTGATGGAGAAAACCGGACAGGGGGTGGAGTTAGGGGTGGAGTTATGGGCGGAGTCAGAAGCACACTTTTATGTAGAGTGGGGCTAAGCAATGGGCTTTTTTAAAAAAAAAATTTATAGTATTTATATCGCACTGACATCTTCTGCAGCACATTACAGAGTACATAGCCATGTCACTAACTGTCCTCACCAGTAGTACTGGTCCAGTGCACATAAGAGACAGTTTTTCACCAGTAACTGCACATAAGAGACAGCTTTTCACCAGTAAATGCACATTATAAGAGACACCTTTTCGCCAGTAAATGCACATAATAAGAGACAGCTTTTCCCCAGTAAATGCACAAGAGACAGCTTTTCACCAGTAAATGCACATAATAAGACACAGCTTTTCACCAGTAAATGCACATAATAAGAGACAGCTTTTCACCAGTAAATGCACAAAAGAGACAGCTTTTCACCACTAAATGCACATAATGACAAACAGCCAGTGTTCCCAGTATATGTAGCCAGGGATATATGTGCCCAGTATATGTAGCCAGGGGGTATATATGTCCCAGTATATGTAGGCAGGGGTGTAAATGTCCCAGTATACGTAGGCAGGGGTATATATGTCCCAGTATATGTAGCCAGGGGGTATATGTGCCCAGAATAGGTAGCCAGGGGGTATATGTGCCCAGAATAGGTAGCCAGGAGCTATATGTGCCCAGAATAGGTAGCCAGGGGCTATATGTGCCCAGAATAGGTAGCCAGGGGCTATATGTGCCCAGAATAGGTAGCCAGGGGCTATATGTGCCCGGAATAGGTAGCCAGGGGCTATATGTGCCCGGAATAGGTAGCCAGGGGGTATATGTGCCCAGAATAGGTAGCCAGGGGCTATATGTGCCCAGAATAGGTAGCCAGGGGGTATATGTGCCCGGAATAGGTTAGGTAGCCAGGTGCCCTGACCCCCCCCCCCCCCCCCCCCGCAGGAGGAGAACAGTGCAGCAGAGAGAGAGCTGGGAGCAGCGGTGGAGAAGGGGGGCAATCTCCCCCCCTTCCCTCACCTTAGGGTGCTCTCTCTCCCCCGCTGTCTCCTCCAATATGATGTGCAGGCTGGCGGGTGGCTGCGGGCGGAACTTACCTCTGTGTCGCAGGCGGCGGAAGTTCGGGTCCCGCAGCCGCTGAGATTCGACTCAAAAAAGATCCGGATCAAAGATTCGAATCATTCATGAGCCGGACAACACTATTCAGACTGATTAGTGTTGTCCGGCTCATGAATGATTTGGATCTTTGACCTGGATCTTTTTTGAGTCGAATCTCAGCGGCTGCTGGACCCGAACTTCCGGCGCTGGAGCGACACAGAGGTAAGTTCCGCCTGCAGCCACTCGCCAGCCTGCACATCATCCTGGAGGAGACAGCGGGGGAGAGAGAGCACCCTAAGGTGAGGGAAGGGGTGGGAGATTGCCCCCCTTCTCCACCGCTGCTCCCAGCTCTCTCTCTGCTGCGCTGTTCTCCTCCTGCGCTGCGGGGGGGGGGGTGGGGCTCTAAACCGGACAACTTAATTGTCCGGTTTAGCATGCCTTTTTGCACCGGACACAGCGCACAAAAACCGGACTGTCCGGTGTAAAACCGGACACCTGGCAACCCTAATGCTGGACTACTGCGCATATGACAGTAGTACAATACCATGGAAACGTGGAGCAGCAGAAGCCTCCTGTGACGGCTGCCGCGGTTGTTCTCCGCGGCTTGTCTTTTGAGGGGTGCTGCTTTTCCTCAGGTGTTCTTGCCATAGCTGTTTGTGCCTTCTCTCCAAGTGCCTTCGTAAAGCACTTGTCCCTACGTGACAGTTGGCCTTTCCACGGCTCAATTTTTGCTGGCAGAGACAACAGATGGCTTTGCTCCGATCTGAGACACACACGTTAAAAAATTTCCAAACCGCTGAGCCCCCCTGGGCTGATGGCGCTACGGTGGCATCAGCAGCTGAGGTTGAAGGGCATGTTGGCTGTCTGGCCATAGCGGGCGATACATGGCGCGGGACACTGTCCCCAGCTGTTTCTGAGGACGAGCTCCCTCTTGTATTGCGTTCCGGAGTTGGAGCCTGATCAACGTCTACCACCACACATCCAGGCAAGGAGGGAGACAGGCAGGCATGCACGCCCGCCTCGAGGTAGTGACCAAAAATAACAATACAGGACTCAGGAGGACCTTTTGCAGCCCTAATTGAAATGAATTAACTTTAAATCCTTTAACGGGAATCCGTTATGGAGGGCAAGTCTGCCATTGTCACCGCGGGGAATGAAGGTTGGATTCCGGCCCGAATTGGGAGCCTGCTGAGACCCATGCTGTAGCTGCCCTGACCGTGCTTTGCAGACCAGGCATCTGTGGTCAGATGGACCCTTGAGCCAGGGGAAGACAAACCAAGTCGAAAGCATTTGCCAAGAATGTTTTACGGAGGGCAAGTTTTTTTGCCCTTTTTTAAATTTTTTGAAAATGATAGATGGTTGTATTTTTAAATTGTTTGAAAGTTTAGATGGTTGTATTTTTAAATTGTTTGAAAGTTTAGATGGTTGTATTTTTAGAGTTGGGCCGAACCTCCGATTTTAGGTTCGCGAACCAGGTTCGCGAACTTCCGCGGAAGGTTCGGTTCGCGTTAAAGTTTGCGAACCGCAATAGACTTCAATGGGGATGCGAACTTTGAAAAAAAAAAAATTATGCTGGCCACAAAAGTGATGGAAAAGATGTTTCAAGGGGTCTAACACCTGGAGGGGGGCATGACGGAGTGGGATACACGCCAAAAGTCCCCGGGAAAAATCTGGATTTGACGCAAAGCAGCGTTTTAAGGGCAGAAATCACATTGAATGCTAAATGACAGGCCTAAAGTGCTTTAAAACATCTTGCATGTGTATACATCAATCAGGTAGTGTAATTAAGGTACTGCTTCACACTGACACACCAAACTCACCGTGTAACGCACCGCAAACAGCTGTTTGTGTAGTGACGGCCGTGCTGGACTGGTGCGCACCATGGCGAGAGTGCAGGTTTTGGTGGCTTTACAGCCCATATGGTCGCCTGGCTGATGTAGCTGAATGACAGAACAGTGACTGTCCAGCTGATCAAATTTGGTCTGACCACAATGAAGCAACGACCTTATTATCTTTTGTGTGCCCCCCGAGACACTCATCTAGGCGCCGGTCATTGCTTCATTGTGATACGCAAGCCCCTTCACCACGGCAAGGTAATGATCACGAAGGGGAATTGGCGCATGTACATGCCTTTTATTTTGTTGTTGCAGCTGCCCGCAGTGCAGCCAGAAAAATTAGGCAGTCATATACACGCACCAGAAAAATTATTACAGCGACCTAGCAGCGGCCTAAAAAATTCAGCAATCCACCTGGAGTCCCGGACCCTGTTGGTGGTGGCGGAGAAGGTAGTCAAGCGGCCTGCAGGCAGACATGCTGTGTGGAGGGACTGGGAGCGACTTAGTCTTCTTGGGGCAGGCCAGGCAGCCAGTCACACGGCGTGCAGGCAGAGATGCTGTGTGTGCGGGGACTGACTTAGTCTTGGGGCGAGCAGCAGCCCTCCGGGATCCATGCCTCATTCATTTTGATAAAGGTGAGGTACTTAACACTTTTGTGACTTAGGCAACTTCTCTTCTCAGTGACAATGCCTCCAGCTGCGCTGAAGGTCCTTTCTGACAGGACGCTTGCGGCAGGGCAGGAGAGAAGTTGGATGGCAAATTGGGACAGCTCTGGCCACAGGTCAAGCCTGCGCACCCAGTAGTTCAAGGGTTCCTCATCGCTGTTCACAGCAGTGTCTACATCCACACTTAAGGTCAGGTAGTCGGCTACCTGCCGTTCCAGGCGTTGGTGGAGGGTGGATCCGGAAGGGCTACGGCGAGGCGTTGGACTAAAGAACGTCCGCATGTCCGACATCACCATGAGATCGCTGGAGCGTCCTGTCTTTGACTGCGTGGACACGGGAGGAGGATTAGTGGCAGTGGTACCTTGCTGGCGTTGTGCTGTCACATCACCCTTAAAGGCATTGTAAAGCATAGTTGACAGCTGGTTCTGCATGTGCTGCATCCTTTCCACCTTCAGGTGAGTTGGTAACAGATCTGCCACTTTGTGCCTGTACCGAGGGTCTAGTAGTGTTGCCACCCAGTACAGCTCATTCCCCTTGAGGTTTTTTATACGGGGGTCCCTCAACAGGCAGGACAGCATAAAAGACGACATCTGCACAAAGTCGGATCCAGTACCCTCCATCTCCTCTTGCTCTTCCTCAGTGACGTCACGTAAGTCAACCTCCTCCCCCCAGCCGCGAACAATACCACGGGAAGGTTGAGCAGCACAAGCCCCCGGCGACGCCTGCTGCAAGTGTTCTCCTGCCGCCGTCCCCTCCTCCCCCAAAGAAACACCTTGCTCATCATCCTCTGAGTCCGACTCATCTTCTGCACACGACTTCTCTTCTTCCTCCTCCTCCCCCCTCTGTGCTGCCGCAGGTGTTGAGGAAACAGCTGGGTCTGATGAAAATTGGTCCCATGCCTGTTCCTGCCGTAACGGTTCCTGGTCACGCTCATTCGCAGCTTCATCTGCCACTCTACGCACAGCACGCTCCAAGAAGTAAGCGTAGGGAATTAAGTCGCTGATGGTGCCCTCACTGCGGCTCACCAGGTTGGTCACCTCCTCAAACGGCCGCATGAGCCTGCATGCATTTTTCATCAGTGTCCAGTTGTCGGGCCAGAACATCCCCATCTTCCCAGACTGTTTCATTCTACTGTAGTTGTAGAGGTAGTGGGTGACGGCTTTCTTCTGTTCTAGCAGGCGGGAGAACATGAGCAGGGTCGAATTCCAGCGAGTCGGGCTATCGCAAATGAGGCGTCTCACCGGCATGTTATTTTTCCGCTGAATTTCCGCAAAGCGTGCCATGGCTGTGTAAGACCGCCTCAAATGCTCACAGACCTTCCTGGCCTGCTTCAGGACATCCGCTAAGCCAGGGTACTTTGCCACAAATCTTTGAACAACTAGATTCATGACATGTGCCATGCAGGGTATGTGTGTCAGCTTCCCCATATGCAAAGCGGCAAGCAGATTGCTGCCGTTGTCGCACACCACGTTGCCTATCTCCAGGTGGTGCGGGGTCAGCCACTCATCCACCTGTTTCTTAAGAGCAGCCAGGAGAGCTGCTCCAGTGTGGCTCTCCGCTTTGAGACAAGACATGTCTAAGATGGCGTGACACCGTCGTACCTGGCATGCAGCATAGGCCCTGCGGAGCTGGGGCTGTGTAGCTGGAGAGGAGGACTGCCACTCAGCCAAGGAGGAGGAGGACAGCGAAGAGCATGTAGCAGGAGGAGAGGAGGTGGCAGGAGGCCTGCCTGCAAGCCGTGGAGGTGTCACAATTTGGTCCGCTGCGCCCTGCTTGCCATCGTTCACCACCAGGTTGACCCAATGGGCTGTGTACGTAATGTAGCGGCCCTGCCCGTGCTTGGTAGACCAGGCATCCGTGGTCAGGTGTACCCTTGACCCAACGCTCTTCGCAAGAGATGACACCACTTGCCTCTCAACTTCACGGTGCAGTTGGGGTATGGCCTTTCTCGAAAAATAAGTGCGGCCTGGCATCTTCCACCGCGGTGTTCCGATGGCCACAAATTTACGGAAGGCCTCAGAGTCCACCAGCCGGTATGGTAACAGCTGGCGAGCTAGCAGTTCCGCCACGCCAGCTGTCAGACGCCGGGCAAGGGGGTGACTGGCCGAAATTGGCTTCTTCCGCTCAAACATTTCCTTCACGGACACCTGACTGCTGCTGTGGGCAGAGGAGCAGGAAGTGCTCAAGGGCAGAGGCGGAGTGGAGGAGGGTGCCTGTGAAGGTGGAAGGGAGAAAGCGGCAGAAGCAGATGATGCACCTGAAGGAGGAAGAGGAGAAGGAGGGTGACTTTTCTTTTGTGTGCTGCTGCTGCTTTTGCTCAGGTGGCCATCCCATTGCTGTTTGTGCCTTTTCTCCAGGTGCCTTCGTAAGGCACTTGTCCCTACGTGAGTGTTGGCCTTTCCACGGCTCAATTTTTGTTGGCAGAGCGAACAGATGGCTTTGCTCCGATCTGAGGCACACACATTAAAAAATTTCCACACCGCTGAGCCACCCTGGGATGTGGGCACTATGGGGACCTCAGCAGCTGATGCTGAAGGGCAAGTTGGCTGGCTGTACATAGGTGGCGATACATGGTGCCGGACACTGCCACCAGCTGTTTCTGACGAAGAGCTGCCCCAGCTTCTTTCAGCAACTTCTCTCCTCCTACTACTCTCTGACTCCCCCTCTGAACTGTCCCCCTCTTCATCTCCTCTATTGGGAACATACAGAGGATCCCTATCATCGTCATCATCGTAATCATCCTGCCCAGCTTCGCTTGCCTCAGACAAATCCAAACATGCACCATCAGTAGGTCCTTCATCCTCCTTACACGTTACATCCATAGTGTTGCCGCGTAACTCAGACATATGAGCTGGTGAAAATTCATCTGGCTGTAACAACAATGGCTGTGCATCAGTGATTTCAACACTAAATAATTCTTGCGAAGTGTCAAATGCAGCGGAAGTGGTGCTAGTAGTAGCGCTGGTGGCTGAACAAGATGAGGTGTTCTGTGTCGCTAAATACTCAACCACGTCCTGACAATCTTGCGAGGTGATGGGACGTGCCTTCTTCCGAGCACTGTACTGTGGGCCAGGTCCACACAAAATTACATTTACACGACCTCGCACAGACCTGCCGGGTGGCCTTCCTCTGGCTCTGGCACTACCTCTTCCTCTACCTGTTTTGTCCATATCGGGTATGCACGGAGTGGTATATCACACTGCGTGCACTCACGTAGGTAGGTGGGTTCACTTAACTGCACAGGTATGCGCACTGATGTGGTGGGTTCACTGAACAGAACAGGTATACAGTGGCGGGTTCACAGAACAGGTATGCAGTGGCAGGTTCACTGAACAGAACAGGTATGCAGTGGCGGGTTCACTGAACAGTACAGGTATACAGTGGCGGGTTCACAGAACAGGTATGCAGTGGCAAGTTCACTGAACAGAACAGGTATGCAGTGGCGGGTTCACTGAACACAACAGGTATGCAGTGGCGGGTTCACTGAACAGTACAGGTATGCAGTGGCGGGTTCACTGAACAGTACAGGTATACAGTGGCGGGTTCACTGAACACAACAGGTATGCAGTGGCGGGTTCACTGAACAGAACCAGTATACAGTATCGGCTCCACTGAACAGAACAGGTATGCAGTGGCGGGTTCACTGAACAGTACAGGTATACAGTGGCGGGTTCACTGAACAGAACAGGTATACAGTAGCGGGTCCACTGAACAGAACAGGTATGCAGTGGCGGGTTCACTGAACAGTACAGGTATACAGTGGCGGGTTCAGAGAACAGGTATGCAGTGGCAGGTTCACTGAACAGAACAGGTATGCAGTGGCGGGTTCACTGAACACAACAGGTATGCAGTGGCGTGTTCACTGAACAGAACAGGTATACAGTGGCGGGTCCACTGAACAGAACAGGTATGCAGTGGCGGGTTCACTGAACAGTACAGGTATGCAGTGGCGGGTTCACTGAACAGTACAGGTATACAGTGGCGGGTTCACTGAACACAACAGGTATGCAGTGGCGGGTTAACTGAACAGAACCGGTATACAGTAGCGGCTCCACTGAACAGAACAGGTATGCAGTGGCGGGTTCACTGAACAGTACAGGTATACAGTGGTGGGTTCACTGAACAGAACAGGTATGCAGTGGCGGGTTCACTGAACAGAACAGGTATGCAGTGGCGGGTTTACTGAACAGTACAGGTATACAGTGGCAGGTTCACAAAACAGGTATGCAGTGGCAGGTTCACTGAACAGAACAGGTATGCAGTGGCGGGTTCACTGAACAGGTATACAGTGGCGTGTTCACTGAACAGAACAGGTATACAGTGGCGGGTCCACTGAACAGAACAGGTATGCAGTGGCGGGTTCACTGAACACAACAGGTATGCAGTGGCGGGTTCACTGAACAGTACAGGTATACAGTGGCGGGTTCACTGAACACAACAGGTATGCATTGGCGGGTTCACTGAACAGAACCGGTATACAGTAGCGGCTCCACTGAACAGAACAGGTATGCAGTGGCGGGTTCACTGAACAGTACAGGTATACAGTGGCGGGTTCACTGAACACAACAGGTATGCATTGGCGGGTTCACTGAACAGAACCGGTATACAGTAGCGGCTCCACTGAACAGAACAGGTATGCAGTGGCGGGTTCACTGAACAGTACAGGTATACAGTGGTGGGTTCACTGAACAGTACAGGTATACAGTGGTGGGTTCACTGAACAGAACAGGTATGCAGTGGCGGGTTCACTGAACAGTACAGGTATACAGTGGCGGGTTCACAGAACAGGTATGCAGTGGCGGGTTCACTGAACAGGTATACAGTGGCGTGCTCACTGAACAGAACAGGTATACAGTGGCGGGTCCACTGAACAGAACAGGTATGCAGTGGCGGGTTCACTGAACACAACAGGTATGCAGTGGCGGGTTCACTGAACAGTACAGGTATGCAGTGGCGGGTTCACTGAACAGTACAGGTATACAGTGGCGGGTTCACTGAACACAACAGGTATGCAGTGGCGGGTTCACTGAACAGAACCGGTATACAGCAGCGGCTCCACTGAACAGAACAGGTATGCAGTGGCGGGTTCACTGAACAGTACAGGTATACAGTGGCGGGTTCACTGAACAGAACAGGTATGCAGTGGCGGGTTCACTGAACAGTACAGGTATACAGTGGCGGGTTCACTGAACAGAACAGGTATACAGTAGTGGGTCCACTGAACAGAACAGGTACGCAGTGGCGGGTTCACTGAACAGTACAGGTATGCAGTGGCAGGTTCACTGAACAGAACAGGTATGCAGTGGCGGGTTCACTGAACAGGTATACAGTGGCGTGTTCACTGAAAAGAACAGGTATACAGTGGCGGGTCCACTGAACAGAACAGGTATGCAGTGGCAGGTTCACTGAACACAACAGGTATGCAGTGGTGGGTTCACAGAACAGGTATGCAGTGGTGGGTTCACAGAACAGGTATGCAGTGGTGGGTTCACAGAACAGGTATGCAGTGGCAGGTTCACTGAACAGGTATGCAGTGGTGGGTTCACAGAACAGGTATGCAGCCAGGAACAAGCTAAGCCTAACTAATCTTTCCCTATGAGAGACAGTCTGCAGCAGCTCGCCCTACTCTCACTAATGCAGGCACACGAGTGACCGTAATGGCCGCCGCTGCCTGCCTTATATAAGGGGTGTGGGGCTCCAGGGGCTAGTGTAGCCTAATTGGCTACACTGGGCCTGCTGACTGTGATGTAGAGGGTCAAAGTTGACCCTCCATGTGCATTATGGGGCGAACCGAACTTCCGCAAAGGATCGCCTGCGGGACGCGAACGCGAACCATGGAAGTTCGCATGGAACCGTTCGCAGGCGAACCGGTCGGCCCAACTCTAGGCACCTGGAGAGAAGGCACAAACAGCTATGGCAAGTTGCCATAGCTGTTTGTGCCTTCTCTCCAGGTGCCTTCGTAAAGCACTTGTCCCTACGTGACAGTTGGCCCTTCCACGGCTCAATTTTTGCTGGCAGAGACAACAGATGGCTTTGCTCCGATCTGAGACACACACGTTAAAAAATTTCCAAACCGCTGAGCCCCCCTGGGCTGATGGCGCTACGGTGGCATCAGCAGCTGAGGTTGAAGGGCATGTTGGCTGTCTGGCCATAGCGGGCGATACATGGCGCCGGACACTGCCCCCAGCTGTTTCTGAGGACGAGCTCCCTCTTGTATTGCATTCCGGAGTTGGAGCCTGATCAACGTCTACCACCACACATCCAGGCAAGGAGGGAGACAGGCAGGCATGCACGCCCGCCCCGAGGTAGTGACCAAAAATAACAATACAGGACTCAGGAGGACCTTTTGCGGCCCTAATTGAAATGAATTAACTTTAAATCCTTTAACGGGAATCTGTTATGGAGGGCAAGTCTGCCATTGTCACCGCGGGGAATGAAGGTTGGATTCCGGCCCGAAGTGGGAGCCTGCTGAGACCCATGCTGTAGCTGCCCTGACCATGCTTTGCAGACCAGGCATCTGTGGTCAGATGAACCCTTGAGCCAGCGGAAGACAAACCAAGTCGAAAGCATTTGCCAAGAATGTTTTACGGAGGGCAAGTTTTTTTTTGCCCTTTTTTAAATTTTTTGAAAATGATAGATGGTTGTATTTTTAAATTGTTTGAAAGTTTAGATGGTTGTATTTCTAAATTGTTTGAAAGTTTAGATGGTTGTATTTTTAAATTGTTTAAAAGTGTATCCATTCAAGTGCAAGTTATGCACTGACTGCCAGGTATAATGTGCAGTCACAGATGCAGTGAAAGGTATGCAGTGACTGCAAACAGCCGTTTGTGTAGTGACGGCCGTGCTGGACTGGTGCGCACCATGACGAGAGTGCAGGTGATGATGGCTTTTCAGCCCATATGCTCGCCGGCTGATGTAGCTGAATGAGAGAACAGTGACTGTCCAGCTGATCAAATTTGGTCTGACCACAATGAAGCAACGACCTTATTATCTTTTGTGTGCCACCCCCACCCGAGACACTCAAATAGCCGGCGGTCATTGCTTCATTGTGATGCGCAAGCCCCTTCACCGCGGCAAGGTAATGATCACAAAGGGGTATGGGCACATGTACACGCACCAGAAAAATTAGTGTAGCGGCCGCTGCTAGCAGCGGCCTTAAAAATTCAGGAATCCGCCTAGAGTCCTGGACCCTGTTGGTAGTGGCGGAGAAGGCAGTCAAGCGGCCTGCAGGCAGAGATGCTGTGTGTGGGGACTGACTTAGTCTTCGGTCGTGCAGTAGCCCTCCGTGATCCATTCCTCATTCATTTTGATAAAGGTCAGGTACTGAACACTGTCGTGACTTAGGCGACTTCTCTTCTCAGTAACTATGCCTCCAGCTGCACTGAAGGTCCTTTCTGACAGGACGCTTGCGGCAGGGCAAGAGAGAAGTTGTATGGCAAATTGGGACAGCTCTGGCCACAGGTCAAGCCTGCGCAACCAGTAGTCCAAGGGTTCATCGTCGCTTTTCGCAGAGTCTACATCCACACTCAAGGCCAGGTAGTCGGCTACCTGCCGCTCCAGGCGTTGTTGGAGGGTGGATCCGGAAGGATTATGGCGAGGAGTTGGACTAAAGAACGTCCGCATGTCCGACATCACCCTGAGATTGCTGGAGCGTCCTGTCCTTGCCTGCGTGGACTTGGGAGGAGGAGGGTTACTGCCAGTGGTACCTTGATTGTGTTTTGCAGCCACATCACCCTTAAATGCATTGTAAAGCATCATCGACAGCTTGTTCTGCAAGTGCTGCATCCTTTCCACCTTATGTTAAGTTGCTAACAGGTCCGCCACTTTGTGCCTGTACCGAGGGTCTAGTAGCGTGGCCACCCAGTACAGGTCATTCGTCTTGAGTTTTTTGATACGGGGGTCCCTCAACAGGCTGGACAACATGAAAGAGGACATCTGCACAAAGCTGGATGCAGACGTACTCTCCATCTCCTCTTGCTCTTCCTCAGTGACGGGACGCAACTCCTCTTCCTCCCCCCAGCCACGAACAATACCACGGGAACGTGGATCAGTAGAAGCCCCCTGTGATGGCTGCCGCGGTTGTTCTCCTTCCGCCGCCTCTTCCTCCTCCACAGAAACACCTTCCTCATCATCACCATCATCAGAGTCTGACTCCTCTCCTTCCCCACATGACTCCTCTTCTTCCTCCTCCTCCCCTCTCTGTGCTGCCGCCGGTGTTGTGGAAACATCGGGTTCGTGTGTAAATAGCTCCCACGACTCCTGCTGCCCTAACTCTTCTTGTTCACGCTCCTCCACAGCTGTATCCACCACTCTACGCACGGCATGCTCCAGGAAGTAGGCGTAGCGGATCAAGTCACTGATGGTGCCCTCATCGCGACTCACCAGTTTGGTCACCTCCTCAAAGGGCTCCATGACCCTGCATGCATTTCGCATCAGTGTCCAGTTGTTGGGCCACAACATCCCCATCCTCCCAGATTGTGTCCTTGTACTGTAATGATACAGGTACTGGGTGACGGCTTTCTCCTGGTCTAGCAGGCGAGAGAACATCAGCAGGGTGGAATTCCAGCGAGTCGGGCTATCGCAAATCAGGCGTCCCACCGGCAAGTTGATTCTACGCTGAATCTCCGCAAAGCGTGCCATGGCCTTGTAAGAGCGCCTGAAATGCCCACACAACTTCCTGGCCTGCTTCAGGACGTCCTCTAAGCCTGGGTACTTGGACACAAATCTTTGCACGACTAGATTAAGCACATGTGCCATGCAGGGTATGTGTGTCAGCTTTCCCAAATTCAACGCAGCAATGAGATCGCTGCCGTTGTCACACACCACGTTGCCGATCTCAAGCTTGTGCGGGGTCAGCCATTGCTCCACCTGTTTGTTAAGAGCAGCCAGGAGAGCTGCTCCAGTGTGACTCTCCGCTTTCAGGCAAGACATGTCTAACACTGCATGACACCGTCGTACCTGGCATGCAGCATAGGCCCTGGGGTGCTGGGGCTGTGTAGCTGGAGAGGAGATGGCGGCACCAGCCAAAGAGGAGGAGGAGGAGGATGACGACAGTGAAGCGGTGATAGCAGGTGGAGAGGAGGTGGCTGGAGGCCTGCCTGCAAGCCGTGGAGGTGTGACAAGTCGGTCCTCTGCGCAGCCACGTACTCCCTGCTTGCTGCCATCGGTCACCAGGTTGACCCAATGGGCTGTGTATGTAATGTAGTGGCCCTGCCCGTGCTTGGCAGACCAGGCATCCGTGGTCAGGTGGACCCTTGACCCAACGCTGTGTGCCAGAGATGACACCACTTGCCTCTCAACTGCACGGTACAGTTTGGGTATGGCCTTTTGTGAAAAATAATTGCGGCCTGGTATCTTCCACTGCGGTGTACCAATGGCCACAAACTTACGGAAAGCCTCTGACTCCACCAGCTTGTATGGTAATAGCTGGCGAGCTAATAGTTCCGCCACGCCAGCTGTCAGACGCCGGGCAAGAGGGTGACTGGCAGACATTTGCTTCTTCCGCTCAAATACTTCCTTCACGGACAGCTGGGTACTGCTGTGGGCAGAGGAGAAGGAACCGCTGAAGGGAAGAGGCGGTGTGGAGGAGGGTGGCTGTGAAGGTGCAAGGGAGAAAGTGGATAAGGACGATGCACCTGAAGGAGGAAGAGGAGAAGGAGGGTGGCTTGTCTTTTGAAGGGTGCTGCTTTTCCTCCGGTGTTCTTGCCATAGCTGTTTGTGCCTTCTCTCCAGGTGCCTTCGTAAGGCACTTGTCCCTACGTGAGAGTTGGCCTTTCCACGGCTCAATTTTTGCTGGCAGAGACAACAGGTAGCTTTGCTCCGATCTGAGACACACACGTTAAAAAATTTCCAAACCGCTGAGCCCCCCTGGGCTGATGGCGCTACGGTGGCATCAACAGCTGAGGTTGAAGGGCATGTTGGCTGTCTGGCCATAGCTGGCGATACATGGCGCCGGACACTGCCCCCAGCTGTGTCTGAGGATGAGCTCCCTCTGCTTCTATCATGGAGTCGTCTCCTCTTAGTCCTCTCTGAATCCTCCTCTGAACTGTCCCCCTGGTCATCTCCTCTACCGGGAACATATGTGGTATCTGTATAATCGTCATCATAATCCTCATGGCCAGCTGCGCTTTTCTCAGAAACCTCCTCAACTGCACCAACTTCAGGTGGTCCATCATCCACATCCACACACGTTACGTCCATACTATCGCCACCTAACTCAGACGTAGGAGGTGGTGTACCTGCGCCTTCTTCTTGTTGTTGCAGTAGTGGCTGTGAATCGGTGATTTCACCACCACCACCACCAAATAACTCCTGCGAAGTGTCAAATGCAGCGGATGTGGTGCTTGTTGTAGCGCTGGTGGCTGCGGGAGATGAGGTGTTCTGTGTTAAATACTCAATCACCTCCTCACGATTTTGGGAAGTGATGGCACGTGCCTTCTTCTGACCACTGTATTTTGGGGCAGGTCCGCACGAAATCACAGCAACACCACCTCGCACAGACCTGCCGGTGCCTGGTGGCCTTCCTCTGGGTCTGCCTCTACCTCTTCCTCTACCTGGTTTGTCCATTTTGTCCATCTCGGGGGGATGCTAGGTATATGCAGTGAGCTAGGTTTACTCAACACAAAAGGTAGTTATGTGCACTGATGAGGTGGGTTAAGTAAACGCAACAGGTAGTAGGTATATGCAGTGAGCTGGGTTCACTCAACACAACAGGTAGTAGGTATATGCAGTGAGCTGGGTTCACTCAACACAACAGGTAGTAGGTATATGCAGTGAGCTGGGTTCACTCAACATAACAGGTAGTAGGTATATGCAGTGAGCTGGTTTCACTCAACACAAAGCTAGGTATATGCAGTGATGAGGTGGATTAAGTAAACACAACAGGTAGTAGGTATATGCAGTGAGCTGGGTTCACTCAACACAACAGGTAGTAGGTATATGCAGTGAGCTGGGTTCACTCAACACTACAGGTAGTTATGTGCAGTGATGAGGTGGGTTAAGTAAACACAACAGATAGTAGGTATATGCAGTGAGCTGGGTTCACTCAACACAACAGGTAGTAGGTATATGCAGTAAGCTGGGTTCACTCAACACAACAGGTAGTAGGTATATGCAGTGAGCTGGGTTCACTCAACACAACAGGTAGTTATGTGCAGTGATGAGGTGGGTTAAGTTAACACAACAGGTAGTAGTAGGATGCAGTGAGCTGGGTTCACTCAACACAACAGGTAGTAGGTATATGCAGTGAGCTGGGTTCACTCAACACAACAGGAAGTAGGTGTATGCAGTGAGCTGGGTTTACTCAACACAACAGGTAGTTATGTGCAGTGATGAGGTGGGTTAAGTAAACACAACAAGTAGTAGGTATATGCAGTGAGCTGGGTTCACTCAACACAACAGGTAGTAGGTATATGCAGTGAGCTGGGTTCACTCAACACTACAGGTAGTTATGTGCAGTGATGAGGCGGGTTAAGTAAACACAACAGGTAGTAGGTATATGCAGTGAGCTGGGTTCACTCAACACAACAGGTAGTAGGTATATGCAGTGAGCTGGGTTCACTCAACACTACAGGTAGTAGGTATATGCAGTGAGCTGGGTTCACTCAACACAACAGGTAGTAGGTATATGCAGTGAGCTGGTTTCACTCAACACAAAGCTAGGTATATGCAGTGATGAGGTGGATTAAGTAAACACAACAGGTAGTAGGTATATGCAGTGAGCTGGGTTTACTCAACACAACAGGTAGTAGGTATATGCAGTGAGCTGGGTTCACTCAACACTACAGGTAGTTATGTGCAGTGATGAGGTGGGTTAAGTAAACACAACAGATAGTAGGTATATGCAGTGAGCTGGGTTCACTCAACACAACAGGTAGTAGGTATATGCAGTAAGCTGGGTTCACTCAACACAACAGGTAGTAGGTATATGCAGTGAGCTGGGTTTACTCAACAGAACAGGTAGTTATGTGCAGTGATGAGGTGGGTTAAGTAAACACAACAGGTAGTAGGTATATGCAGTGAGCTGGGTTCACTCAACACAACAGGTAGTAGGTATATGCAGTGAGCTGGGTTCACTCAACACTACAGGTAGTTATGTGCAGTGATGAGGTGGGTTAAGTAAACACAACAGGTAGTAGGTATATGCAGTGCGCTGGGTTCACTCAACACAACAGGTAGTAGGTATATGCAGTGAGCTGGGTTCACTCAACACTACAGGTAGTAGGTATATGCAGTGAGCTGGGTTCACTCAACACAACAGGTAGTAGGTATATGCAGTGAGCTGGGTTCACTCAACACAACAGGTAGTAGGTATATGCAGTGAGCTGGGTTCACTCAACACAACAGGTAGTTATGTGCAGTGATGAGGTGGGTTAAGTAAACACAACAGGTAGTTGGTATATGCAGTGAGCTGGGTTCACTCAACACAACAGGTAGTAGGTGTATGCAGTGAGCTGGGTTTACTCAACACAACAGGTAGTTATGTGCAGTGATGAGGTGGGTTAAGTAAACACAACAGGTAGTAGGTATATGCAGTGAGCTGGGTTCACTCAACACAACAGGTAGTAGGTATATGCAGTGAGCTGGGTTCACTCAACACTACAGGTAGTTATGTGCAGTGATGAGGTGGGTTAAGTAAACACAACAGGTAGTAGGTATATGCAGTGAGCTGGGTTCACTCAACACAACAGGTAGTAGGTTTATGCAGTGAGCTGGGTTTACTCAACACAACAGGTAGTTATGTGTAGTGATGAGGTGGGTTAAGTAAAAACACAACAGGTAGTAGGTATATGCAGTGAGCTGGGTTCACTCAACACAACAGGTAGTAGGTATATGCAGTGAGCTGGGTTCACTCAACACAACAGGTAGTAGGTATATGCAGTGAGCTGGGTTCACTCAACACAACAGGTAGTTATGTGCAGTGATGAGGTGGGTTAAGTAAACACAACAGGTAGTAGTAGGTATATGCAGTGAGCTGGGTTCACTCAACATGGGGCGAATCGAACTTCCGGAAAAGTTCGCCTAGCGCAGGCGAACGCGAACCCCCAATGTTCGCCTGGAATCGTTCGCCGGCGAACCGTTCGCTACATCTCTAATCATCAACACCTTGGAAACTGATCTAGATAATAACACAATGATAACAGAATTTCCTAGACTAAGGTGTGAGCTCCGTGATCATCAACACCTTGGAAACTGGTCTAATATAACACAGATACTGACAGGGTCTGAGTGCTACCACGTAGTGATCGCAACGCCAGACACCAGAGGAATGACCAGCACCCAGTATATATACATCAGCTCTCACTTGCGCCTCCCCTAAGTGCTGGACCAATGAGAACTGAAGGAATTGTCAGCTGACCGGCCTGGTCAGCTGACACCCTTTTGGCTGTTATAAATGCTCTGCCTCTCCGCGCGCGCACGCGTCCTTCTGAACCAGTGTGGACTATCAGTTCCAGCCACACCAGACATGTGTTGTAATGCCTCTGCTGTTTTGAATGCGGAATCCGCCGCAGCGCTGTCCGAGCGTGCGGCGTTCTCTCCGCATTCAGCAGTACTGAGAGAGGTAGACCTATGCGTGCAATCCGCCGTGTCGGACGTGGAATCCGCCGCCTTGTTCTCTGGGCATGCGACGGTTTCTCCGCGTTCCGTCAGGCCAGTGAATGCAGGTCCCTGCGCGCAAGCTGCCGCGTTGAACGCGGAATCAGCCGCCTGACTCTGAGTACTTGCGGCGGCTTTTCCGCGTTTTCTCACAGTACACCCCCCCCCCCCCCTCGAGGAGTGGACTCCGGACAGCTCCCACCCGGTTTCTCAGGATATCGAGCGTGGAATTCCCTTCTTAATCTGTCCGCATGCATGCGACACTCAGGTACCCATGTTCTCTCCTCAATACCATACCCCTTCCAGTGCACCAGATACTGTACTGAGTTCTGCACTACCCGTGAGTCTAAAATCTTTTCTACTTCGTACTCAGGTTGGTCGTCTACCATCACAGGAGGAGGAGGAGTGACACCCACATGGACTGCTGGTTTAAGCAGGGACACATGAAAAGATCTTACACCACGCATGCTGGCAGGAAGATCAATAGCATAAGTAACATTGTTGATCTTCCTGGTTACCGAGAAGGGACCCACAAACCTGGGACCTAATTTGGGCGAGGGTTGTTTCAGGGTCAAATGACGTGTGGAGACCCAGACCAGATCTCCTGGTCAGAACTTCCACTCCACGGATCGTCTCTTGTCAGCTTGACCTTTCTGACTTTGAAAAGCCTTCTCCAAATTATTTTTCACGATTCCCCAAACGGCTTTAAATGATTTTTGCCAAGCCTCCAGAGCTGGAAACGGAGTGGAAGCTACTGGCAATGGGGAGAATTTGGGCAACTTTCCAGTTACCACCTGAAACTGAGAAAATCCAGAGGAAGAGCTTTTCAAATTATTGTGCGCAAATTCTGCATAAGGCAAGAATTTGACCCAATCATTTTGCGCATCCGCCACATAACACCTTAAAAACTGTTCCAAGGACTGATTAACCCTCTCCGTCTGACCATTAGTCTGTGGGTGGTAGCCCAACGAAAATGACAGTTCCATGCCCATTTGATGACAAAATGCCCTCCAAATTCTAGAAACAAATTGGACTCCCCGATCTGACACTATGTTTTCCGGAATGCCATGCAGTCGGAAAACGTGGATGATGAACATATCGGCCAACTCCTGGGCCGAGGGGAGTCCTTTCAAGGGCACAAAATGGGCCATTTTTTTAAACGGTCGACTACCACCCAAATGACCGACATGCCTTCAGACCTCGGAAGCTCCCCCACAAAGTCCATGGACAAATGGGTCCACGGTTCACTCGGGGTGGGCAAAGGCTGCAACTTTCCCACAGGTGCCAGACGGGAGGGTTTGCTCTTAGCACACACTGCACACTCTCTAACATACTCCTTGCAGTCTGTTGCCAGAGAAGGCCACCAAGCGCACCTAGCAACCAAGTCTTGTGTTCTGGAAGCCCCCGGATGCCCAGCATTCTTGTGCGAGTGAAACAATTGCAAAATCTGGAGGCGAAATGGCAGTGGTATAAACATAACCCCTTCAGGCTTACCCTCAGGGACATCCTGCTGGAATGGACTTAAAGTCTCTGTCCAGTCTTTCCAGGTTTCTGTGACTTCCAGCACTACTCTCTGTGGGACAATGGTCTCTGGGTCTGAGGGCTGTGCTATCTCGGCTCAAAACATCTGGACAAGGCATCCGCCTTAATGTTTTTACTCCCTGGAGTATACTTAATTACGAATCTAAATCTCGAGAAAAACAGTGACCACCGAGCCTGTCGGGGACTCAATCTCTTAGCCCCCTCAATGTATTCCAAATTTTTGTGATCAATGTAAACTGTAATCGTATGTTCTTCTCCTTCCAGCCAATGACGCCATTCCTCAAAGGCCAACTTAATGGCCAGGAGCTCCCTGTTGCCTATATCGTAGTTTTTCTCTGCCGGTGAAAACCTCTGAGAAAAATAGGCACACGGGTGTAACCTTCCCTGCAGCCCAGAGCGTTGAGACAGCACAGCCCCTACCCCGACTTCAGAGGCGTCAACCTCTACAATAAATGGATAGGAGGTGTCTACGTGTCTCAAAATGGGTGCAGAGCAAAACAGTTCTTTCAAAGTGGAGAAAGCAGCCAGGGCTTCAGGGGACCAGTGCTTGGTATCTGCCCCGTTCTTAGTGAGACTGGTGAGGGGTGCTACTACTGTGGAGTACCCCTTTATGAACCTTCTGTAGTAATTAGCAAATCCTAAAAATCTCTGGAGGGATTTGAGTCCTACTGGCTGAGGCCATTCCAGGACAGCAGAGACTTTGGCGGGATCCATAGAAAGGCCCGAAGTGGAAATTATATATCCCAGAAAAGCGACAGATGTCACCTCAAAAATGCATTTCTCCAATTTGGCATAAAGTCTGTTCTGTCTAAGTCTGTGCAGGACAAATTTGACATGAGACCTGTGCTCAGAGAGGTTGTCTGAAAAGATTAGTATATCATCCAGGTATATCAAAACAAATCTACCCAACACCTCCCTGAAAACTTCATTGATGAGTTCCTGAAAGACGGCCGGGGCGTTACACAACCTGAAGGGCATCACCAAGTACTCGTAATGCCCGTCGGGTGTGTTAAAGGCCGTCTTCCATTCATCGCCCTCTCTGATCCGCACCAGGTTGTATGCACCCCTCAAATCTAATTTTGAAAAAAATCTTAGCATTGGTGACTTGGGTGAATAAATCGTCTAGCAAAGGTAACGGATAACGATTTTTAACTGTGATCTTATTCAGTCCCCGGTAATCAATGCATGGCCGAAGGCCTCCGTCTTTCTTTTTTACAAAAAAGAAACCTGCTCCGGCAGGCGACCGGGAAGGGCGAATGAACCCCTTAGCTAAGTTTTCACGGATGTATTCTTGCATGGCCACCTTTTCTGGCCCCGACAAATTGTAGAGATGACCTCTAGGGGGCATACAACCTGATCGAAGATCAATGGGGCAATCGAAAGGGCGATGTGGAGGCAATTTATCGGCAGCTTTGGGACAAAACACATCAGAAAACTCAGCATATTGTTCCGGAACTCCCTCCACATGAATCCTGGTCTGGCCTAAGGTCACCTTCACTAAACAATGATGAAAACAATGGGCTGACCAGCTCGTTAGCTGACCAGTAGCCCAATTTATCTGAGGGGAGTGAAGGTTTAACCACGGCATGTCAAGGATGACTGTGGAGGTTATCATGCGCAACACAAAAAACTGCAATTTCTCCCTATGCAGCACCCCTATAGTGACTTCCACCTCTGGTGTCTAGGACAGAGGATGATTGCGCTGCAGGGGTAAATCATCCACTGCCGTAACCTGGAGGGGTGGTTTTAGCGGGGTGAGCGGAATACCCAATCTCTTTGCAAATTCGTAATCCATAAAATTAGCCTCTGAGCCTGAATCAATGAAGGCCTCAGAGACTTCAGATTTATCACCCCATGTAATCATACAAGGAAGAAGTAACCGCTTATCCTCTAGGGGTAAAAATTGCACGCCTAGGGTACTACCCCCAATCTGCATTGGCTCAGGAGGAGGCGAGACAGGAGGAGGTGGAGTCACAGGGGACGCCGCGTGGGATACCGTTCTCACATGGCTACTACCCCGGGTCTGCCTCTGATAGCGCAGCCGACGATCTATCCTGATGGCCGATCTAAAAGGGCAAAGGTCTCCCACCTGGCTGATACTGACCACTTCCTAAATTCAGCAGCATAATCTTTCACCGGGCTTTTGCCTTGACGTAACTGTTTGAGCTTCCGCTCAGAAGTCGAGGCAATGTCTGGATCATCGTAAATTATAGACATGGCTTTAAAAAAATCCTCTACCGAGGTTAGGGACAAGTCTCCATCAGGCAGAGTGTACGCCCAGGTCTGAGAATCACCTGATAACAAAGTTTTAATAAATGTAACCCTTTGGGCCATAGTTCCTGAAGAATTAGGTCTCAACTCAAAGTATGATAACACTCTACTCCTAAAATTTCGGAAGTCAGATCTGTGACCAGAAAATTTTTCAGGTACAGGCATACGTATGTCTGTGCTAAGAGGAGATCGCACTGATTGAAGTACCTGAATAGTCCCAAGTATCTGACATGTCTGGGTCTGTTGGTTCAAAACTGCCGCGGAAAGTTGGTTTACCGCGGTGGTCAGGACTTCAACATGGCTATACAGTGCGTCCATTTAGGTTGGGTCTGGCGTTCTGTAACGATCGGTGTAACAGAGAGGATCTGATTACTGGTGATCTGCAGTATCACCGAAAATGCAGATATATACCCGATTATAGATGATCTGCAGTATCACCGATAATCAAATATATCTCTAACCTCTGGACACCTGAGTAATATGAGTATTTGGTGCAACAGTAATACTTTGAGGAGAGCACCCTTACAGTGGGTGCGAGGCAGTAGGAGGTACTGCCCTGAGAACAGATTCCTTCCAAAGGCCTGAGGCTCCCCAAGGGGCGGAGCCAGGCTGAGAGCAGGAAGGATAAGAGAGTGAGTGACACCAAGGAGAAGTGTCACTGACAGGTCTGTGAACTATTTCCCAACAGGAGAAAAAAGTTCTTGAGGTCGGACAGGCCATGTCGGCAACAGACTGACAGATCAGGTACAGAGACAGGAGACAGATGCGGAATCCTAAGACTAGCCGAGTTTGGCAACAGAGTATCAGAATAACAAAGGTACAAAATCAGAGATCAGAAGAATGGTCAGGAAAGCAGAAGGTCATAACAAATAATCAACAATTCCTAGACTAAGGTGTGAGTTCCGTGATCATCAACACCTTGGAAACTGATCTAGATAATAACACAATGATAACAGAATTTCCTAGACTAAGGTGTGAGCTCCGTGATCATCAACACCTTGGAAACTGGTCTAATATAACACAGATACTGACAGGGTCTAAATGCTACCACGTAGTGATCGCAACACCAGACACCAGAGGAATGACCAGCACCCAGTATATATACATCAGCTCTCACTTGCGCCTCCCCTAAGTGCTGGACCAATGAGAACTGAAGGAATTGTCAGCTGACCGGCCTGGTCAGCTGACACCCTTTTGGCTGTCATAAATGCTCTGCCTCTCCATGCGCGCACGCGTCCTTCTGAACCAGTGTGGACTATCAGTTCCAGCCACACCAGACATGTGTTGTAATGCCTCTGCTGTTTTGAATGCGGAATCCGCCGCAGCACTGTCCGAGCGTGCGGCGTTCTCTCCACATTCAGCAGTACTGAGAGGGGTAGACCTATGCGTGCAACCCGCCGTGTCAGACGCGGAATCCGCAGCCCTTTTCTCTGGGCATGCGGCGGTTTCTCTGCGTTCCGTCAGGCCAGTGAATGCAGGTCCCTGCGCGCAAGCTGTTGTGTTGAACGCAGAATCAGCCGCCTGACTCTGAGTACTTGCGGAGGCTTTTCTGCGTTTTCTCACACTGACTAGCTAAATATACAAGTATCAAATACAGTAATTAAGCTAAGAGCACTAAAATCAGTAAACCTGCCTCTGCCTGCAGCCCTGCACTAAGCTGCACAGCTCAACACTCAGTACACTGTCTGTCATGACTACACTGACTAGAACTTAAGTAAATCACAGGCTGCCTAGCTAAATACAAGTATCAAATACATTAAGAGAGCAATGACATGAGTGAAAATGCTTGCTTTTTTAACTAAAAAATGCTCTTGCTTTGAAACAAATGGCCTGGAGATGCTCTCAGTGCCACAGTCTAGCAAGGAAGGCACTCTCAACACGGGCGCCGCTTTATATACTGTAGGGGAGGGCAGAGCCTCCCCACCTATGATTGGTTGGCTTGCCCTATGATGAGGGCCTCTGATTGGCCCAGTGACATAATTTCGCCCAGTCACGGATTCGATGCCCTGATCACGGCTGTTATCACGACAAAATCCGCTTACCATTGGCCAAATCCGTGAACGAAACCTGTGATCGCTGAACGATCACGGATTCGGATCACGTGGTCGAATAGTGAAAAATTCAAATGATCAAACAATATCAGCGCAACCAAGAATCGCCAAATCAGATGAAAAAATATATGTATATATAGCAGCCAAAGTCCAACACTTCAGTATAGCGTCTTGATCAATGATAGAATATAACTTCGGCGCTGAATCATATATATCCACCACCAGAGAACACCATAAAAACAGATGCGCTTACCAGATTGTTACAGACCTTAATTACAGGGTCTGTAACAAAACGTTATGAGGTCAGCGGCAGGTGTCTTCACAGCTGGCCTCCTCTTCACACAAGCAAATCGATTCAAATCCTTATATGCAGTGTTTCCACCGTATTACACATGGAAAGGAACAATACACTCATCTAAGCGTATATATTTGGCGTTTTTAATAGATCCAATAAAAACAGCATATAAAAACTTTAAAAAGGTCACTCACATCTGGGCCCTTATCACAGGGACCCACGGTGTACAACAGCACGTAATAATCATAAGACGCCGTCCAGCCACACGTCCACCTCACCCGACCAGTTTCACTATCATAGTTTCATCAGGGGCTAAAAGACAAAGTGGCTGAATATATCTTTATATAGTTTCTCTACCTTAGATAGGCGGAGTTGTCCGGGGAGGGCCACGCCGGGATTCAGAGCGGAGCTTTCCGGAAAAATGGTGGTGTGTTCCATGCCGCATCACTTCCGCTTCCGCTCATACAAGCATTCTATGCATTCAAAACTTCCGGATACTGTTACGTATCCTTATGCGACTGACGCGTACGTCACGTGCGCTTGCGGACATACTCCCGGGGACCAATCTAAATTTCCCTATGTAAAAGACTCATGCAGCGCGCATGAGTCCTTACCTAAGTTTGAATTCAAAAATCTATATACCCAAAAATAATTTATTATATATATATATATATATATATATATATATATATATATATATATATATATATATATATATATAGTATCCTATTGGGGGACAAGAATACAAATTAAAATTAAAACGTGGAAATACCCGTAGTCAGACATGGGGATGAACGGCGTCCTATTTACAAACAGCAATTCATTTCTTATCCAACACTACCATCTGCTGGTGATAAAAATTAATTCCATACTAAAATTCAGACCCATTTTAATAAATGATCCTACACCACCCTCATATGATTTTCATACATTAGAACCTCTCCAATTATTTAAATATTTTTGAATCCCACAAAAAATTAGACCTGAGGGATCTTTATTGTGTTTTAACCTGAAATGGTTAGAAACTGAATGTCCCTCAAAACCATTCTTTATATTGTTCACATGTTCTCCCAAACGTTCCTTTAATTTCCTCTTAGTCCTGCCCACATGCTTAAGGCCGCATGGACATATTAATAAGTATACTATGAATTTCGAATCACATGTTATAAATTCTTTTATTTCATAGAAGTCTGAAAAAATATTCTGTTTTTTAGGGGTCTGAATACAGGTCGTACATGTCACACATTTCCTACATTTAAAAAAACCTTTTCCCCCAAAAAAAGTAACCCTCTAAAATGGGGTTGATCAATAGCACTTCCCGTTATCAAACTTTTTACCGTTGGTGCCTTTCTATATATAATTTCTGGTCGCTTAGGTAATAATGGGCCTAAAACAGGATCTTCTCCCAATATGGGCCAATGTTTGGTTAAAATTCTCTCCAACTATATAACACTATATAGAAAGTGCAGTAATCAAAGTGATTTCTTAGAAGAAGCAAAAGTTTTAAAGGATCGCTTTATTAAAAAGGGGTATAAGAAATCTGATTTAGAAAAGGTTGAGAGAGAAATTTTGGCCCTCGATAGAACTCTAATGTTGGAGGAGGAAAGACAAAGAGCCAAAAAGGAGTTATTTTGCCCTTTTGTGACGGAATATAACGTAGAATATAAGAAGTTGGAGAGAATTTTAACCAAACATTGGCCCATATTGGGAGAAGATCCTGTTTTAGGCCCATTATTACCTAAGCGAACAGAAATTATATATAGAAAGGCACCAACGGTAAAAAGTTTGATAACGGGAAGTGCTATTGATCAACCCCATTTTAGAGGGTTACTTTTTTTGGGGGAAAAGGTTTTTTTAAATGTAGGAAATGTGTGACATGTACGACCTGTATTCAGACCCCTAAAAAACAGAATATTTTTTCAGACTTCTATGAAATAAAAGAATTTATAACGTGATTCGAAATTCGTAGTATACTTATTAATATGTCCATGCGGCCTTAACCACTTGCCGACCGCACGCTTATACCGTGCGTCGGCAAAGTGGCAGCTGCAGGACCAGCGACGCAGTACTGCGTCGCCAGCTGCAGGCTGATTAATCAGGAAGCAGCCGCTCGCGCGAGCGGCTGCTTCCTGTCAAATCACGGTGGGGGGCTCCGTGAATAGCCTGCGGGCCACCGATGGCGGCTCGCAGGCTAAATGTAAACACAAGCGGAAATAATCCGCTTTGTTTACATTGTACGGCGCTGCTGCGCAGCAGCGCCGTAAGGCAGATCGGCGATCCCCGGCCAATCAGCGGCCGGGGATCGCCGCCATGTGACAGGGGACGTCCTGTCACAGGCTGCACAGGACGGATAGCGTCCTGTGCAGCCCCGATCACCGGGGGGACAGGTAGGAGAGGGAGGGGGGTGAATGTCGCTGCGGAGGGGGGCTTTGAGGTGCCCCCCCCCCGCCAGCCACACGCAGGCAGGAGAGATCGGACCCCCCCAGCACATCATCCCCCTAGTGGGGAAAAAAGGGGGGTGATCTGATCTCTCTGCCTGCACCCTGATCTGTGCTGGGGGCTGTAGAGCCCACCCAGCACAGATCACATACTTCAATGCTGGTCCTTAAGGGGGGGTAAAGGGTGGGTCCTCAAGTGGTTAAGTATGTGGGCAGGACTAAGAGGAAATTAAAGGAACGTTTGGGAGAACATGTGAACAATATAAAGAATGGTTTTGAGGGACATTCAGTTTCTGACCATTTCAGGTTAAAACACAATAAAGATCCCTCAGTTCTAATTTTTCGTGGGATTCAAAAATATTTAAATAATTGGAGAGGTTCTAATAAAATAAGAGAGGTGTCCAAACTTGAAACAAAATGCATATATGAATTAAACTGTATGGTTCCACATGGATTAAATGTTGAATTAGATCTGAATTGCTTCATTTCCAATGTATGAAAATCATATGAGGAGTATGGTAATATGAACTTCATCCACTAGATGGTGGTGTAGGATCATTCATTAAAATGGGTCTGAATTTTAGTATGGAATTAATTTTTATGACAAGCAGATGGTAGTGTTGGATAAGAAATGAATTGATGTTTGTAAATGGGACGCCGTTCATCCCCATGTCTGTCTACGGGTAATTCCACGTTTTAATTTTTATTTTTATTCTTGTCCCCCAATAGGATACTAGGGGCCTGATTCACAAAGCGGTGCTAACAGTTAGCACGCTGGTGAAAAGCCCTGCATGATAAGTTTAGGTGTGATAAGTTTTTAGGCGTGATAAGTTTAAAGCATCAACTGGGTTAGCACCGCAGTGCACAGCTGATCAAAAGTTTTGCACTAGTAAAGTCTGGTGCACTTTGCATAGAGTTTAATGGCGCTGCTTTGCGTGCTTGACTTTGCGTGCGATCTAAACTTATCTAAACTTAGCATGCCTAAACTTATCACACCTAAACTTATCATGCCTAAACTTATCATGCCTAAACTGAGTTTAGGCATGATAAAATGGTTATCACGCCTAAAGTCTTTAACTGGGTTATCACCGCTTTGTGAATCGAGCCCTATATATATATATTTATATATCTAATAAATTATTTTTGGGGATATAGATTTTTGAATTCAAACTTAGGTAAGGACTCATGCGCGCTGCATGAGTCTTTTACATAGGGAAATTTAGATTGGTCCCCGGGACTATGTCCGCAAGTGCACGTGACGTACGCGTCAGTCGCATAAGGATACGTAACAGTATCCGGAAGTTTTGCATGCATAGAATCCTTGTATGGGCGGAAGCGGAAGGGATGCGGCATGGAGCGCACCACCATTTTTCCGGAAAACTCCGCTCTGAATCCCGGCGTGGCCCTCCCCGGACAACTTCGCCTATCTAAGGTAGAGAAACTATATAAAGATATATTCAGCCACTTTGTCTTTTAGCCCCTGATGAAACTTTTGATAGTGAAACCAGTCAGGTGAGGCGGACGTGTGGCTGGACGCCGTCTTATGATTATTACGTGCTGTTGTACACCGTGGGTCCCTGTGATAAGGGCCCAGATGTGAGTGACCTTTTTAAAGTTTTTATATGCTGTTTTTATTGGATCTATTAAAAACGCCAAATATATACGCTTAGATGAGTGTATTGTTTCTTTCCATGTGTAATACGGTGGAAACACTGCATATAAGGATTTGAATCGATTTGCTTGTGTGAAGAGGAGGCCAGCTGTGAAGACACCTGCCGCTGACCTCATAACGTTTTGTTGCAGACCCTGTAATTAAGGTCTGTAACAATCTAGTAAGCGCATCTGTTTTTATGGTGTTCTCTGGTGGTGGATATATATGATTCAGTGCCGAAGTTATATTCTATCATTGAATAGTGAAAAATTGCCCATGAATCACGGCTATGCCGTGATCACAGATTGTATCCAAGCACCACTGTCACTGATGACAAAAATCATAAGTAATGAAAAAATTATTGGACCATGGACCATGTGGCATGGCACAGCTCAGGGTGTGTAGCCCCACTCAGTCCATGATGCAAAAACTATCAATTTTCCTAAAATGTGTATACAAATTCGGAACTCAGTACTAAATAAATTGTACTACATCAAAATTTCATTTTACTGGGGTTAAACTCCATTTTTTCTTAGATTTTTTCTAAGATAGATTTTCTCAAAAACTACAAGGTCTATTTGGAAAAAAAAATTACTTTAACCTCCCTGGCGGTAAGCCCGAGCTGAGCTCGGGCTAAGCCGCAGCGGAGGATTCCTCAGGCCCTGGTGGGACGATTTGTACAGTTTTTTTGTTACACACATCTAGCACTTTGATAGCTGCGTGTACTACACAATCGCTGCCACTCTGCGCCAATTTGCTGCTACCCGCCGCGCCAGACCCCTTGCGCAGCCTGGCCAATCACTGCCAGGCCGCGCTAAGG
Source organism: Hyperolius riggenbachi (assembly GCF_040937935.1). NCBI lineage: Eukaryota > Metazoa > Chordata > Amphibia > Anura > Hyperoliidae > Hyperolius > Hyperolius riggenbachi. Next base: position 393,918,047 of record NC_090648.1, read on the forward strand.
GGTGGATCAGGACTCCCTCCGACACCATGACATGGATGACGTTGATGACATCATACCGATCATCGCCATGGCGACGGGGGAAGCCAAACAGGAAATCCCGTTCTGAACGGGATTTCCTGTTTGCTCTGATCGCCGGAGGCGATTGGAAGGGGAGAGGGGATGCCGCTGCACAGCGGCTATCATGTAGCTAACGCTAGGCTAGCTACAGGATTTAAAAAAAAATAAAAAAATTAAAGTGCTGCGCTGACCCCTGTCAGTTTTAATAGATCACCAGGGAGGTTAATTTTTCACATTTAAAGGGAATTGTGAATCCATATATTTATATGGCAATTTTTCATTTATTTATTAAAAATAAAAATCCCTTTAACTTCATGGTACAGAGGTTCATGTTTATGACCCCTTGAGTGTTTTAATGACAAAAGAAACTAAACAAACCTGAAAAAATATTTCCACATGTTGCTTCGGTGCATCATCTTTAAGAACAGGATATGTATATTTTCCCATCATGTCATATATGGCTTTAACTATATCCATCATTTCCTAAACAAACAAAAAAAAAGAACATTAATATTTACTTATTTGCATAACAATAACAAAAGAAAAAAATGTATAATTAAACTGTCTTTGTACAAGTCATGGTGTAGTAATTTTTTATCATTGATGCTCGAATGTACCAAAATTCGATTCGAGTACATTCGAATTCAGCTCCAGGTCAAATTCAGGTTCGGCCGTGATCGATAATTGAATTCGGGTATTACCCAGAATTCGTGATCACGAATAGAGTTGGGCCGAACCTCCGATTTTAGGTTCGCGAACCGGGTTCGCGAACTTTCGCGGAAGGTTCGGTTCGCGTTAAAGTTCGCGAACCGCAATAGACTTCAATGGGGATGCGAACTTTGAAAAAAAAAAAATTTATGCTGGCCACAAAAGTGATGGAAAAGATGTTTCAAGGGGTCTAACACCTGGAGGGGGGCATGGCGGAGTGGGATACACGCCAAAAGTCCAGGGAAAAATCTGGATTTGACGCAAAGCAGCGTTTTAAGGGCAGAAATCACATTGAATGCTAAATGACAGGCCTAAAGTGCTTTAAAACATCTTGCATGTGTATACATCAATCAGGTAGTGTAATTAAGGTACTGCTTTACACTGACACACCAAACTCACCGTGTAACGCACCGCAAACAGCTGTTTGTGTAGTGACGGCCGTGCTGGACTGGTGCGCACCATGGCGAGAGTGCAGGTTTTGGTGGCTTTACAGCCCATATGGTCGCCTGGCTGATGTAGCTGAATGACAGAACAGTGACTGTCCAGCTGATCAAATTTGGTCTGACCACAATGAAGCAACGACCTTATTATCTTTTGTGTGCCCCCCGAGACACTCATCTAGGCGCCGGTCATTGCTTCATTGTGATACGCAAGCCCCTTCACCACGGCAAGGTAATGATCACGAAGGGGAATGGGCGCATGTACATGCCTTTTATTTTGTTGTTGCAGCTGCCCGCAGTGCAGCCAGAAAAATTAGGCAGTCATGTACACGCACCAGAAAAATTATTACAGCGGCCGCTGCTAGCAGCGGCCTAAAAAATTCAGCAATCCGCCTGGAGTCCCGGACCCTGTTGGTGGTGGCGGAGAAGGTAGTCAAGCGGCCTGCAGGCAGACATGCTGTGTGGAGGGACTGGGAGCGACTTAGTCTTCTTGGGGCAGGCCAGGCAGCCAGTTACACGGCGTGCAGGCAGAGATGCTGTGTGTGCGGGGACTGACTGACTGACTGTACGGGATCCATGCCTCATTCATTTTGATAAAGGTGAGGTACTTAACACTTTTGTGACTTAGGCGACTTCTCTTCTCAGTGACAATGCCTCCAGCTGCGCTGAAGGTCCTTTCTGACAGGACGCTTGCGGCAGGGCAGGAGAGAAGTTGGATGGCAAATTGGGACAGCTCTGGCCACAGGTCAAGCCTGTGCACCCAGTAGTTCAAGGGTTCCTCATCGCTGTTCACAGCAGTGTCTACATCCACACTTAAGGCCAGGTAGTCGGCTACCTGCCGTTCCAGGCGTTGGTGGAGGGTGGATCCGGAAGGGCTACGGCGAGGCGTTGGACTAAATAACGTCCGCATGTCTGACATCACCATGAGATCGCTGGAGCGTCCTGTCTTTGACTGCGTGGACACGGGAGGAGGATTAGTGGCAGTGGTACCTTGCTGGCGTTGTGCTGTCACATCACCCTTAAAGGCATTGTAAAGCATAGTTGACAGCTGGTTCTGCATGTGCTGCATCCTTTCCACCTTCAGGTGAGTTGGTAACAGGTCCGCCACTTTGTGCCTGTACCGAGGGTCTAGTAGTGTTGCCACCCAGTACAGCTCATTCCCCTTGAGGTTTTTTATACGGGGGTCCCTCAACAGGCAGGACAGCATAAAAGACGACATCTGCACAAAGTCGGATCCAGTACCCTCCATCTGCTCTTGCTCTTCCTCAGTGACGTCACGTAAGTCAACCTCCTCCCCCCAGCCGCGAACAATACCACAGGAAGGTTGAGCAGCACAAGCCCCCGGCGACGCCTGCTGCGGGTGTTCTCCTGCCGCCGTCCCCTCCTCCCCCAAAGAAACACCTTGCTCATCATCCTCTGAGTCTGACTCATCTTCTGCACACAACTTCTCTTCTTCCTCCTCCTCCTCCCTCTGTGCTGCCGCAGGTGTTGAGGAAACAGCTGGGTCTGATGAAAATTGGTCCAATGCCTGTTCCTGCTGTAACGGTTCCTGGTCACACTCATTCGCAACTTCATCCGCCACTCTACGCACAGCACGCTCCAAGAAGTAAGCGTAGGGAATTAAGTCGCTGATGGTGCCCTCACTGCGGCTCACCAGGTTGGTCACCTCCTCAAACGGCCGCATGAGCCTGCATGCATTTTTCATCAGTGTCCAGTTGTTGGGCCAGAACATCCCCATCTTCCCAGACTGTTTCATTCTACTGTAGTTGTAGAGGTAGTGGGTGACGGCTTTCTTCTGTTCTAGCAGGCGGGAGAACATGAGCAGGGTCGAATTCCAGTGAGTTGGGCTATCGCAAATGAGGCGTCTCACCGGCATGTTGTTTTTCCGCTGAATTTCCGCAAAGCGTGCCATGGCTGTGTAAGACCGCCTCAAATGCCCCCAGACCTTCCTGGCCTACTTCAGGACATCCGCTAAGCCAGGGTACTTTGCCACAAATCTTTGAACAACTAGATTCATGACATGTGCCATGCAGGGTATGTGTGTCAGCTTCCCCATATGCAAAGCGGCAAGCAGATTGCTGCCGTTGTCGCACACCACGTTGCCTATCTCCAGGTGGTGCGGGGTCAGCCACTCATCCACCTGTTTCTTAAGAGCAGCCAGGAGAGCTGCTCCAGTGTGACTCTCCGCTTTGAGACAAGACATGTCTAAGATGGCGTGACACCGTCGTACCTGGCATGCAGTATAGGCCCTGCGGAGCTGGGGCTGTGTAGCTGGAGAGGAGAACTGCCACTCAGCCAAGGAGGAGGAGGACAGTGAAGAGCATGTAGCAGGAGGAGAGGAGGTGGCAGGAGGCCTGCCTGCAAGCCGTGGAGGTGTCACAATTTGGTCCGCTGCGCCCTGCTTGCCATCGTTCACCACCAGGTTGACCCAATGGGCTGTGTACGTAATGTAGCGGCCCTGCCCGTGCTTGGTAGACCAGGCATCCGTGGTCAGGTGTACCCTTGACCCAACGCTCTTCGCAAGAGATGACACCACGTGCCTCTCAACTTCACGGTGCAGTTGGGGTATGGCCTTTCTCGAAAAATAAGTGCGGCCTGGCATCTTCCACCGCGGTGTTCCGATGGCCACAAATTTACGGAAGGCCTCAGAGTCCACCAGCCGGTATGGTAACAGCTGGCGAGCTAACAGTTCCGCCACGCCAGCTGTCAGACGCCGGGCAAGGGGGTGACTGGCCGAAATTGGCTTCCTCCGCTCAAACATTTCCTTCACGGACACCTGAATGCTGATGTGGGCAGAGGAGCAGGAACCGCTCAAGGGCAGAGGCGGAGTGGAGGAGGGTGCCTGTGAAGGTGGAAGGGAGAAAGCGGCAGAAGCAGATGATGCACCTGAAGGAGGAAGAGGAGAAAGAGGGTGACTTTTCTTTTGTGTGCTGCTGCTGCTTTTGCTCAGGTGGCCATCCCATTGCTGTTTGTGCCTTTTCTCCAGGTGCCTTCGTAAGGCACTTGTCCCTACGTGAGTGTTGGCCTTTCCACGGCTCAATTTTTGTTGGCAGAGCGAACAGATGACTTTGCTCCGATCTGAGGCACACACATTAAAAAATTTCCACACCGCTGAGCCACCCTGGGATGTGGGCACTATGGGGACCTCAGCAGCTGATGCTGAAGGGCAAGTTGGCTGGCTGTACATAGGTGGCGATACATGGTGCCGGACACTGCCACCAGCTGTTTCTGACGAAGAGCTGCCCCAGCTTCTTTCAGCAACTTCTCTCCTCCTACTACTCTCTGACTCCCCCTCTGAACAGTCCCCCTCTTCATCTCCTCTATTGGGAACATACAGAGGATCCCTATCATCGTCATCATTGTAATCATCCTGCCCAGCTTCGCTTGCCTCAGACAAATCCAAACATGCATCATCAGTAGGTCCTTCATCCTCCTTACACGTTACATCCATAGTGTTGCCGCGTAACTCAGACATATGAGCTGGTGAAAATTCATCTGGCTGTAACAACAATGGCTGTGCATCAGTGATTTCAACACTAAATAATTCTTGCGAAGTGTCAAATGCAGCGGAAGTGGTGCTAGTAGTAGCGCTGGTGGCTGAGCAAGATGAGGTGTTCTGTGTCGCTAAATACTCAACCACGTCCTGACAATCTTGGGAGGTGATGGGACGTGCCTTCTTCCGAGCACTGTACTGTGGGCCAGGTCCACACGAAATTACATTTACACGACCTCGCACAGACCTGCCGGGTGGCCTTCCTCTGGCTCTGGCAGTACCTCTTCCTCTACCTGTTTTGTCCATATCGGGTATGCACGGAGTGGTATATCACACTGCGTGCACTCACGTAGGTAGGTGGGTTCACTTAACTGCACAGGTATGCGCACTGATGCGGTGGGTTCACTGAACAGAACAGGTATACAGTGGTGGGTTCACAGAACAGGTATGCAGTGGCAGGTTCACTGAACAGAACAGGTATGCAGTGGCGGGTTCACTGAACAGTACAGGTATACAGTGGCGGGTTCACAGAACAGGTATGCAATGGCAGGTTCACTGAACAGAACAGGTATGCAGTGGCGGGTTCACTGAACACAACAGGTATGCAGTGGCGGGTTCACTGAACAGTACAGTTATGCAGTGGCGGGTTCACTGAACAGTACAGTTATGCAGTGGCGGGTTCACTGAACAGTACAGGTATACAGTGGCGGGTTCACTGAACACAACAGGTATGCAGTGGCGGGTTCACTGAACAGAACCGGTATACAGTATCGGCTCCACTGAACAGAACAGGTATGCAGTGGCGGGTTCACTGAACAGTACAGGTATACAGAGGCGGGTTCACTGAACAGAACAGGTATACAGTAGCGGGTCGACTGAACAGAACAGGTATGCAGTGGCGGGTTCACTGAACAGTACAGGTATACAGTGGCGGGTTCACAGAACAGGTATGCAGTGGGAGGTTCACTAAACAGAACAGGTATGCAGTGGCGGGTTCACTGAACAGGTATACAGTGGCATGTTCACTGAACAGAACAGGTATACAGTGGCGGGTCCACTGAACAGAACAGGTATGCAGTGGCGGGTTCACTGAACACAACAGGTATGCAGTGGCGGGTTCACTGAACAGTACAGGTATGCAGTGGCGGGTTCACTGAACAGTACAGGTATACAGTGGCGTGTTCACTGAACACAACAGGTATGCAGTGGCGGGTTCACTGAACAGAACCGGTATACAGTAGCGGCTCCACTGAACAGAACAGGTATGCAGTGGCGGGTTCACTGAACAGTACAGGTATACAGTGGCGGGTTCACTGAACAGAACAGGTATACAGTAGCGGGTCCACTGAACAGAACAGGTATGCAGTGGCGGGTTCACTGAACAGTACAGGTATACAGTGGCGGGTTCACAGAACAGGTATGCAGTGGCAGGTTCACTGAACAGAACAGGTATGCAGTGGCGGGTTCACTGAACAGGTATACAGTGGCGTGTTCACTGAACAGAACAGGTATACAGTGGCGAGTCCACTGAACAGAACAGGTATGCAGTGGCGGGTTCACAGAACAGGTATGCAGTGGCAGGTTCACTGAACACAACAGGTATGCAGTGGCGGGTTCACTGAACAGGTATACAGTGGCGGATCCACTGAACAGAACAGGTATGCAGTGGCAGGTTCACTGAACACAACAGGTATGCAGTGGTGGGTTCACAGAACAGGTATGCAGTGGTGGGTTCACAGAACAGGTATGCAGTGGTGGGTTCACAGTACAGGTATGCAGTGGCAGGTTCACTGAACAGGTATGCAGTGGCAGGTTCACTGAACAGGTATGCAGTGGTGGGTTCACTGAACAGGTATGCAGTGGTGGGTTCACTGAACAGGTATGCAGTGGTGGGTTCACAGTACAGGTATGCAGTGGTGGGTTCACAGAACAGGTATGCAGTGGTGGGTTCACTGAACAGGTATGCAGTGGTGGGTTCACAGTACAGGTATGCAGTGGTGGGTTCACAGAACAGGTATGCAGCCAGGAACAAGCTAAGCCTAACTAATCTTTCCCTATGAGAGACAGTCTGCAGCAGCTCGCCCTACTCTCACTAATGCAGGCGCACGAGTGACCGTAATGGCCGCCGCTGCCTGCCTTATATAAGGGGGATGGGGCTCCAGGGGCTAGTGTAGCCTAATTGGCTACACTGGGCCTGCTGACTGTGATGTAGAGGGTCAAAGTTGACCCTCCATGTGCATTATGGGGCGAACCAAACTTCCGCAAAGGTTCGCCTGCGGGACGCGAACGCGAACCACGGAAGTTCGCATGGAACCGTTCGCAGGCGAACCGTTCGGCCCAACTCTAATCACGAATTCAAATGGCCTTAAAGCTAATTTTTTTTTTAAAGGGAAATCACTATTAAATAGGTGTAATTGGGGTGCTGTGGGACTCTGTAATTGTTTAAAGTGTATTTCCATGTTTAAAACCAATTATATTACAAATTAATAGCCACTTTTAAAGTGTTAATTTAACCTTAAAATTTCTCAAAAAATAAAAGTTATTTTTGAATTTTTATTTTGCTTTCAGTTGTAGCCACTTCTCACTCTTATAATCCATGCAATTTTGGGGATTGTAGCTTGTATGAGGACTTTGCTATTAACGTGAAAGGTAAATACGGATCACGACCCATGATCACGGCTTCTAATGGTAATCACGGCTAAAATCCGGCTCAAATTCAGAAGTCCGTTTCAAATCACAATCATGACTTATCCAAATTTTGGGACTGCCGTGGCCGGATTTATTAGAATCCGTGATCGGGGATATCCAAGCAACACTAATCAGTGATATATACACAGTCAACAGCAGTAACAACCCGCTGTTTTGGGATGGCAACACTTCATCAAGCTGCTCAATTCACCTCTATAAGACTCAAGCCTTTGGTGAAAAGCTTGTACCGCAGGGTGGAGATTTTTTTAACTGCATTTATATTTAAGAAAAATCAAGGTTGAAATTTGGCCGTTTTTTTCAGATATTTTAAAGCATCCACTTTTGCTATGTATTTTTATAAAAAAAAATCTTTCCTTTACAGTCTACAACAGGCAGGGAGAAATTGGTACAGATTTGTATAGATGTATTTTTTATTTAACTTAATTTTTTTAGTAGTTTTATAGTTTTTTAGTAGTTTTATTTAACTTAAGCAATGATTTTTCTGTGTGGGGAGATTTAAACTGCATTTATGGAATTTAAAGTACAATTGATAAAGCAAAAATAATTTATTAAATACTTTAAGATAAGACACATTTAACACGTCCTCAGGTTAATAAAGCGTCTAGGTCAATCTTAGATCTGTCTTCTAACAAGATAAGGCCTCAACCAAATTTAGGATCACACCATAAAATCCTGGCATCAAATGAAGACGCCTCTACTCCTGCACTTCTGTAGTTCACCCTATAAGAATGCAAATAATAAAGGAATACAAATTCAGTGGTGTAAATATGCACAAATGATATTTAATAAGGAGTGTATGATAAAATCAATCCTTTACTCACATCCAGGGTTATAAAAGCAATTAGGACCCACAAACATAATATCGCCTTCATATCATCAGTGGTCAAAGAAGTTTGAAAGTAAGGAGTTGCCTGCTCTCAACTTGACGAGTTTTACTCTTTCAGCAGCATCGGGAGTACTGCGAGCATGCGGGCAAACTTCCTTAATATACAAAAATAAAATTAAAACCAGTGGTGCTCGAATGTACCCAAATTTGATTCGAGTACAATCGAATTTGGGTCTGGGTCAAATTCGGGTTCGGCCGTGATCACAACCATAGAATTCGTAATTGAATTCGGGTAATAGTTGTGATCACGAATTCGGATGGCCTTAAAGCAATTTTTTTTTAAAGGGAAATCACAATTAAATATGTTGATGTTTATTCTTCTTCACCTTCTTCTTTTTCTTCTCTCCATCTTTTTCTTTACCGTCTTCTTTTTCTGTTTTACCATCTTCTTTCTCATCACCATCATCTTCTTTTTCACTGGCACCTGGTTCTTCTTCTTCTTCTTCACCTGGTTCTTCTTCTGGTTCATCCTCACTTGGTTTTTCATCTTCTTCTTCACCAGGTTCTTCTTCTTCTTCTTCTTCTTCATCTTCTTCATCTTCATCATCATCTGGTTCTTCTTCTTCATCATCATCTGGTTCTTCTTCTTCTTCATCAGCTGGTTCTTCTTCACCTGGTTCTTCTTCTTCCTCTGGTTCTTCTTCTTATTTTTTAAAAGTGGTGGGAACACCGACAGCAGGAGGTTAAATACAGCAGGAGGAGGAGGAGGAGTGACGTGTGGCAGCAGGCAGTGTAAGGGGCCATGGTCCCTAGCATTGGTACCACGGCTGTAATAATAAACACCATACAGCAGGAGGTTCCGGACAGCAGTCGTGAAGCCCACATTGTGTCCAATACACAACTGGGACAGCACAGTTTTCAACCCAGACACCTCAGAATAATTTTTTTTTTTTTGCAAGAAAATGTAGGTATTGTAGTGACGTAATAGCTATGGCGCATGGCAGCAGCGCATAATTCTATGGACTCTGGTGGTGGGAACACAGAAAGCAGGAGGTTAAATACAGCAGCAGGAGGAGGAGGAGTGACGTGTGGCAGCAGGCAGTGTAACGGGCCATGGTACCCAGCGTTGGTACCACGGCTGTAATAATAAACACCAACCATAGGAGGTTCTGGACAGCAGTCGTGAAGCCCACATTGTGTCCAATACACAACTGGGACACCACAGTTTTTAACCCAGCCACCTCAGAATATTTTTTTTTTACACAAGAACAGAAATAGTAGCTATTTTGAGGGTGTGTTAAATAGCTAGTGGCAGCCAGCAGCACATAACGGAGTGGACCCTGGTGGTGGTGGTGGGAACACAGACAGGAGGTTTAATGCAGCAGCAGAAGGACATACATGGCAGCAGGCAGCCTAGGCCATGGCACCTAGCGGTGTTACCACAGCACCTAAAGAAAAATCAGGTCAAATTTGCAAGGGATTGAAGGTTGATGATGTTAAAAAAGGATTCCCAGGCACCTCATGTCCTCCTGTCGCTGACAACAGGTGCGTGGAACGTGCCTTCAATCCAGGCCTGGTTAATCTTCCAGAATGTTAGTCCGTCCACGGACTCTGTGGACAGACGAGAGCGCTTCTCCATGACCACGCCACCAGCCGCACTGAAGCACCTCTCTAACTGGAAGGGGGGCAAGACAGGACTTCCAGGGCGTACTGCACCAGCTCACTCCACATCTGCATGCGCTCGACCCAGTACTCCAAGGGGTCAACAGGCTCCTCGTCACCAGTGTCAAGCCCGCTGAAGGACCCCATGTAGTCGTCCACCATCCGGGTCAGGCACTGCCTGTGACTTCGAGAGGAGGATTGTAACGATCGGTGTCAGCACACAGAGAGAATCTGATTATTGGTGATCTGCAGTATCACCAAGAATCCAGATATATATACCCGATTATTGATGATCTGCAGAATCATCAATAATACAAGTACAACTAACCTCTGGACTCCTATAAAGTGTGAGTGTTTGGTGCAACAGTAATAACTTTGAGTGGGGCCACCCGAGGAGCAGGTGGTCCTTGGCAGTATGAGGATTACCTCCCACAGGGAAGTGTGAAGACCTTCCACCAGCCTGAGACTTCCAAATGGGTGGAGCCCCAGGCTGAATAGCAGGAAGGCCCTGTGGCTAAGTGACACCTAGAAGGTGGGTGTCACAAGCAGGACTGGAGACTAATCTCTCTATGGAGAGGGATAGCTCGCAAGGTCGGGCAGGCTAGGTCGGCAACACACGGGCAGATAAAGTACAGAGACAGAAGGCTGATTTGGTAACCAGGAGCAGGCAGGGTTGGCAACAGGTAATCAGATATGCGTAGGTACCGAATCAGAAAGCAGCAGGATAGTCAGGAAAGCAATAGGTCATAACATATATCTAACAATGCCTAGTCTTGGGTGTGAGGTCTGTGGTCTCAACACTCAGGAACTAGTCTGAGGCATAGCACAATGGTAACACAGTGTCCCTAGTCTTGGGTGTGAGGTCTGTGGTCTCAACACCCTGGAACTAGTCTGAAGTATAACACAATGGTAGCACAGTATTCCCTAGTCTTGGGTGTGAGGTCCGTGGTCTCAACACCCTGGAACTAGTCTGAAGTATAACACAATGGTAACACAGTATTCCCTAGTCTTGGGTGTGAGGTCCGTGGTCTAAACACCCTGGAACTAGTCTGATGTATAACACAATAGTAACACAGTAGTAATATGGCTCAGTGTGAATTCCCAGGTCCTCCTCGTTCTAACACACTGTGGGATCTGACTATGGTCTGAGTGCTTTCACGTAAGTGTTCGCAACAGCAGACAACCTGAGACTGACCAGCAATAACTATATATAGAGCGGCGCTCTCCGGCGCCACCCATCGCTGATCAACCAATAAGCACTCACTCTTGGTCAGCTGATCCCTCCTCATTTGCCATAAAGGTTCTGCCTCTCAGCGCGCGCGCACGTATTCCTCAATCTGTTTGCACTAACAGGCCCAGCCACACCAGACGCATGCTGCTGCGTGCAAACCGCCGAGCCAGACATGGAACCAGCCGCCTCGTTGCCAGTCCGCACGGCGGCTTTTCCGCAATCTCTTACAAGGATGCTGCTGCACGCACCTCCTCTCTCGGCTGCTCTACCGTCAGGTAGAGTGCCTTTGTCAAGGACAGCAGGTTTCCTGGGTGCCTGATGCTCCTGCTCCTGGCTGCAGGCACCGGCTGCTTTGCTGGCTGGACAGGGACAGAGGGGGTGGAAGGCTGGGGGAAGGCTTCCTCCAATCGCCGAACAAGGATCTCCTGCAACTCCCTTGTTCGCTGCTCACGGTCTCCAGCAGGCAGGAACTGATCCACCCTCCCCCTCAGCCGTGGGTCCAGGATCATGCTGATGCAGGCGTCCTCCCTCGCTTGCATCTGCTTAACCCTGGGGTCTGTGCGCAGGCACCGCAGCATGTACCTTGCCATGGTGAACAGGGTGGTCCATCCAGCAGAGACATCAGGGTCAGTGGCCTCATGTTCGCTGTCCTCCTCCTCCTCTGGCCCCTGAGCCTCTTCCTCCTCTCTCCACCCTCTCACCACTGCTGCACTCCGCTGTTCCCCCTCAACAGCAAAATCCAGCACTTTCAACTGCGCAGGCTGTTGCTGTTCCAGCTGCTTCAGGGCCTCCTCTCCCAAATCCATCAAATTACAAAGTGCCCTGTCCAGCAGACAAACAAAGGGCACCAACTGGCAGAGGGATGCCCGTTCCTCGCTCACCAGGTTGGTTCCCTCCAGAAAGGGTATTGAAATACGATAACAGAGGCGCCAAGCAGAATAAAATTAGTTAAAATTGTTAAAAAGGGGGAAGTGGGTGGACTCACCTCCCTTCTGAAAAAAATGGCCGGACAATGGACAGGTTACTTACAGTCTAAAGTAACATTTATTAGTAACTCCAAAAGTGCAACGCGTTTCACGGGTAACAGTCCCGCTTCTTCAGGCAAACGATTATTTGGAGGGTGCAAAATCAGGTCATGAACCAGGTAGAGCGCCTCTGTCAAACCCTGCAGGAAGGGAGCCAACACCAAGCAGACCTGCTGTATCTGCCCCCACTGCGCGTTGGAGATGAGTTTGGTGGTGCAGGTGACAGTGGCCTCAACGATGTAGTGGTTGACAGCCCTCCTCTGCTCAACCAGCTGCTCCAACATCGCCAGGGTGGAATTCCAGCGAGTTGCCACATAGATCACTAGCCGGTGTCGTGGCAGGTCCTCGTGCTGCTGAATGTCGGCCAGGTTTGCTGCGGCAGCAGCCGAGCGCCGTAAACTGCAAACAATTTTCCGAGCCGCTTCCATCAGATCCTCCATCCCCTGGTGGGTGCGCATGAACTTCTGCAACACCAGGTTCAGGACATGGGCCAAGCAGGGGACGTGGGTCAAGTCTCCCCTGCTGATGGCAGCCAGCAGGTTTGCCGCATTGTCGGACACCACCAATCCGACTCTCAGACCTCTGGGGGTCAGCCACATCTTCTCCTGCTCCCTCAGGTAGCGGAGCACGTTGGCTGCTGTCAGGCTGTTTTTCTCCAGGCTTCTCATCTCCTGCAGCGCTTGGCATTGGCGGGCCTTAACGCTGCTGTTGATGCAGGGTCGCTTGGCGGCGGGAGCTGCTGCTTCTCCTCTGACCCCGCGTGGTGGCACCACATAATGGACAACTGGCGCCATTGCTGCTGCTGATGCGCCCAAGGATGGATCTGCTGCTTCCTCGCTGGTGAATTCCACCAGGCTGACCCAGTGAGCCGTGAAGGACAGGTAGCGGTCTGTCCCAAAATGGCTGCTCCAGGAGTCCATGGTTATGTGGATCCGCTCACTCAGGGCATGATCGAGCGAGCGGCCCACGTTCGCCATAGCAAACCGGTGCAGTGTTGGGATCGCTGTGCGGGAGAAGTAGTGGCGGCTGGGGATTTGCCACTCCGGGATCCCATACTGCAGGAGCATTCTCATGGCACTCCCCTTCTGCACAAAGGAGCATGGCAGGAGCTGGGAGCACATGGCCCAGGCCAGCAACCCGTTCAGCACCCGGATGCACCTGTTGGTGGGAGGCAGAACCTTGGTCACACCGGGAAAGGACTCGCTGAGCAGGGTCTGGCATCGTTTGCCTGCCCGGGAGGATGAGGAGGCCACTGTGGAGGGAGCAGATGAGGCCACTGAGGACTGGCTGCCCGGGGGGGGGGAGCAGTGACTTTCTGTGGTCCTGCTGCTAATGCTGGATGAGCAGGAGGGTGGGATGCTGCTGCTGCTGAAGTCTGTGCAGTGGCTGTCTGGCTCTGACCACTGCCTGCGCCACTGTCCTTCACCTTCATATAGTCACTGTAGTCCTCAAAATGTTTTGTCTCCAAGTGGGTCTGCAGGCACGAGGTACCAAACTTGTTGAGATCGCGACCTCTGCTCAGGCGGGCATCGCAACTGTGGCAAACGGCACGGGTCTTGTCATCTTCGCACACAGTGAAGTACCGCCAGACTGGGGATTTTAACTTGCCCTTCTCGCTTGAGGGCTGAGTAGCTTTTTTGGCTTTGGAGGGCTTTTTTTTGGGAGGAGCTTTGGTGCAGGTGGTGGTGGTAGCGACTGAAGCAGCAGGCTGTGGATTCTGCCTTCCACGCCCTGTGCTGGCCGCCTTGATGCTGCCACGCCTCTTTGCCGGAGACGCCTCCTCCTCCGATGACGTACTGCCTTCACCCAACTGTGCTGGTGGTGGCACATAGGGAGAGTTCCCCACCTCATCATCATCATCCCCAAACATCTCCTCTGAGCCCTCAACCAACTACTCTGCCTCAACATCCCCTGCATCAGGCCCCTCCTCCTCCTCCTGAAATTCCACCTGTTTTGCACCGCCAACAACAACCTCCTCCACCTCAAACTCCTCGTCCTCCTTGCATTGTCCAACATTTCCTCATCATACTGGCCAACCACATCCATCTACTCGCTCGCGGTCCCGGGTGTAAAGATCGTGCTCAGTGAGGGCAGGCTGGCCGCTGGGGTCAACGTGACCTCAAGCAGTGGTGGAGGGCGGCTGCTGCTGTGGACTGGAGTGCTGGTGGTGGCACTGGTGTCGCTGACACTGGAGGTCTGGCTGGAAACGGTGTCTTGCTGCTCTGCCATCATTTCCACCACAGCCTGAGCCTGACTCTCCGCAATGCGCCGGGGACGACGACCCAAGGCAAAGATGGGCGCAACATGCTGCTGCTGCGCCTCTGCTCCCTCCTCCACAACTCTGTGGTCAGTGGCTGGCGGCGGACCAGTCAAAGACCTGCCGGCAGTGGCTTTGGCAATTGCGCTGCCTCCCCTGCTGGTGCCTGTCTCTGCCAGTCATCGTAGAATTATACAAATAGTACAGTAAGAAAAAAAAAAAAAATATATATATATATATATAGCAGCACGGTGGCGTAGTGGTTAGCTCTCTCGCCTTGCAGCGTTGGGTCCCTGGTTCAAATCCCAGCCAGGGCACTATCTGCAAAGAGTTTGTATGTTCTCTCCGTGTCTGCGTGGGTTTCCTCCGGGCACTCCGGTTTCCTCCCACATTCCAAAAACATACAGATAAGTTAATTGGCTCCCTCGAAAATTGGTCCTAGACTACAGTACTTACAGTACATAATATGGACATATGGCAATGGTAGGGATTAGATTGTGAGCTCCTTTGAAGGACAGTTAGTGACAAGGTATATAGATATATATATATATATATATACACTGTACAGCGCTGCGTAATATGTTGGCGCTATATAAATACTAAATAATAATTATATATATACCGGTATATATGTAGAAAGGACAGGAAAGGGTGTAAACTTTAATAAAGGTCTGGGTTGGTGGGTGAGTGACCCAAAAAAAAAGAAAGGGTTTTTTTTTGTTTTCTTTTTTAAATAACAACAACAATAACAATAATATTTATATAGCGCTTTTCTCCCTGGGGACTCAAAGCGCTGTGACCCTGCATTATGCAGTCTCAAAGGCTAGGGAAAAGAGGTGAGTTTTTAGCCTTTTTTTAAAGCTGTCCAGAGAAGGAGCCTCTCGTACTGATTGTGGAAGTGAGTTCCATAGAGTAGGGGCTGCATAGGAAAAGGCCCGAGCACCAAATGTTAAGTGTATCCTGGGAATAACCAGCTTCATCTTGTTGGCAGAGCGGAGGGTGCGTGGAGGGGCATAAAGTTCCAATAGATCCGCTATGTATTTGGGTCCCATGTGGTGTAGAGCCTTGAATGTCAGCAGGCAGATCTTAAAATTGATTCTCCATTTTACTGGCAACCAGTGAAGAGTTTGCAGTACTGGGGTGATGTGTGAGCTGCGGGGGGCATTGGCTAGGAGTCTGGCTGCAGCATTCTGTACTAGCTGTAAGGGGCGCAGAACCTTATCTGTAGATCCGATTAACAGGGCGTTGCAGTAGTCTAGGCGGGAGGATACAAATGCGTGAACCAGGGCAGGTAGGTCTTCAGCTGGGATAAGGTGTTTGATTTTCGCTATATTTCTTAGATGGAAGAAGGAAGACTTGACGACAGCTGATACCTGCTGTCTGAGTTTTAGATTTCCATCCAGGATCACCCCAAGGTTTCGCACAGAGTCTTTATACTGTACAGTATCTCCCCCAATTGCTAGTTTGAGGTGGTGAGCGTTTTGAACTTTATCCATCATGTGTGGACCACCTACCACCAACACCTCTGTTTTGTCAGAGTTCAGCCTCAGCCAGCTGGTGTTCATCCAATTTTGTAAATCCACTAGACACGCATTTATGGATGCTGATGGGTCTTGGGTGCCAGGCTTGAAGGACAGATACAGTTGTGTGTCATCTGCATAACAATGGTATCCTAAACCATAGTTCTGGATTATTTTGCCCAGTGGGAGCATGTAGACTGCAAAGAGTAATGGTGATAGTACAGAACCCTGTGGAACTCCATAGGCAAGTGGCACTGGATTAGAGTAGTGTGTGCCCAGACATACTTGCTGTGTCCTGCCCGATAGGAAGGTCTGAAACCAGCTAAGAACAGAACCCCTTAGGCCACAGTAATTCTTCAGTCGCTGGATTAGTATTTCATGATCCACAGTATCAAATGCTGCTGACAAGTCAAGAAGAATCAGAATTGAGCAATCACCCTTGTCCCTTGCAGTAAGTAGATCATTCATTACTCGGACTAATGCTGTTTCAGTGCTGTGCCTTTTCCTGAATCCTGACTGAAAAGTATCAAAGATGTTGTTATCTGTAAGCCTGGCTTCCAGCTGGTTGGCGACTGCTTTCTCGATAACTTTTGATAGGAATGGTAAGTTCGCCACAGGTCTGTAGTTGGTTACAGTATCAGGATCTAGTGATGGTTTCTTCAGGAGGGGTTTTATGATTGCTTTCTTTAGTTCTTCTGGGAAAAGTCCACTTTGCAAGGATCACTGAGTGATTTTGTGAAGTGCTGGCCTGAACAGCGCTGGGCACTGCATTAAGGATCCAGTTGGGCCAGGATCCAGGTCGCAGGTAGTGGGGCGGAGACTTTGAATGATAATTCCAAAATCTTCTACACTCAGAGTGTCAAAGACTTGCCATGGTGGTACGGTAGTAGGCATATGCAACGTCCAGTGGTCAATTGATGTTGTTGGTGTAATGCTGGCACGGATGGAAGACACCTAAATAATAATAGACAGACAGTACTATTAGTGTAGTCTACAGTAGTCGATAACTAACTCTTGTGACCGGCAGTGCCAATCAAAGTCTGTCACACACGGACGCAATCAATAGGGTCAGACAGAGATGTGACAGGCAGCCAGTCACAGATCACAACAGATGCTGGCCTGAAAAGTAACTAACACAGTACTGAAGCTAATAAACTCAACGGCTAACAACAGTAGAAATTAAGTAAAGCAGTACGTAGGTAAATAACAACTAACTATAATACCTAGTAGTAGTAGTGCAGTAGACTAGTAGTCAGGGGCGGACTGACCAGGGGGGAAGGGGGGCAATCTCCCCCCAGGCCACCTTTCATTCAGTAATTTAGGGCCTGTCCAGTGTCTGGTGTATTCAGGTTTGTTGTTATAAGGCAATGTGAAACACTTGGCTAGCTGATAAAAGTGCAATTAGAGGGCAGGCAAGCTGGTAAATATACACAGCATGATGCAGAGCTTGCCTGGAGGGTCCGTGAGCAAACATCTATCTTGTCTCTCCCCATTGTTCTAATGACTGCATGTGTGGACAAGGCTTTAAACAAGTTGAAAAGTTTTTGACAGTCCCTAGACTCCAGGAGGGCTGCTTTCTGACTTGTGTAAGAGACTGGCAGGGACAGGAGTCATGTTATAGGCAAGTAGCCTCTGTGTGAGGTGAGACTGCAATACAGCTCTGCTCTATCTCAGGCTATTCTCAGTCTCTCTCCACTCCTCTCTCTGAGCTAGTGCACGCCAAAATCACAATAGCAATCGCTAGCAATTTGCAAGTGCGATATTGTGAAGCGATTTTCAGAGCAATTTTTGAATGAATCGCTCCAAAAAATGCTACATGCAGTGTGTTTGCGATTTTTAAAAAATCACAATGCTGCTGTGAGAACACCGTCATAGGGTAACATTAGCCAAGCGCTTTTCAAATCACTGTCAATTTGAAAATCGCTCAGAAGCACTCTTGGTTGGCACCAGCCCTCCCTCATTCACCTTTGTTTCCCTCTTCCCCTAGTGCTGGCTGGCTGTGTCTTCTTCTTATACAGGAAAGCTAAATAAAAGTGCAATCCTGGTGAGGCAAATTATTGATATTATTATTATTTAGTATTTATATAGCGCCACCATCTTCTGCAGCGCTGTACAGAACATACACTTAACTATCTTTTTCCTTCTCTTTCAGCTTTTCTCTCCTCACTGTTTCTCCCCCTTCTCTGCATAAGGTCTCAGACACGCTATAAGCGCTTTTCTGAGCGATTTTACCGCGATCATGATTTTACCATGATTTTAATGTAAGTCAATGGAAGCCCTTTTTAAAAAAAGCTCTCAGAAAGTTCTGATGGCTAAAAAGTGCTCATAAAAGCGCTTATAGTGTGTCTGAGCCCCTAGTATTTGTATGCTGCGGGTAAGTTGGGCGCCAGGAGCGCCGAATGATGGCTTTTCCTGCTGCCACTAAACTCCCGGGCGGTGTTAAATACTATTCCCCCTCCGAGTGGTTGCAACTCTGAGGGAGGTGTAATTTGGGGTACGGCTATCACCGGAGCCCCGAATTTCCCTTACGCGCCCCGCGCAGCATATTATTGCTGCTATGGGGCTCCTAGTTTGGTAACTGGTGCTGAGTGCTGTGCACCAAAACCACCTGCTTTGCCTTCTCTCTCTCCTCTCTCCGATCTTGTTATTAGAAACCATAATCTAAAGCTGGCCATACATGCATCAATTGTTACGGACAGATTCTTTCACTATGATCGACTCATAATGGCTTTTCCACCTGTCAGTACTGAGTATGGATGTGGCCTATAGGGTTTCATACTATAGTGAAGTGGGTCGTGGGCAGGCAGTGATTAGAGGTGTAGCGAACGGTTCGCCGGCGAACGGTTCCAGGCGAACATTGGTGGTTCGCGTTCGCCTGCGCCAGGCGAACTTTTACGGAAGTTCGATTCGCCCCATAATGCACTATGAGGGTCAACTTTGACCCTCTGCATCACAGTCAGCAGGCACATTGTAGCCATTCAGGCTACAGTAAGCCCTGGAGCACCACCCCCCCTTATATAAGGCAGGCTCCGGCGGCCATTACACTCACTCCTGTGCCTACTAGTGAGAGGAAAGGGACAGCTGCTGCAGACTTGTTCTTCTAGGGACAGATTAGTTAGGTTCTTGGCTGCTTAGTTTGCTCCTTGGCTGATTGTTATTGCTTTATAGCACCCTAGCTTTTGTCAGAGCTCATCCTGTACTTTTTTTTTTTTTTTACTATGTGTCAAACTGACACTTTTGTTGCATGCACAGCCTTGCTAATTGATAGTGTGTGTGTGCCACTGCCAGCAGCCCAGCACATTCAGTGACTGACTGCCTGTGTGTGTGACAGGGAGCTGCACATTGTACTACCCAGTACTGTATATACCCCCAGTACCTGTTGTGTTTATTTAACCCACCTCATCACTGCACATAACTACCTGTAGTGTTGAGTGAACCTAGCTCACTGCATACACCTAATACCTGTTGTGTTTACTTAACCCACCTCATCACTGCACATAACTACCTGTAGTGTTGAGTGAACCCAGCTCACTGCATATACCTACTACCTGTTGTGTTGAGTGAACCCACCTCACCGCATCCTAGTACCTTTACTGTTCAGTGAACCCAGCTCACTGCATCCTACTACCTGTTGTGTTGAGTGAACCCACCTCACTGCATCCTAGTACCTTTACTGTTCAGTGAACCCAGCTCACTGCATATACCTAGCATCCCCCCGAGATGGACAAAATGGACAAACCAGGTAGAGGAAGAGGTAGAGGCAGACCCAGAGGAAGGCCACCAGGCACCGGCAGGTCTGTGCGAGGTGGTGTTGCTGTGATTTCGTGCGGACCTGCCCCAAAATACAGTGCTCAGAAGAAGGCACGTGCCATCACTTCCCAAAATCGTGAGGAGGTGATTGAGTATTTAACACAGAACACCTCATCTCCCGCAGCCACCAGCGCTACAACAAGCACCACATCCGCTGCATTTGACACTTTGCAGGAGTTATTTGGTGGTGGTGGTGGTGAAATCACCGATTCACAGCCACTACTGCAACAACAAGAAGAAGGCGCAGGTACACCACCTTCTACGTCTGAGTTAGGTGGCGATAGTATGGACGTAACATGTGTGGAGGGGGCTGATGAAACACCTGAAGTTGGTGTAGTTGAGGAGGTGTCTGAGGAAAGTGCAGCTGGCCAGGAGTATTATGATGACGATTATACGGATACCACATATGTTCCCGGTAGAGGAGATGACCAGGGGGACAGTTCAGAGGAGGAGTCAGAGAAGACTAGGAGGAGACGACTCCATGATAGAAGCAGAGGGAGCTCGTCCTCAGAAACAGCTGGGGGCACCATGTATCGCCAGCTAGGGCCAGACAGCCAACATGCCCTTCAACGTCAGCTGCTGATGCCACCGTAGCGGTATCACCCCAGGGGGGCTCAGCGGTTTGGAAATTTTTTAACGTGTGTGTCTCAGATCGGAGCAAAGCCATCTGTTGTCTCTGCCAGCAAAAATTGAGCCGTGGAAAGGCCAACTCTCACGTAGGGACAAGTGCCTTACGAAGGCACCTGGAGAAAAGGCACAAACAGCTATGGCAAGAACACCAGAGGAAAAGCAGCACCCCTCAAAAGACAAGCCGCGGAGAAAAATCGCGGCAGCCGTCACAGGGGGCTTCCGCTGCTCCACGTTCCCATGGTATTGTTCGTGGCTGGGGGGAGGAAGAATGGCTACACTTAAACAATTTAAAAATACAACCATCTAAACTTTCAACCAATTTAAAAATACAACCATCTACATTTTCAAACAATTTACAAAAATGCCAACAAAACTTGCCCTCCGTAAAACATTCTTGGCAAATGCTTTCGACTTGGTTTGTCTTCCGCTGGCTCAAGGGTCCATCTGACCACAGATGCCTGGTCTGCAAAGCACGGTCAGGGCAGCTACAGCATGGGTCTCAGCAGGCTCCCACTTCGGGCCGGAATCCAACCGTTATGGAAGGCAAGTCTGACAATGGCAGACTTGCCCTCCATAACGGATTCCCGTTAAAGGATTTAAAGTTAATTCATTTCAAATACACAGCAGGGCCTCGAAAGTCCGCCTCCTGTATTGTTATTTTTGGTCACTACCTCGGGGCGGGCGTGCATGCCTGCCTGCTGCCCTCCTTGGATGTGTAGTGGTAGCCGTTTCTCAGGCTCCACACCGGATTCTATCCCTCATTCCCCGGCCATTACCCGGGGTCACAAATGGCAGACTTGCCCGCCTCCATATGATTCTATGAAAGGAATGTGGTGTCATCTTTGCCCGCAATAACTGGTTCTCGTTAAAGGATTTAAAGTACATTCATTTCAAATACACAGCAGGGCCTCGAAAGTCCGCCTCCTGTATTGTTATTTTTGGTCACTACCTCGGGGCGGGCGGGCGTGCATGCCTGCCCGCTGCCCTCCTTGGATGTGTAGTGGTAGCCGTTGCTCAGGCTCCACACCGGATTCAAACCCCTCATTCCCCGGCCATTACCCGGGGTCACAATGGCAGACTTGCCCGCCTCCACAAGATTCTCATTGTAGCGGTACTGAACAAGTACACAGCAAGTAGAAATGTAATTTAAAAACAAAACGTAAGCTTTTTAACAATGCCATGGAAAGTTGAGAAGGAAGTCACACATTACCTGACATCACTGAGTGAGGAAGAGCAATCTCGCCATGTTGCGCAGTAGTCCAGCATGGCCGTCACTACACAAACAGCTGTTTGCGGTGCGTTACACAGTGAGTTTGGTGTGTCAGTGTGAAGCAGTACTCTAATTACACTCCCTGATTGATGTATACACATGCAAGATGTTTGAAAGCACGTTAGGCCTGCAATTTAGCATTCAATGTGATTTCTGCCCTTAAAACGCTGCTTTGCGTCACATCCAGATATTTCCCCGGGACTTTTGGCATGTATCCCACTCCGCCATGCCCCCGTCCAGGTGTTAGACCCCTTGAAACATCTTTTCCATCACTTTTGTGGCCAGCATAATTTTTTCTATTTTTCAAAGTTCGCCTCCCCCATGAAGTCTATTGCGGTTCGCGAACTTTTCCGCAAACCAAACCTTCCGCGGAAGTTCGCGAACCCGGTTCGCGAACCGAAAATCGGAGGTTCGCGACATCTCTAGCAGTGATTCACTGCCACTGACCACCAATAAAAAGTAGGTAAGCAAGGCATGGATTTTGGGGGGGAGTGAAAACAGTGATGGAAGGAGGGATACCGAAACTTTGGCATTGACGAGGCAGGGATCATGGTGCCAGCAGGAAGGTCAGTAAGGATGTGTCTGGTAATGGGGGAGGGGATATCCGAGGTGGAAGAGGGGCATATTTGAGGGATTAGTGGTGATGGTGGCGAAGGACATAAGTGTGTGTGTGTGTGTGGGGGGGAGGAATGAGTTTTGGGGAATTTAAGTGGCCATACATCTGTTGACTTGACGGCCGATTGACCATCCGTTTTGATATTATCGAATCAGATAAAAATTTTGGGTGGAAATTGGTTGAATGTATCAATCTGAGATGTTGGGAAATCTCAGGCCAATGTGGTTGTCAGGTGCGATAATTACGACATGCGATAACCACGAATGATAGACATGACGTAAACCCCGGCCATTGTCCCTCAAAATGTATTATGTGCACCCGTTGCCTGTATTTCCGCATTGGCGCTCCACGTGACTACTGGCATATACGACGTGGGGTGCCTGTGTGACGTCATTTAGGCTGGGGCTGCCATGATAACGGGCCTCTGGTTTGTTTTTTTCCCCCAGGCCAAAAGGTCCCATTCCTCCCCTGCTAGTAGTCGATAACTAACGCGTGTGACCGACAGTGGCAATCAAAGTCTATCAAACACGGATGCAAACAATAGGGTCAGGCAGAGATGTGACAGACAGGCAGTCACAGATCACAACAGATGCTCACCTGTACAATAACTAAGTCTAACACAGCACTGAAACTAATAACCTCAACGACTAACAGTAGAAATTAAGTAAAGTAGTACGTAGGTAAATAACAATGGTTAATTTGCATATATTCAGCAGTGTTGCTCTGGGAGACATCTCAAGCTCACTTCAACCTGAATTATCGCAAATTCTTTCCGTTTTAGGAAAGCAAACTTTTGATTTTCTTAACATCTTAGTAAGGGGGCTTTTAGGACCATTGTAGTCCCTTACACACTCCAATGAGTTCTGGGTCACCATGAGCTTGCTGGTTAGTCTGTGCCTCTCGGATTCACAAGCCCTACTCCATAGAGCCAAATTAATCCATGCCATGCACTGATGAGGATCAAACAATCCGAAACAGTCTGTATGCATGTTGGATTATTCTGGCTCTGTACAAATTAACAAGCTGACACATCATTGCATTCCAGCGGTTCTGGAGGTGTGTTTAGCTTCTAAGGGTAACAATGGTTAATTTGCATATATTCAGCAGTGTTGCTCTGGGAGACATCTCAAGCTCACTTCAACCTGAATTATCGCAAATTCTTTCCGTTTTAGGAAAGCAAACTTTTGTAGGTAAATAACAACTAACTATAATACCTAGTAGTAGTAGTGTAGTAGACTAGTAGTCGATAACTAACGCGTGTGACCGACAGTGGCAATCAAAGTCTGTCACACACGGATGCAATCAATAGGGTCAGGCAGAGATGTGACAGGCAGTCACAGATCACAACAGATGCTGGCCTGTACAGTAACTAACACAGTACTGAAGCTAAAAAACTCACAGACCAACAACAGTAGAAAATAAGTAAATTAGTACATAGGTAAATAACAACTAACTATAATCCCTAGGCTAGTAGTAGTAGTAGTAGTGTAGTAGACTAGTAGTCGATAACTAACTCGTGTGACCGACGGTGAGAATCAAAGTCTGCCACACACGGACGCAATCAATAGGGTCAGGCAGAGATGTGACAGGCAGTCACAGATCACAACAGATGCTGGCCTGTACAGTAACTAACACAGTACTGAAGCTAATAAACCCAACGACTAACAACAGTAGAAATTAAGTAAAGTAGTACGTAGGTAAATAACAACTAACTATAATCCCTAGTAGTAGTAGTGTAGTAGACTAGTAGTCGATAACTAACGTGTGTGACCGACGGTGACTATCAAAGTCTGTCACACACGGACGCAATCAATAGGGTCAGGCAGAGATGTGCCAGGCAGTCACAGATCACAACAGATGCTGGCCTGTACAGTAACTAACACAGACAGTACTCAAGCTAATAAACTTAACGACTAACAACAGTAGAAATTAAGTAAAGTAGTACATAGGTAAATAACAACTAACTATAATCCATAGTAGTAGTAGTGTAGTAGACTAGTAGTCGATAACTAACGTGTGTGACCGACAGTGGCAATCAAAGTCTGTCACACACGGATGCAATCAATAGGGTCAGGCAGAGATGACAGACATGTAGAAAGGGCAGGAAAGGGTGTAAACTTTAATAAAGAGTCTGGGTTGGTGGGTGAGTGACCCAAAAAAAAGAAAGGGTTTTTTTTGTTTTCTTTTTTAAATAATAGTAGACAGACAGTACTAGTAGTGTAGTCACAGTACTGAAGCTAATAAACTCAACGGCTAACAACAGTAGAAATTAAGTAAAGTAGTACGTAGGTAAATAACAACTAACTATAATACCTAGTAGTAGTAGTGTAGTAGACTAGTAGTCGAGTCTGTCAAACACAGATGCAATCAATAGGGTAAGGCAGAGATGTGACAGACAGGCACAGATCACAACAGATGCTGGCCTGTATAGTAACTAACACAGTACTGAAGCGAATAAACTCATTGGGCTTGATTCACAAAGCGGTGATAACTCAGTTATCACGCCTAAAAGACTTTAGGCGTGATAAGCCGTGCAAAGCTGAGTTATCACCGATTTTAGCTGCTCTTCGCGCGAAGCTCCCGCGCGCAAACGCACAGGCGCGCGCGCAACCATAGGGTTCAATGGGCGCAATCGCGCGGGCGTGCGCGCAAAACGTTGCGTGCGGAAAATTCGCGCGAGTTTCTTCTTATCATGCCTAAAGTGAGTTTAGGCGTGATAAGGGGCTTTTCACAGGCGTGCAAACACTTTGCACCGCTTTGTGAATCAAGCCCATAGACTTACAGTAGAAATTAAGTAAAATAGTACTAACTATAATCCCTAATCTACCTAAAATAGTAGTAGGCTAAGCCCACACATACCTAACACTGCGTACGTTAAAAAGGGGCGCTGGGAAAAAAGGGCGCGGGGTTTTAAACAATAAACATGGATAACGTTTAAAAATATAATGTACTATATTTCATTTAAAAATAATGTTTTATAAAGTTATAAATCATTAAATAATGTTCATGAAATCTGCAATTGTGAAAACGTTAATCTTCCGTTTAAAAAGTGAAACGTATAATAACGTTTAAAAAAAAAATTAGTAAGTAACCCTCCCTGTACCTGGTAACAGTAAAAAAGGGCGCAGGAGGCTAGTGGACAAATCGGGCGCCGCCATTCACTCCCATAATAAATATCGTTTAATGGGCGCCCGATAGGAAAAAAGGGCGCCGGAGAAAATTAACGTTTTAAAAGCGGCGCCCGGAGACTTAATGTTTTATTACTGCTTCTCATGATTACACATTATTTAATGATTTATACATTTTTTCATATTATTTTTAAACGAAAAACAGTACAATATTTTTTTCAAACATTATTTTTAAACGAAAAACAGTACAATTTTTTTTTTTTTTTTTTTTTTTTTTTTTTACATTATTTTTAAACGAAAAAACCGCACAATATGTTTTTGAAACTTTATTAATGCTTATCACAGGGGGGTCTTAGGTTTAGGCACCAACAGGGGGTCTTAGGTTTAGGCACCAACAGGGGGGTCTTAGGTTTAGGCACCACCAGGGGGGTCTTAGGTTTAGGCACCACCAGGGGGGTCTTAGGTTTAGGCACCACCAGGGGGGTCTTAGGTTTAGGCACCAACAGGGGGGTCTTAGGTTTAGGCACCAACAGGGGGGTCTTAGGTTTAGGCACCAACAGGGGGGTCTTAGGTTTAGGCACTAACAGGGGGGTCTTAGGTTTAGGCACTAACAGGGGGGTCTAGGGGTTAGGGGTAGGTACAGGGAGGGTTACTTAGGCACCAACAGGGGGGGTCTTAGGTTTAGGCATCAACAGGGGGGTCTAGGGGTTAGGGGTAGGTACAGGGAGGGTCACTTAGTAATTTTTTTTTTAAACGTTATTATACGTTTCACTATTTAAACGAAAGATTAACGTTTTTACAATTTCCCATTTAATGTTACATAGTTACATAGTTACATAGTTATTTTGGTTGAAAAAAGACATACGTCCATCGAGTTCAACCAGTATAAAGTACAACACCAGCCTGCTCCCTCACATATCCCTGTTGATCCAGAGGAAGGCGAAAAAACCCTTACAAGGCATGGTCCAATTAGCCCCTAAAGGGAAAAATTCCTTCCCGACTCCAGATGGCAATCAGATAAAATCCCTGGATCAACATCATTAGGCATTACCTAGTAATTGTAGCCATGGATGTCTTTCAACGCAATGCACATTATTTAATGATTTATAACTTTATAAAACATTAATTTTAAACGAAATATAGTACAATACATTTTTAAACGTTATCCATGCTTATCGTTTAAAACCCCGCGCCCTTTTTTCCCAGCGCCCCTTTTTAACGTACGCCCCTGTACCTACCCCTAAACCTAAGACCCCCCTGGTGGTGCCTAAACCTAAGACCCCCCTGGTGGTGCCTAAACCTAAGACCCCCCTGGTGGTGCCTAAACCTAAGACCCCCCTGGTGGTGCCTAAACCTAAGACCCCCCTGGTGGTGCCTAAACCTAAGTCCCCCCTGGTGGTGCCTAAACCTAAGACCCCCCTGGTGGTGCCTAAACCTAAGACCCCCCTGGTGGTGCCTAAACCTAAGACCCCCCTGGTGGTGCCTAAACCTAAGACCCCCCTGGTGGTGCCTAAACCTAAGACCCCCCTGGTGGTGCCTAAACCTAAGACCCCCCTGTGATAAGCATTTCAAAAACATATTGTGCAGTTTTTCGTTTAAAAATAATGTAAAAAAAAAATTTGTACTGTTTTTCATTTAAAAATAATGTTTGAAAAAAATATTGTACTGTTTTTCGTTTAAAAATAATATTAAAAAATGTATAAATCATTAAATAATGTGTAATCATGAGAAGCAGTAATAAAACATGAAGTCTCCGGGTGCCGCTTTTAAAACGTTATTTTTCTCCGGCGCCCTTTTTTCCTATCGGGCGCCCATTAAACGATATTTATTATGGGAGTGAATGGCGGCGCCCGATTTGTCCACTAGCCTCCTGCGCCCTTTTTTACTGTTACCCCTAACACTAGCCTAGCACAGTATACAGTATACACACTACACTAGCTGACTGAACTATAACAATCAAATCACTATCTAACTATACAGCAATATAATATATGGGTTTAGAATGTGTTCAGGATGTAAATCGCTAGGTTTAACTGGTGAAAAGCACTTGCTCAGATACGCAGCAGCACTGGAGATGCTCTCAGTACCGCTCAGTCACACAGCAAGGACGGGCTCCACAACATGGCCGCCGCCTTATATAGAGGAGGTCAGGGCCGGGCTCCCCTCCTTTGATTGGTTGCTAGTGCCTTGGCTAGGGGCCTTCTGATTGGCCCAATGACGTCATCACCTGGATACCGAAGCCGAATTTGTGATCACGGGTGATACCGGAGCCGAATTTGAGAGCACTATTCAGGAAAATTCGACTTCGAATTCGGGAGCAGGATAGCTATTCAAATTCGGGCAAGCATGAAAATCTACCCGTGATCACGGGTAGTATTCGAATTCGCGAATTTGGAGAGCAACCCTGTTTTTTATTACTTAAAGAGAACCTGCACTGAAAATAAAAAGTCAAAATAAATATACACAGGTCATACTTACCTCCCATGTAGTCTGCTCATCAATCTCTTTCTCCTCTCCTGCATCCTGTGTGTCCACTGTGATCGATGGAATTCTCTGTCCTACATTTTGAAAATGGCCATTATCCCATAACAGCTTCCTGGTCAGCACACTGTTAAACTGTTATATCGCCCACTTGAGCCATAGGGAAACATGAACATTACCTTGCAAATTAAGTTGTAACTGACAGCAGCTGATATATAACTGACAACTGGTATATTTCAGTTCTGACAAAATCTTGCCAGAACTGGAAGAAATCGCTGTAAGAAAATGGTGAGCTTCTGAGAGGAACTGATGGCGAGGTAAGTATGTAATATTAATTTGCAGCTAAATCATGTGTTTATTTTAAATAATTTTACTCAGTTCAGGTTCCCGAAGTATTTTTTATTTGACAGATTGCAAAATGAAGAGCAAACAAATCATGACATCAGCTAAGATAAAAAGTATTTTTAAAAAAAAGTATGCATTTGCAAAATGAAGTACAGTACTATTGTACTATTGTGCTGAACAAATTTTAAGTTTACTAAAAACTTGCAATCAGTATCATAGCTAAATTCATGCCTATATTTAAAAGTCTTACTTGCCCGGGAACCAGTTACAATGCTTGGGAGAATGTTCTCCCTCAGTGCCATAACGTAAATACAGTATATATATATATATATATATATATATATATATATATATATATATATATATATATATACATACAGTATATATATGACCACCGACATCTTATGCAGCACTGTGCGGAGTATATCAGCGGTGGCGAATCTATGGCATGCGTGCCCGAGGCGGCACGCAGAGCCATTTCTTTGGTCATGCGTCCTGCGTCCTATCACCACCGCTGACAAATTCTAACTGCAAGCATGGAGGGGTTGGAGCGGGCGGCTCCACCCACGGTATCCCAGTTGTTAGGGCATGGAGTGCCCTGAATGTCTGCAGCGGGGGCAGGGTGCCCCGATTGGGAGCCGAGCCTTGGGCCCCCCTCCTGTCTCCATGCTCCTCCATGGCACTGCCACCGTGGAAGAAACAGCTGCACACTCACCTTCCTTGGCTCTGGGGTCCTTCAGACTCTAGAGCTCCAGGTCCATGCTGTCTCCTTTGCACTGCTGCTCGCACTACTTCCTGATTTAGTGTAAGCGGCAGTGCAGAGGATGGACGTGCAGCTCTAGCATCTGATGGAGCACGGAGCCAGGGAAAGTGACTGTGAAGCTGTTTATTATGCAGCATCAGTGCTAGGGAGGATCACAGTGGCAGGAGGGGGGCAATGTGAGTTTTCCACCCCATAGCAGCAGCCTGTGGAGGCCACTCATCCACCCCATAGCAGCCCGCCTGTGGAAGCCATCCACCCCACAGCAGCCCAGGGACCCAACAGCAGCCCAGGGAGGCCACTTATCCACCCACCCCGCAGCAGCCCAGGGAGGCAACTTACCCACCCACCCCACAGCAACCCAGGGAGGCCACTTACCCACCAATCAACCACCCCACTTACCCACCCACCCCACAGCAGCCCAGGGAGGCCTCTTACCCACCCACCCCACAGCAGCCCAGGGAGGCCACTTACCCACCCACCCCACAGCAGCCCTTGAAGCTACCCTCCCACCCCACAGCAGCCCTTGGAACTACCCTCCCACCCCCCACAGCAGCCCTTGGAGCTACCCTTCCAACCATCCACCCCACAGCAGCCCTTAGAGCTACCCTTCCAACCATCCACCCCACAGCAGCCCTTGGAGCTACCCTCCCACCTGCCCAACAGCAACCCTTGGAGCCAATCTCCCTCCCACCCACCACCCCATAACAGCCCTTGGAGCCACTCTCCCCTCCCACCCACCCAACAGCAGCCCTTGGAGCCACTCTCCCTCCCACCCACCCCACAGCAGCCCTTGGAGCCACTCTCCCTCCCACCCACCCCACAGCAGCCCTTGGAGCCACCCTCCCCACAGCAGTTTTTGGAGCCACCCACCCCACAGCAGACCATGTAGCCACCCTCCCCACAGCAGATCATGTAAATACAGTAGCCCATGGAGCCCTCCACAGCAGCCCATGGAGCCTCACTCACCCAACCCAATCTGTCGCCCAATCTGTCATTAACTGTTGGGAAGGGGGGGGGGTCAGCACTTTGCGATAGACAAGCGACTTTTGGGCCACAGTTTGGGCACCCGGTCCCCAAAAGGTTCGCCATCACTGATATTGTCTCATCACTTAACTGTCCTCACAATCTAATCCCTACCATAGTCATATGTCTATATATGTATGGTGCAGTGTATGTATTGTAGTCTAGGACCAATTTTGGGGAAGCCAATTAACCTATCTGTATGTTTTTGGAATGTGGGAGAAAAACAAAGTGCCTGAAGGAAACCCAGACAGACACGTGGAAAACATACAAACTCCTCGCAGATGTTGCCATGGCTGAGATTCAAACCAGGAACCCAATGCGACAAAGCGGGAGCACAAACCGCTACGCCACTGTGCTGCCCAATAGCCATTTAATATATAGCCATTTAATTTAGGATTTTCCAGTATGCCTAGTATGCATTGGTGTAAGTGTAGAGCTAGATAGGCCAGAGGATCAATTAATCAGAATCAGTTTATTCGCCGAGTGCGACAAACATCGCACCCGGAATTTTTTGTGGAACACACGGCCTGAAAAGTTTGTTATACACACAGATCAGAAGAAAGTACAAACAGATCAAAAGACAATGCGATAGATACAATCTACTTTTTGGTGACAGAGGCATTACATCTAACAAGCATTTACTACAGGGTTACAACATGATATGATATGGGCAGCAGTGCTTTGCGAGGGTGGTGGCTCGAGTTCAGCAAGCGGATGGCTTTGGGAAAGAAAGTATTTAGATGTCTGGTGGTCTTGGTGGGGATGGATCTGTAGCGGCGACCCAAAGGCAGGCAGACAAAGTACCGACTGCCGGGGTGAGAGGGGTCATTTCGTATTTTATTTGCTCTTGACCACAGTCTGGAGGTGTGTAAGAGGTCAAGAGGTGGAAGGGGTGACCCAATGGTTCTCTCAGCGGTATCGATAACTCTCTGAAGCTTGAGTCTGTCGCTCGCAGTAGCGCCTGTGTACCAGACGACTATGGAGGAGCAAAGAATTGACTCGATGGTGGCAGTATAGAATGTTGTCATCAGTTCCCGCGGCATCCCAAATTTCCTCAGCTGCCTCAGGAAGAACAGCCTCTGCTGGGCCTTCTTCTGGACCTTGGAGGTGTTTTCAGCCCACTTTAAGTCCTTGGTGATGGTGGCGCCTAGAAACCGGACACTCGACACCCTGGAGACGTTGGTGCCTTCAATGGAGACTGGGTCGAGTGTGGGAGGACGCCTTCTGAAATCCACTATCAGTTCAACTGTCTTTGCTGTGTTGAGTACCAGCTTGTTGTCCTTGCACCACCTGCAGATGCGTTCAATCTCGTTCCGGTATGCGAGTTCACCGTCCCTGCCGATGAGGCCAAGGATGGTGGTGTCATCTGCAAATTTTATAACCTTGACAGAGTTGTCAGTTGATGTGCACCTGTTTGTGTAAAGGGAAAAAAGGATTGGGGACAGTACACACCCTTGCGGGGCACCTGTGTTTGTGGTTCTTTCCTGTGAGGAGCAGCTGCCCAGCTTCACTAGTTGCGTCCTGTTTGTGAGGAAGTCCTTGATCCAGGAGCACAGAGAGGTCGAGGCCAAGTTGTACCAGATTGCCGTATAGGATGTTTGGGCAGATTGTATTGCATTAAAGCGCATATCTGAAATAAACTTACTATGCTCAAAGTGCTTCATATAGTATATTTATCACCAGATTGGCTTGGTATGTTCAGGAAGGACATGCCCACTGCTTATAATAGATGTGGTCAGCTAGATGCATGTTTTTTGTTTGTTTTATTGTGTTTTTTACACATAATATGGAAGTGCCCACAGATACAGCAGGTATCTACTATATATGGCACATTGGACTCGCCCCCTATACATCATCATTGAGCTCAACTTTGAGCTCTCACTCCAGAGTCAGCAGGCACACGGCAGCTAATCAGCTAGCACTCCCTCCAGGACTCCACCTATAAAAAACGCCAGCACGGCAGCCATCTTGCAGTCTGCCTGTAGCTGTGCTGTGAGTTAGAGCAGGGAGAGACTATCTGCAGATAGGGAAAGTGTTAGTTATGCCTCTGTTCTGTGTCCCCACTGACTTTATTGCTGTTTGTACAACATCCTGAGCAGGCAAAGAGTCCATGTGAGGACTGGTAACAGGTTTAATTGCTATTGGGAAATTGCAGTTTTTTGTGTGTCTGTCCAACAGTGTACTGTCTGATAGTGATGCTCGGATGTCTCGATCCACAAATTTGGCAACCACGGGCATTGTAAAATAAAAAAAAAATCCGTGATTGGTTCTGTATTATGAAATGCGTCCACGCCACGACGCCGATTTTTTTATTCGTCAATGAGGCAATCACGGCCGGATCCACGGACGGATTCGGATTTTCTTTTAATGTTAATAGCAAAGCCCCCATACATGCTACAATCCCCCAAATTGCATGGATTATCAAGGTGATAAGGGGCTACAACGTAAACAAAAAAATTCCCAAAATAATTTTTTGTTTTTGAGAAAATGGATTTTAAAGTGAAATCAACAGTTTAAATGGGGCTATTAATTGGTAATAAGTGGTTTTAAACAGGGAAATACATGTTAAACAATCACAGAGGTGAAGGTGAGTCCCAATGGCACTTGGCGGTGATGGTACCACTGGAGGAGGATGAGTAGCTGGCGCCAAAAAGACCCAGAGAGGTTTTTGTAATTTAATTTTTTGGGGGTTTTTCTACAGTGATTAGCAATGACATAACAGCAGAGTTGTCAGTGGACCTGGTCAGTGTGAACGCAGACTTTAGTAGCGACTGAGTCAGGAGGTCAAAGCGGCCGGTCAGTTCAGCAGCACAGAAGGACCATGGCAACTCACTGGTAGTAGCACAGTGTAATAGTGCTGCACAAAAAATTACATGCGACAGTGGACCAAGGCAGTGTGAACACAGAGTGTAGTAGCGAATGAGTCAGGAGAACAAAGTGGATGGTCAGTTCGACAGCACAGAAGGACCATGGCAACTCACTGGTAGTACCACAGTGTAATAGTGCTGCCCAAAAAATTAAATGCGTCCGGTGACCCGGGCAGTGTGAACGCAGAGTGTAGTAGCGACTGAGTCAGGAGGACAAAGCGGACGGTCAGTTCGGCAGCACAGAAGGACCATGGCAACTCATTGGTAGTATCAGAGTGTAATAGTGCTGCCCAAAAAATTAAATGCGTCCGGTGACCCGGGCAGTGTGAACGCAGAGTGTAGTAGTGACTGAGTCAGGAGGACAAAGCGAATGGTCAGTTCGGCAGCACAGAAGGACCATGGCAACTCACTGGTAGTACCACAGTGTAATAGTGCTGCCCAAAAAATTAAATGCGTCCGGTGACCCGGGCAATGTGAATGCAGAGTGTAGTAGCGACTGAGTCAGGAGGAAAAAGCGGATGGTCAGCTCGGCAGCACAGAAGGACCATGGCAACTCACTGGTAGTACCACAGTGTAATAGTGCTGCCCAAAAAATTAAATGCGTCTGGTGACCCGGGCAGTGTGAACGCAGAGTGTAGTAGCGACTGAGTTAGGAGGACAAGGCGGACGGTCAGTTCAGCAGCACAGAAGGACCATGGCAACTCACTGGTAGTACCACAGCCGAAAAATGAACCAAGGTAGGCAGGTAGTAACTTTCTTTAGAAAGGCACACATTGAAGCAGCCACTTCAAGTCCCCCTGTGTCCAACAATAGGGGCCAGGAACTCACCTTCCACCCAAGCCTGGTTGATTTTCAGGAAGGAGAGTTTGTCCACAAAGGCGTGGGAGAGCCGAGAGCGCTTATCGGTGACCACGCCACCGGCTGCACTGAAGCATCTCTCGGAGAGGACACTGGAAGGGGGGCAGGACAGGAGTTCCAGGACGTACTGGGTAAGCTCCCTCCATATGTCCAGTGTCTTGACCCAGTACTCCAAGGGGTTCATGGGGCTGTCGGTGTCATTGAGCCCGCTGAATGACCCCATGTAATCAGCCACCATGCTGGTTAGTCGCTGCTGGTGCTGGGTGGAGGTGGATGCTGTGGCTGGCACCTCTGCTGTTGGCTGCTGCACTGCATACAGGCTCTTGCTTAGGCTCTTCAGATCTCTGGGGCGCCAGTTGCTGCTGCTGGTGGTAGTTGTTGTGCTGCTGGTGGCGATGTCAGGCACCTGTTGCTGGGTTGGTGTAACGATCGGTGAAGCACAGAGAGGATCTGATTACCGGTGATCTGCAGTATCACGGGGAATACAGATGTATACCAGATTATAAGTGATCTGCAGTATCACCGATAATCCGATATACCAGCTAACCTCTGTTCACCTGAGTAGAGTGTAGTGTTTGGGTGTAACAGTAACACTTAGAGGACTAGGCCTCAGTGCAGTAAGGAGTGCTGCATGGATTCCTTCCGAAGACCTGAACCCTCCAAGACGGGAGGAATCAGGCTGACAGTAGGAAGGATTGTCTGAAAGTAACACTCTGGAGGAAGTGTCACTAACAGGACGGGGAACCGCCTCCAATCGTAAGGTCGGTTCTCGAGGTCGGACAAGCCAGGTCGTAACACACGGACAGATAAAGGTACAAATACAGAAAGCGGAGGCGGAGTCTAAGATACAGGCAGGGTTCGGCAACAGGGTATCAGAAATATCGAGGTACAAGATCAGGAGGCAGAAGCAGAGTCTAAGGTTGAGCCGGGGTTCGGCAACAGAGTATCAGAAATATCAAGGTACAAGATCAGAGTTCAGGAGGATAGTCAGGCAGGCAAAAAGTCATAACAGATAATCACAATCAAACTAGTACTTTAGCTATCAACAGAATCTAGCTAAGTGTAGGATTACAGCTCCAGCTGGTCCCGGCACACTTAAGGATCTGACTACAGGTCTGAGTGCTCCCACGTAAGTGTTCGCAACGCCAGACAACCAGCAACTGACCAGTCAGTAGTATATATACGCAGGTACCTCTCCAGCACCTCCCCAAGTGCTGGACCAATGAGGAGTGGAGCCAGAGTCAGCTGACCAGCCTGGTCAGCTGACTCACTTCTTGCCGTCATATATTCCCTGCCTGAGTGCGCGCGCGCACGTCACTCTAAACCTAGATGGACTATGTGTCCCAGCCACACCAGCACCGCTCTGCGGTGCCTCTGCCAAGGGGCCATGCGCGCTATCCACTGCCATGCCCTGCACGGGGACAGCCGCCTCAGACTGAGTGGAGGCGACGGCCTCCCCATGCTCCGTCACACTGTGCGCGGAAAGAGCCGCCTCCTGACTCGCGGCGGCGGCGGCTCTTCCACGCTTCCTAACAGTTGGCAGAGCTGTTACAGTGGGGGTGGAAGGCTGGGGGAATGCTGCTGCGGCCGGGTTCTGGTCATGAGGAACCTGGCTGCCACTACTGGTGCTGCAACTAGCTTCAAGGTCCTCAGACTGGGTAGAGGGTTCCTGATCTAAATAATCCGTAACCCTCTTCACCTCCTGCTCTGTCAAAATTTTCCTGCGTGCTGCGAACACAGGGAAGACATCTCTGACCAGGGGGGAACGCTTCATGCTGCTGCTGCCACCCTCAACCTGATCACGTACTTGACATGATCCACCAACACCACCATCACTCCATTTCCTTTTAGGAGTGGCAGGAAATTGCTGCTACTCTCAGTCCATTATTTTGGGGCCACAAACTTTATTGGGGAAGGGGTATGAGCAACAGAACAGATCAGAGAATGGGGGGGTGAAATAAAGAAAATAAATAAAAAAAATACAGAAAACAACAAGAAAAATTAGAAAAAAAAAACTTGCACTACACTCAACTAATCAATCACCTAACTCACTCTCACTCTGTCAAACACTAAGACTGTGGCCTGGCTGGCTCTGTCTAACCCTCCACACAGCAACTACTAGCACACTACACTACAATCTTATCACTCAAACTAACAATCTATCTGTCACTCTCTCACAAATACACCTAGCTAGTACTATGGCTCACACTCTATTTAACTCTCTCTCACAGAGTCTTTAAAAAGACTTTTGGTTTATATACAGTCTTTAAAAATACTTTTGTTTTATGTTAAAACAACTAATATGGGTCTGCCTCTCCTCTCTCTCCAACACCAGACTGAAACCAACAAGCTTCGTGACTGCACACCTCTCTTATATACAAAATGGGTGGGATAGCTGCTTGTAGGTAGCTAGGGAGCTGGTTGCTAACGTAGGATTGGTTGGTTATTCTTAAGACTCTAATTGGTGCAGAAATTTCGATTTTCATGCAGAAATCCTGTTGTTTTCACTTATAAGTTTCAATCTAGGGTCTTCCTTCTGATTGGCTTAAAAAAAATTGCATTCTGACGGAATTCCGCATAGCAATTCCGGAATTACCGTTTAGCGCTATAGCAATTCCATTCTGATGCAATGGAACGGAATTGCCAATTTCCGACCGGAATCGCGGAAATCTCAATTCCTCGGAATCCAGCGAGCAACCCTAAAAACATGGCAGAATGTTCATTTTAACTGATGACATTCACCCAAACCATGAAAGGCTCTTCTGTAGTCCCCAACGAGTCAAGTCAGCTATCAATTCCTTACCTACAGCTTCAAAGTTGAGTGGGAAAAGATCTTTCAGATTATATGGGATGTTCCGGATAAAGGAAAAGGAGGATTTACACAGATTCACGATGGAAGCATCAAGGGAAACATTCAGGGCTTGAGATTTTGAGAAATGTATCTTCAAGTTTAATAAAGAGCCAAATTCTTCAAAACGTTTAATGAGATTAGGTAGCAATATCAAGGGATCTTGAAGATAGAAAAGAAGGTCGTCAGCAAATGCTGAGACAACATGGTAGGAAGTACCTGTCTGGATACCCTTGATGGATCCATCGTCTCTGATGGCATTTAGGAATGGTTCCAAGGTAAGGATGTAAATCAAGGGTGAGAGAGGACATCCCCATCTTGTACCAGAAATACTCAAGTGTTGAGATAGTAAACTATTTGCCTTGACTCTAGCCGAGGGGTTTGAGTAGAGGAGCTTAACCCATTGTTTCATATCTGTGCCCAATCCTAGACTTGACATGGTGGCGCACAAATAATCCCATGCCACCCTGTCAAAGGCTTTTTCTGCATCAGTGGAAAGAATAAAAGCACCTATACCTTTCTTTCTCATATGGGACATCATCCCTAATGTCCTCATCACATTGTCCTTGGCTTCTCTGCCGGGAACAAACCCTAAATGGTCCAATCAAATATGGTCTGGGATAAAGGGAAGTAGTCTGTTGGCCAAAATTTTTGCTAGTAATTTCATGCCTAGGTTAAGGAGGGAGATAGGTCTGTAGTTGGAACATAATTGGGCATCCTTCCCAGGCTTTGGGATCACCGAGATGTGTGCTTCTAATAACTGAGGAGAGGGGAAGTGGAGTCCGTGATTGAGTTAAAAGCAGCTATAAACTCGGGTGCAAGGATCGCTTTAAATGTGCAAGGATCGATTTAAATGTTTTATAGTATTGGGAGGTGAACCCATCAGGGCCCGGGGCCTTACCAGGTTTAAGAGCTTTAATAGCGAATAGAAATCCGTCAGTTGTTAGCCATCAACTCCAGATCCTCTCTGTCAGTTTGTGAAAGATTTAGAGGTTTGGCATATCTCTGAAGAAAATCAGAGATTTTAGATTGTCTAATATGAGGATTGTGTGAATTTAAACCATTAGAAGAAAGGTTGTAAAGTGAGTGGTAGTATTTTCTAAACTCTTCGGCTATTTCTTCTGATTTGACAAATGTATTCCCTGTATTGTCTCGGATAGATGAGATGTTAGATTGGGTTATCTGTTTCCTAAGAGCTCTCGCCAGGTATTTGCCACTTTTATTACCCAATTCATAGAATATTGTTTTCCTTGACAGGATTTTTCTTCTAGCTTCTGTGTGTAGAAGGTAATGAAGTTTTGTCCTACAAGTGGTTAATTCCTCGAGTGTTTAAATAGCCAGGGATTGTTTATGTAGTCGTTCAAGTCTAGCAATGTCTGTTGTCAATTTAAGAATGCCTTCTTCCCTCTCTTTTTTAAGCTTGGACCCCATTCTAATGAAATGTCCCCTAATTACAGATTTGTGTACCTCCCAGATCGTCAGTTTGGAAACATCTTGTGTATTGTGAGAGGGCTTGTGCAATTTCTTGCGACCTGACGTCTTTAAGTAGGAGGTTAGGGTTAAGTTTCCAGCACCATGTCCTGGAGGAGGAATCTGGCAACCGCAGCATCAAAAATATGGGAGCATGGTCAGAAATTGTCATATGCCCTATAGACATTTCAGAAACGAGAGGAAGATCACGTTGTGCTACAAAAAAGTAATCGATTCTGGAATACTTATTATGTAGTGCAGAAAATAGGTATAGTCTCTCTCTGATGGGTGTGCAACCCACCAGGGATCCATGAGTGTCAATTTTTGCAAGTTTTTCTGAATATGCTTCAGCGCCCTGTAGGTCAATGTTGTAGTTTTATTTGAGCAATCTAAGAGAGGTTGCAATGGTATGTTGAAATCTCCACCTGTGATCAGGATGCCTTGAGCAAACCCAGAAAGCCTCTACATCGTTGTAGCAATGAATGTTGGTTCTTTAGTGTTAGGTGCATAATGTTTTGGATGTTGAGGAGGTAGAGTGGGTACCTACAGGGTACCTAAAATCAAATTTA
The DNA here is from genome assembly GCF_040937935.1 of Hyperolius riggenbachi. Classification (NCBI taxonomy): domain Eukaryota; kingdom Metazoa; phylum Chordata; class Amphibia; order Anura; family Hyperoliidae; genus Hyperolius; species Hyperolius riggenbachi. The sequence goes on from NC_090648.1 coordinate 393,956,653, forward strand.
ACAGGAAGGTTGCGAGAGCGCAGGTGAGTTTCCTGTAAAAAGGCTATTTGAATTTTTTTTCTTTTCTTGAGAAAGTCAAAAACAGATTTTTTTTTCTGCAGTATTGAGGCCATTTACATTTAGAGAGACTAATTTCCAGGTGTCAGGACTCGTATAGGATCGCCCCGAGGCATCTCGATCGTCAAGACACAGAGGATTCATTATAGAGCAGTAACCGGGGGTTGGATTAGTGTCTAGAGGACAGAGATGTAGTAAAGAGATGAGGGGAAGAACAGGAGAAATAGTAAGAAATATTAGAAATAGAAAGAAAGAGGGGGCATGCGCGGAGTGTCATGAGAAGGAAGCTTCCTTAGTGAGCTCTGCACTCAGCCTGTCCAAGGAGGGCTCTACAAAGCGGTAAAGTTGATGGAATGCTAAGTTATTAGCACAGCTGAATGGGGGAAGCTCCACTGACCCTGGGCATGTCAAGCAAGGGCACTAAAAAAGATTTATTGCCAGCAGCGAAGGATTTTTTCAAACCGCGGGAGGCAGCTAAGATGGCGCCCGTCACACAGCCTGAGAAGGGAGACAGTGCATCTGGAGAGAAGGAGATGGACAAGATGCCAGAGCACAGCTTCACGCTAGAAGACATCTCTAAGCTCCTGAATGACCTTAAGGAATCCCTAAGGACTGAGATAAGATCCGCAGTAAGTACCCTGTCGGCACAAATAGAAGATATAGGGGAAAGAACAAACAGACTAGAAATTAAACAGGATGAACTAGCGGAGGCAGTGGGAAAACTACAAGATAATCAAAAAACACAGGAGGAAATTAACATGGCCACAGATGCTAAGCTGGAAGACTTAGATAACAGGGGCAGAAGGGATAATTTACGAGTAAGGGCTGTCCCAGAAGCGATTAAAGACTACAAGAGTTATATACTGGCCTTGTTTAAAGCTCTCATTCCAGACATTCCTGAAGAAATGCTACGCATGGACAGGATACACAGAGCCCTGAAAGCACCTAAAGACCCAAACAAACCAAGGGACATCGTTATGAAGATGCATTATTCAGAAACGAGGGAAAGAATTCTCTATGCAGCAAGAGACTTGGGCACTCAGGGGATAGGAGATCATCACGTGCAGATCTTCCCTGATCTGTCCCCCATAACACTAAACAAGAGACGCTCTCTGAAACCTGTGACCACCATACTCCAGAAAAAAGCAATACTATATAAATGGGGATTCCCCTTTTCACTCATATTCACCCTTGGCCAGAAAAGGTACCAAGTATCCTCACTTCAAGAAGGGCTGAAAGCCCTGAAGGATAATAATCTCCTAAAATTATTAGAAAGGCTGATATTGACATGATAAGCTTATTAAATATGATATACAACTATTCTTGTGGGACAAGCAGGCTACTCAAAACTCTCATACACCCAAACTCTAAATTATGAAATTAATTTCTCACAATGTACAGGGTTTCAATGACCCTATAAAGAGAGCCAAGTGCTTCAAGATATATAAATCTAAGGCCCCGGACATTATAATGCTCCAAGAAACCCACTTTAAAGGTTCCTTCAGACCATTCCTCCATAAGGATTACCCTGAATTCTACACTTCAAACAATACCTCATCTAAAACTAATGGCGTAGCAATACTGCTCCACAAGAATTGTTCATTTCAATGTGCCAAAACGTACAGAGATAATGAGGGCAGAATTCTGATTATATCAGGGACATCAAAAGGTAAACCCCTAACACTAGTTAATCTATATGGCCCAACCCTTAAACAGGGGCAATTCTATGTGAAGGCACTAGATACCATTAGAAAACATAGTCAAGGCAGCATCATCTTAGGAGGAGATCTAAACTTGACACTGAACCCAACCCTAGACAGTAAAAAACTGAACTCGAGCACAGAAAGGCCCAAACCTCCCAAAGCATTCTTCAGATTCTTAAAGGAGCTCTCCCTGATAGACACCTGGAGGGAAGCACATCCACGCAAATTAGATTATACACATTTCTCCCACCCACATTTTAGCTCAGCTAGAATAGACTATATCATGGTTTCTAAAAATATAATTAACACCTTAAAAAGAGCAGACATTTCTCATAGTTGCATTTCAGACCACTCATTGGTTGTCTCCACTTTGATGTTGCATGGTGAAAAACCAGGAAATATTAGATGGAGATTTCCTCCATTCTTACTATCGTCAAAACAAAACAAATCTCGAATTGCAGAAGCGTTATCAGAATATTTTCAATTTAATAAAATAGAAGATACTTCCACCTCAAATTGGTGGCAAGCCCACAAAGCCTACATCAGAGGGTATATCCTGAAACTAACAAAGACCTTTAAATATGATAAACAGGAGACAAAACTATTACTGGAGAAGGAATTAAATAGGCTACAAACAGAATTCAACTCCAATATGACATTAAATGCCTTAAAAAAAATTCATCAGATCAAGGAAGAGCTAGATATTGTCCTATCCAAGGAGGTAGCGCGGAATTTTTTATGGCTAGGACATAAATATTTTTCACTGGCCAATAAAGCTCATACCCTCCTGGCTAGGAAAATTCAGGATAAAAAGAGATCCAACACATCACACCCCATTAGACTACCAAATGGAGGCATCACGCACAATCCCTCTAAAATATCAGCCATTTTTCGCGAATTCTATCATACACTCTATTCTGATAAATCCCCTCCCCAGGAAAAAAAAATAGAAACATTCCTAGCCTCACTAGGTCTTCCTAAAATCACTCTACAACAAAAAGACCTGATGAACAGCCCTATAACACCTGAAGAAATAATGAATGTGATTAATAAACTAAAACCCCACAAGGCCCCAGGACCTGATGGCCTATCTGAATGCTACTAAAAAACTTTTCAAGATATACTAGTCCCCCACTTATGTTCATATTATGGTGCCATCAGAGAAGGAAGTCTCTTAGGAATAGAAGCAAATAAAGCCACAATAGTAGTCTTACCTAAAGAAAATAAAGACACATCCATCTGCAAAAACTATAGGCCCATTTCCCTTATAAATCTAGATCATAAAATAATCACCAAAATACTAGCCGAGAGACTTAACACTTTCCTCCCTACAATCATAAAAAGGGATCAAGTAGGTTTCATTCCATCTCGTCAAGGCCCAGACAACATAAGAAAGCTACTAAATCTAATCCACCAAAGTAACAAACATCAATCCCCTATGGTTCTCTTGGCCATCGACATAGAAAAGGCCTTTGACTCCTTAAATTGGAAATATCTCTTCCTAATATTGAATAAATATGGGTTTCAGGGACCGTTCCTAGAAACTTTGAGAACCCAATATTCCAACCCAACTGCTACCACATTAACAGCGGGGGTGGAATCTGAGGTCTTTCTAATAGCCAGGGGAACGAGGCAGGGGTGTCCCCTCTCCCCTGCCTTGTTCGCACTGGCATTTGAACCTTTATTAGAGGCGATACGCATTAACCCCCTGGTTAAGGGAGTAAGAGTGGGGGAAACCGAACATAAATGCAATGCATTTGCGGATGATCTGCTTCTATCCTTACAAGATCCACTCATATCAATCAATACGGTCTCAGATATCTTAAGAGATTTTGGTATGATATCGGGTTTGAAATGCAACCATGAGAAAACCGAGGCCCTCACACTCAACTGCCCGAGCGATCTCGAACAACAACTAAAAAATACATTCCAATACACATGGAAATCAAAAAGTATTAAATATTTGGGAGTACAGATAGCTAAAGATTTGAAGGATCTGTACCACCTGAATTACAACCCCCTCCTAAAGAATCTTAAAAATAAGATGCTGGGCTGGGGCAAACTACATATTTCCTGGATGGGAAGGGTAAATATCCTAAAAATGATAATTCTGCCCAAACTCATGTACTTGTTTAGATCACTTCCCATAGAAATACCCAAATCCCCTATAGATAAATTTCAGGCCTTTACCAACTCCTTCATATGGAGTTTTAAGAGAGCGAAAATTAAGTCCTCCATCCTATCACTTCCGAAAGAACTTGGAGGAATAGGTCTCCCAATCTTTTTTAAATATTATGAAGCAGCCAGATTAGCCCAATTGTTTTCCACGTCCTATGCTCATAGCACCCCGATCTGGAAGGACATAGAAAACGAGGACATTTCCCCATGTTTAATTCAGGATTCTATCTGGCTGGACAAACACCCCAAAGAATTCTGGTCATCTGCCTCCCCAATAACCGTGGAAGCATTTAAATTATGGAACAAAATGAAATTCAAATATAAGTTAATATCATCCCCCTCCCCACGGGCCCCAATAAATATGAATCCTAGCTTCCCCCCAGGAATTGAATATAAAGCTTTTAACTGGTGGCGAGAAGCTAATATTACCAAATTCGAGGATATCACTTGTAAAACGAACATTATGTCATTTCAGGAACTAAGAGCAAACTATCATATTCCCTTAAGAGAGTATCACAGATATTGTCAAATATATCACTACTACGCCACATCTAACCTCAGAATCACAATGCTACAACCAACTCTTCTAGAAAAGCTCCATAAAAAGGGCAATTCACCTAACCAGCCCATTTCTGTACTATATAAATTAATCTCCGGCGGAGATGCAGCCTCTAAAAACACATCACAAAGGGCCTGGGAAAAAGATATAACCAGAAATATATCGGAGGAAGAATGGAGAACGATATGGAACAACATGTCCAGATGTTCCACTAATGTATCAATCACTGAAACGTCTCTTAAGGTTCTATATAGATCTCACCTCACGCCAGATAGATACTCTAAATTCTCCACTGATAAAAATCCAAACTGCTTTAGGGGCTGCACCCCACAGGAGATTTTAAACATATATGGTGGGACTGCCCAACTTCTCAAAAATTCTGGGAAAAAACATATGAATGTATGAGCTCAATCATAGGAAAAGACATCCGACCAAACATGTTCAACTCCTTACTGAACTACCCATTGTCTAATTTGAACAAATATGAAAACTCCTTGCTTCTGAAAGTGAATACGGCAGCAAAATCTATAATTGCTAAACAGTGGAAAGATAAGTTATTACCATGGGAGAATTTAATAAATAAAATCAATAATATATGCATAAATGAATATCTGTCTAGCCTACTTCTAGAAACAACTGTCAGATATCTTGACATATGGGATCCGTGGCTTAGGTCGGAGCATGGCTCCCATATACGCCATCAATTGGGGAATAACATCATATCATAATTACACTGGCCCCTGTATCATATATTTCATTTTGTCTACAAGACTGACTTCCTACTCTACCCATTTAAGAATAGGCCTAAATTACCTAAGCCACAGAACAACATAATCAAACCACAAGATTATATATATATGTCATGGCATTCCGACACCAGCATCAGTATTACTATCACCAATCGTACATTATGTGCTTTTCTTTGTTATGTTATATGTCATGTTATTTACTTCTTCTTTACCTCTACAATATGGGGAAAATTCCCTCCAGAAGGACTGATTGTTACTCCTTTTGTCATATCTGTTGAGATGATTTCTATTTTATGGTTTTCCTATATCTGTATGTAAACCTTAACATCTTCAATAAAGCAATTTTGAAAGTAAGAAATAGAAAGAAAGAAGAAGTTTTACACTGGGAGAGAGAGCAAGTTTGGTCAAAAAAACAGAATTTGCTTCATTAGAGTAATTTAACCCTCGAGAGCACAACGTGGAATGTCATGCTCCCAACTAATTGGGGTATTAGGTCAGTCTATTGCAATCACACTGTGTGAGGGCGATGAAAGGCGTGCAATTTAACACTGATACTCGTATCCAAAAACCAAAAGAGGATTTTAGGATAGAAAGATAGTGAGTAACTAAGGTGTCTTCATAAAATACTGCAACGTCCACCAAAGTGTGTACATATAACCAGCATTAACTTTTAACCTGCTGAGCGGTCTGGACGAGCTCAGCTCGTCCAACACCGCCAGAGGCTGCCGCTCAGGCCCTGCTGGGCCGATTTTTGTCAAATAAAAAGCAGCACACGCAGCCGGCACTTTGCCAGCCACGTGTGCTGCCTGATCGCCGCCGCTCTGCAGCGATCCGCCGCGAGCAGCGGCGAAAGAGGGTCCCCCCAGCCGCCTGAGCCCAGCGTAGCCGGAACAAAAAGTTCCGGCCAGCGCTAAGGGCTGGATCGGAGGCGGCTGACGTCAGGACGTCGGCTGATGTCGATGACGTCACTCCGCTCGTCGCTATGGCGACGATATAAGCAAAACAAGGAAGGCCGCTCATTGCGGCCTTCCTTGTTTATTCTGGGCGCCGGAGGCGATCGGAAGATCGCCTCCGGAGCGCCCTCTAGTGGGCTTTCATGCAGCCAACAGTCAGTACGGCTGTATAAACTTAAAACAGCATAATAAGGTCATCCCAGAAAGGCACTTAAAGGTACCCGTAAAGTGAGGGGTACCCTGTCCCACCCCCCCCCAGGGGGGGCCCCACCCCCCAGGGGGGGCCCCACCCCACTCCCAACCCCGGAGTGGGTCTAACCCCAAGGGGGGCACGACAGCGACACCCCCCACAACCCGCAGAGAGAACAAGTGGAGCTCCCTGAAGCGAGGAAGACCATAGCTGCCTGTCATCGCCTTAGGGGAGCACAAACCCAAACAAATGCTCGTCCTAATCATTAAATCCCCAGCATATATGCTCTAAAGCCAACACATAAACATAACATAGCTTCCTGGACCTGAAAAGCAGTAAAGTGTTGTACCGTGTTAGCCATGAGTAAAAGCAAGAAGTTTTGAATCAGGATGATACCATTTATTGGCTAACTTAGAGATGGATAAACAGTGAGCTTTTGACTTATAAAAAGCCTTCGTCGGACTGGTTCCTGACCAAAACTGAAAAACACAGCTTATATACACTGACATACAGAGGAGAAACATTCTTTGCAAACATAAATGTAATTAGATGCCTTAACTGTTACTGAGGATGCTTTCCCAGGCATCCTATCTAAATTGATAAGATCAATAGAATCCTCAACATGACATAAAGCAGACTCTGGTGATGGGGAGACATCGTAAATTTCTAATTCCAATTGTAACTGGCCTGGTTACATGCACCATTAATTCTAAGCTTAAAAGAATTGTGGCATTTAAAGCCAGCACCTGAAAGCAAATAAAATGAATAGTGACAGTGAATTCCATCTTACACAGCATATGGCACAAAAATGAATGAAAAGATAGAAAAATTAAAATTAAAAGAATTGTGGCATTTAAAATCCATCATACCAGCACAAGAAGTTGGAGTCCTTGTTTAAACCATCTTGTACAGTTTTGAACCAATGTATAAACTTAGTTTCTTGTGTTAGTCTCATGTTTCCCGATTTGAAGCCACCCATTAATACAGTGACGCGAAAATCGCTTAAACTGTGTCCAGGTAAACAAAAGTGTGTTGGTATTGGGAGATCAGTATATTTTGTAATATCCTTTTTCCTGCTGTTAATAGTGGATCTGTGGTGTGTCATGCGATCACGCAGTGGTTGACTTGTTTCTCCCACATAAATTCCTTTGGGGCATTTTGCACACATGATCACGTATACCACATTAGATGAGTCGCAGGAAAAGGTGCCTTGTACTTTGTATTCCTGTTGTGTACCTGGTATTAGTATCCTGTCAGTGGAATGGATGTGTTTACAGGTCCCACACGTTTTCCCTCGGCAGGGGAATGTTCCATTCTGTTCTTGCCTATTTAAGGCACTCCTCACTATCATCTGCTTAAGATTGGGTTGCTGTCGGAACGCTAGGAGGGGAGGTTCAGGGAATATCTTTTTCAGTCTCTGATCCTTGTGTAGAACAGGATTAAGTTCTTTTGCAATCTTTCTTAAGATTTCCAGGCGTGGGTTGTAGGTTACTACCAGTGGGACACGGCTCTCTTCCTGGCTCTGCTTGTACTCCAGGAGCTGAGTCCTAGGGATGTTGTTAGCTTTCTTGATTTGGGTCTCAGCCATTAGAGGATTGTATCCCTGTTTTATGAAATTCTTCTTCAGGTAATCCAGGTGTTTGTCTTTGTCATCCTTGTCAGAACAGATCCGATTGCATCTTATTGCCTGGCTGTAAATTATGGAATTCTTTATATGTTTGGGGTGGAAACTGTCATACCTGAAGTATGTGGGACGATCCGTCGGTTTGCGGTACATGGACGTTTGTAAGCTGTTCTCTCTGATGTATATGGTGGTGTCAAGAAAGTTAATCTCCCTGTGAGAGTAGCTCAATTTCAGTTTGATTGTGGAATGGAAGGCATTGAAGTTCCTGTGAAATTGGATAAGATCCTCCTCACTTGCAGACCAGATGATCAAGATGTCGTCGATAAAACGGAAGTAGGCCATAGGTTTTATATGACAAGTATTCAGGTATTCTTCTTCAATCTTTGCCATGAAAAGATTTGCGTACTGCGGTGCAAACCGTGAGCCCATTGCCACTCCCATTTGCTGTAAATAGAGGTCCTCCCCAAAGGTGAAATAATTGTGGGTGAGAACGAATCTCATTAGTCCAGCAATTGAGTTTATAGGTGTGCCCAAACGTTGAAGATATTTGCGACAGGCCGCAATACCATCATTGTGGGGAATGTTGGTGTACAGAGACTCTACATCCATAGTGGCAAGAATGGTGCCTCCAGGCACTGGGCCAATGGCTGCCAGTTGGTTCAGGAGGTGTGTAGTATCCTGTATGTAGCTGGGTCTTTTACAGACTAGAGGCTTCAAAATGTTTTCCAACCACCCTGAGATGTTCTCTGTGAGAGTTCCATTCCCTGAGATTATGGGCCTGCCTGGGTTCCCCTCTTTGTGGACTTTGGGAAGCATGTAAAAGCAGGCGGTTCTCGGCTTTTCCGGGATAAGAGTCTGTACATGAAGCCTGGTGTTTACGCGCAATTTCTTTACCATCCTATTGAGTGCCATCCTGTACCTTATTGTTGGGTCCTCCTGTAATTTGGCATAGTGCGTGGTGTTAGACAACTGTCTTTGTGCCTCCTGGATATAGTCACTGGTGTTCATGATGACTATGGCACCCCCTTTATCCGCTGGTTTAATAATAATGTCCTTATTCTCCTTAAGGGATGTGATAGCTTGTTGATCTTGCAATGTTATGTTATGAGCCAGTGTTTTTCTTTTATTCAGAACCCTGTCAGAGATTTGGCGTCTAAATTTGTTGATGTATTTGTCCAGGGTAGGATTTTTTCCAGCTACAGGGGTCCATCCGCGTTTTTTTGTGGATCTGGTGTGTGTTGGCTCATTATCAGTAGTGTTGCAAGATTCCTTGTCATAGTAGTGTTCCTTGAGACGTAGCTTCCTGAAGAATTGTTCCATATCACCACAGAGTGCAATCTTGTCTATGGGCTTTGCAGGGCAAAATGACAGGCCTTTGGACAGTACTGCCATTTCAGCTTCAGTGGCCTGATAAGAGGAAAGGTTAATGACACCTGTGGGTTGCTCTTTCTCTGCTGCTGCGGTATCCAGGTGTCCACTCTTTATTTTGAGTCTCTGAAGTTTTTTCTTCTTGTTTTTAATTAAGATCCTCTGCAATTTCCTATAAAAGGTCTGTAGCTGTTCCCATGTTCCTGTGGGGTCATCAGTTAAAGATGATTTCAGACTTTGTATATGGTCCTTCACAATCCTCTTCATGTTATAGCAGATTTTTATTAGGTTGTTTCGTACTCTCTCTGAGCTCCTCCTGCAGATTTGTTCTGCAAACCTGCTATTGTATGTATGCAGGGTGGGATTCTGTATCCTCAGTCCTTGTGGTATGAGGTTCTCCTTTTTGCATGTAGTCAAGAAAAAGATGTCGCTGTCCAGCTGTGAAAGTTTCTTTAGGTCTTTTTTCAGTTCTAGGAATGTGCGGTACATTGCGGTATCTTTCAGCATAGTAGAAGCAGTAAAGTGTTGTACCATGTTAGCCATGAGTAAAAGCAAGAAGTTTTGAATCAGGATGATACCATTTATTGGCTAACTTAGAGATGGATAAACAGTGAGCTTTCGACTTATAAAAAGCCTTCATCGGACTGGTTCCTGACCAAAACTGAAAAACACAGCTTATATACACTGACATACAGAGGAGAAACATTCTTTGCAAACATAAATGTAATTAGATGCCTTAACTGTTACTGAGGAGGCTTTCCTAGGCATCCTATCTAAATTGATAAGATCAATAGAATCATCAACATGACATAAAGCAGACTCTGGTGATGGGGAGACATCGTAAATTCCTAATTCCAATTGTAACTGGCCTGGTTACATGCACCATTAATTCTAAGCTTAAAAGAATTGTGGCATTTAAAGCCAGCACCTGAAAGCAAATAAAATGAATAGTGACAGTGAATTCCATCTTACACAGCATATGGCACAAAAATGAATGAAAAGATAGAAAAATTAAAATTAAAAGAATTGTGGCATTTAAAACCCATCATACCAGCACAAGAAGTTAGAGTCCTTGTTTAAACCATCTTGTACAGTTTTGAACCAATGTATAAACTTAGTTTCTTGTGTTAGTCTCATGTTTCCCGATTTGAAGCCACCCATTAATACAGTGACGCGAAAATCGCTTAAACTGTGTCCAGGTAAACAAAAGTGTGTTGGTATTGGGAGATCAGTATATTTTGTAATATCCTTTTTCCTGCTGTTAATAGTGAATCTGTGGTGTGTCATGAGATCACGCAGTGGTTGACTTGTTTCTCCCACATAAATTCCTTTGGGGCATTTTGCACACATGATCACGTATACTACATTAGATGAGTCGCAGGAAAAGGTGCCTTGTACTTTGTATTCCTGTTGTGTACCTGGTATTAGTATCCTGTCAGTGGAATGGATGTGTTTACAGGTCCCACACGTTTTCCCTCGGCAGGGGAATGTTCCATTCTGTTCTTGCCTATTTAAGGCACTCCTCACTATCATCTGCTTAAGATTGGGTGGCTGTCGGAACGCTAGGAGGGGAGGTTCAGGGAATATCTTTTTCAGTCTCTGCTCCTTGTGTAGAACAGGATGAAGTTCTTTTGCAATCTTTCTTAAGATTTCCAGGCGTGGGTTGTAGGTTACTACCAGTGGGACACGGCTCTCTTCCTGGCTCTGCTTGTACTCCAGGAGCTGAGTCCTAGGGATGTTGTTAGCTTTCTTGATTTGGGTCTCAGCCATTAGAGGATTGTATCCCTGTTTTATGAAATTCTTCTTCAGGTAATCCAGGTGTTTGTCTTTGTCATCCTTGTCAGAACAGATCCGATTGCATCTTATTGCCTGGCTGTAAATTATGGAATTCTTTATATGTTTGGGGTGGAAACTGTCATACCTGAGGTATGTGGGACGATCCGTCGGTTTGCGGTACATGGACGTTTGTAAGCTGTTCTCTCTGATGTATATGGTGGTGTCAAGAAAGTTAATCTCCCTGTGAGAGTAGCTCAATTTCAGTTTGATTGTGGAATGGAAGGCATTGAAGTTCCTGTGAAATTGGATAAGATCCTCCTCACTTGCAGACCAGATGATCAAGATGTCGTCGATAAAACGGAAGTAGGCCATAGGTTTTATATGACAAGTATTCAGGTATTCTTCTTCAATCTTTGCCATGAAGAGATTTGCCATATGCTGTGTAAGATGGAATTCACTGTCACTATTCATTTTATTTGCTTTCAGGTGCTGGCTTTAAATGCCACAATTCTTTTAAGTTTAGAATTAATGGTGCATGTAACCAGGCCAGTTACAATTGGAATTAGGAATTTACGATGTCTCCCCATCACCAGAGTCTGCTTTATGTCATGTTGAGGATTCTATTGATCTTATCAATTTAGATAGGATGCCTGGGAAAGCCTCCTCAGTAACAGTTAAGGCATCTACTTACATTTATGTTTGCAAAGAATGTTTCTCCTCTGTATGTCAGTGTATATAAGCTGTGTTTTTCAGTTTTGGTCAGGAACCAGTCCGATGAAGGCTTTTTATAAGTCGAAAGCTCACTGTTTATCCATCTCTAAGTTAGCCAATAAATGGTATCATCCTGATTCAAAACTTCTGGACCTGAAAAGTAAGGAGATTAGTAAACAGACATTATATAAGGTAGGCTTGAGGAGAAATCGAGGTCACGGAATAAGTGACATTATAGTGATGGTTAACCTAACCAGATTCACGCAAGTAACGGTGCGTACCAGTCACTCAAAAGAAAAAAAAAGTATTAATGGGCCGCTGAATGATTCAGGAATATATGATGTGGAAATAGTTCCAGGAGTGAGCCTGGGTCAAAAAATTATGACGTTATCATGTATATGATATAAGCCAGGACAGGATCAGCAGAGGTGATCTGGGTTTCACAAATGTCAAGTCCATTACTGCGTTTCATGCCAGGGTATAACAGGAGTTAAGAGAAAACATGTCTCCACCGAGGACAGGTGTCATGAAAGAGAAAAAAGAAAAAGGAAGGGGGGATCATGCATCAATCCTAATCTTGTGAATCTCCGTCTTGTTGGGGTGAGTGTGAGCCATGTTCAGCTCTTGTGGCAGGGCTGGAAGGGGAAGCCTGCTTGTCTTGATCTCGCCGCTTGCTTGCCGCAAGTTCTTTTCCCAGTCCGGGATATTAGGGGTTGGGATATCTAAGTCCGCACAGAAATCCGCTAGACCTGCTGCATTGCGTAGAAAGAATAGCTTGCCGCCATGTTGTACTGATAGGGCGAAAGGAAAACGCCATCTGTAGGTCAAACCTTTGTTTTTTATAGCAGATAGTAAGGGTTTAAGCGCTCTGTGTTTGGATAAAGTTATTATAGACAGGTCCTGATACAGGTGAATCTGGCTGTCATTGAATATGATAGCTTCTTGATTACGAGTGGCTCTCATCATGTCTCCCTTAAAGAGACTCTGTAACAACAAAAACCTCCCCTGGGGGGTACTCACCTCGGGTGGGGGAAGCCTCCGGATACTAATGAGGCTTCCCACGCCGTCCTCTGTCCCACGGGGGTCTTGCCGCAGCCCTCCGAACAGCCGGCGACTGTGCCGACTGTCAGTTCAATATTTACCTTTGCTGGCTCCAGCGGGGGCGCTGTGGCGACTTTCGGCACAGAAATAGACGGAAATACCCGATCTCCGTCGGGTCCGCTCTACTGCGCAGGCGCCGGAAACTTGCGCCTGCGCAGTAGAGCAGACCCGACGGCGATCGGGTATTTCCGCCTACTTCGGCGCCGAGAGGCATCAGAGCGCCTGCGCAGGAGCCAGGAAGGTAAATAATGACGTCACCGCTGCCCGGACTGCACGGAGGGCTACAGCGAGACCCCCGAGGGACGCAGGACGGCGTGGGAAGCCTCATTAGGATCCTGAGGCTTCCCCCACCCGAGGTGAGTACCCCCCAGGGGCCGTTTTGGCGTTACAGTTCCTCTTTAAGGGAAAAAGAGTCCAGGCAGCATATTATGTCCATGGGCTGGTCTGTGGCTGCAGCTCATGGTTTAAGAGCTCTGTGTGCCCTCACAAACCCAATCTCTGTATCAGAGGGGCAATCAAGCAGATCGTTGAAAATGGCTGCCAGGGCCTGTGTGATACGATCAGAGGCCACGGATTCTGGTATCCCCTTCACCCGTATGTTACATCTTCGTTCCCTGTTATCAAGATACTCGATAAGGCGATTATGTTCATCTAGTAGGTCGCTATGAGAATCATTTTTCTTGCGCAGAGCTTTGATATGAGCATCTCGTTTTTCCCCGTCTTCCTCCACTGAGGTTAGTTTAAGGCCTAGTGCTACGACATTGCTCCTAACCCCAGTAATGGTGGTGTGGAATAAGGCTTTGATGTCTTCAGCCATTGCATGCATGTCAGCTAAGGTTGGGGCGGTAAGGAGCTGGGCACTCACCTTATCGGTGGCTTGCGGGGAAGCGTTCGGGGATGAGCGGGGTTGCTGCGTAGTTTTTGCCTGCGCCATCTTGGATGTCTGCTGGCGGGTTCCGTGAGAGTGGAATAATTCAGGGACCAGGGGCGGACATACGGCCGTGCAGGCCGTGCCGCCGCACGAGGGCCCCTGAAGTTCCGTTTTCTTCAGGGGCCCATGGCATTAAGTACTTTTTTTTTTTTTTTTTAATATTTTTTTTTTTTTTTATTATTTTATTCCCGGGGGCCCCCCGACTCCTATCCTCCCTCCCTCCCTCACCTCGGGGGCCCCCTCCCGATATGCGCGGCGGGAGAGCGAGCGAGCGGCAAATGCAGGAAGGGCTCTCCAGGCATCCGCTAGAGGCCCAGCCGCTTGGTCTCCAATATGTCTCCAGTTGGAGACATATTGGAGACTCAGCGGCTGGGCCTCTAGCGGATGCCTGGAGAGCCCTGAAGACTTCCTGCATTTGCCGCTCACTCTCCCGCCGCGCATATCGGGAGGGGGCCCCCCGAGGTGAGGAAGGAAGGGAGGGAGGGAGGATAGGAGTCGGGCCCCCCACCCGGATAGCTACCCACCCGGCTACCTACCCACCCGGCTACCTACCTACCCACCCGACTACCTAACCACCCACCAGGCTTCCTACCTACCTACCCACCCGGCTACCTACCCACCCACCAGGCTTCCTACCTAACCACCCACCCAACTACCTAACCACCCACCCGGCTACCTACCCACCCGGCTACCTACCCACCCACCAGGCTTCCTACCTAACCACCCACTCAACTACCTAACCACCCACCCGGCTACCTACCCACCCGGCTACCTACCCACCCGGCTACCTACCTACCTACCCGGCTACCTACCTAACCACCCACCCGGCTACCTACCTAACCACCCACCCGGCTACCTACCGGGCTAGTTACCAACCCACCCACCAGGCTACCTACCCACCCACCCGGCTACCCGGCTACCTACCTAACCACCCACCCGGCTACCTACCTAACCACCCACCTGGCTACCTACCTAACCACCCACCCGGCTACCTACCGGGCTAGTTACCCACCCACCAGGTTACCTACCCACCCACCAGGCTACCTACCTACCCACCCACCAGGCTACCTACCCACCCACCAGGCTTCCTACCTACCCACCCGGCTACCTACCTACCCACCAGGCTACCTACCCACCCACCAGGCTACCTACCTACCCACCCACCAGGCTACCTACCCACCCACCAGGCTTCCTACCTACCCACCCGGCTACCTACCTACCCACCCGGCTACCTACCCACCCACCAGGCTTCCTACCTACCCACCCGGCTACCTACCTAACCACCCACCCGGCTACCTACCTACCCACCCACCCGGCTACCCACCCACCAGGCTTCCTACCTAACCACCCACCCGGCTACCTACCTAACCACCCACCCGGCTACCTACCGGGCTAGTTACCAGCCCACCCACCAGGCTACCTACCCACCCACCCGGCTACCCACGCACCCACCAGGCTACCTACCTACCCACCCACCGGGCTACCTACCTACCTACCGGGCTAGTTACCCACCCACCAGGCTACCTACCCACCCGGCTACCTACCCACCCACCCACCAGGCTACCTACCCACCCACCCACCAGGCTACCAACCCACCCACTCAACCAGGCTACCAACCCACCCACCCACTCACCCACCCACTAGGCTACCTATCCACCCAACCACCCATGGGAGCTGCGCGCCGGATGGAGGCTGGGACAGGAGGTCTGCTGCTGCAGGTGAGTAAATGTTTTTGTTTTATTTATATTAGCAGGTGTATGTTCTGGGCAGGTCTGCCACATGATTGCATGTATTTTCTTCGCAAATCTGCCGACATGATTGCATGTATTTTCTGGGCATATCTGCCGACATGATTGCACGTATTTTCTGGGCATATCTGCCGACTTGTTTGCACGTATTTTCTGGGCATATCTGCCGACTTGATTGCATGTATTTTCTGGGCATATCTGCCGACTTGTTTGCACGTATTTTCTGGGCATATCTGCCGACTTGTTTGCACGTATTTTCTGGGCATATCTGCCGACTTGATTGCACGTATTTTCTGGGCATATCTGCCGACTTGATTGCACGTATTTTCTGGGCATATCTGCCGACTTGATTGCACATATTTTCTGGGCATATCTGCCGACATGATTGCACGTATTTTCTGGGCATATCTGCCGACATGATTGCACGTATTTTCTGGGCATATATGTGTATTTTCTTGAGAAAACCTGCACAATTATGTGAATTTTCTGGGGAAAGGGTCACCAAAACTTGGGCCCACTGTCTTTGCGTTGCACTTTTCAAGGGAACCTGAGGTGAGAATAATATTGAGGCTGCCATATTTCTCTCCTTTTAAGCAATACCAGTTGCCTGGCTGCCGTGCTGGTCCTCTGCCTCTTATTCTTTCAACCATAGACCCTGAACAAGCATGCAGCAGGTCAGGGGTTTCTGACAATATTGTCAGAACTGAGAAGATTAGCTGCATGCTTGTTGCTGGTGTAATTCAGTTTATTACTGCAGCCAAATAGATCAGCAGGGCCGCCAGGCAACTAGTATTGTTTAAAAGGAAATAAACCCTCACCCCGGGTTCGCTTTAAGTTACAGTTAGCTCCGCCCTCATCCGGTCATTGCCACGCCCATTTTTTTGCCGCGCCGCTACGCGCCGCAGGTTCTGTCCACTAATTTTTGCCGCGGCGCGCTTCGCGCGCCGCAGGTTGTAGCCACGCCCATATTTTGCCAGTCATAGGGGGCCCACAATTACAATTTTGCACAGGGGCCCACTGCTGGCTGTGTCCGCCACTGTCTTCCCGTTCTGGCTCTGGGATGATCCTTTGACAGCAGCAGCTTAAGTTGACTTTCGGGAGCTTCTTGCAGCCATGAAAAGTTAGCTGGAACTAGCTGGGATAGTTGCTTTGGGTGGAAAGCGTGCAGCAGCAGAAGATCAGGCAGACATCTCGTTGCAGGCCAAGCCACGCCCTCCTCAGTAATGTGATTTTAATGAGGCAAACAAAGATCAGTAACAGAATGTTAACAAAAGGGTAAAATACATAACATACAAACTATATATATATTTCTAACATATGCACTATGATTTCTAATATATAGATCTGTATATTAATCAAACAGTAAGACTTAAGGCCCATACACACGTCAGATTTTTTCGAACGACGGGTCGTTTGAACGTCCCGTCATTCAGTCGTCCGCCCGCTAAATCGAGCGTGGGTACAGACTGTCGTGATAAGACTGAGTTTGAGCGAATCACCAGGCGGATCGCTCAAACCCAGTCTTATCACGCGAACGACAGTCTGTACACACACCCGATTTAGCGGGTGAACGACTGAACGACGGGACGTTCAAACGACCCGTCGTTCACGAAAATCCGACGTGTGTATGGGCCTTTAGCTTGTGTCCTTGGAGATATGATCAGGTTTCAATGTCCATTGTCTCCTTCAATCAGCATGTCCAGGTCTAAACAAAGGAAACTCCAAGACTCCTGCAGCACAGCCCATTGTCCTCTATCTTTATGTCATCATCAGGTCCAGTAGAGAGAGACAAAACTATGCACAGAGCCTTATGCCGGGCATACATTGATACAATTATGCGCCGGATCGAGCCAGCGGCTCGATGCCATCGCATGATAGTGGCATAGCCTACCCCGTCCTCTTCACCACCCCCACCCTTTAAACCTCTTATCTAAAATAAAGACACGGACTACATGGCGTTGGATTAATTTAGGCCATAGCAGCCCATGTTTATTTAACCAAACTATAATCAATAACAAACTTTAATAAAACCAGCAATAATATAATAAACATCCAATCTTGAGAGCTGAGGTAAGGGTCCGGAGGTACCGCCTGAAACGTAACCTTCAACCGTGGCGATACAGCCTTGTAACCGGCTCCCACCGCATTCACCGGCTCAGGGACAGCTGCATGCCCACCTATAATCCTCACTTCCCGATGAACTACTCGATGTAGGATTTCCCCCGCGGCAAATCCTTCCTTCAATGCCACCAACCTCCGGAGCCCCTACCCCTCCGGCTGCAATGACAGAACCTAGAAAAGATTAAAGTTACATAGGGAGGGAGGGAGGGAGCGAGGGAGCTCGGAAACCTCGAGACCTGAATTCCCCCTAGCCCCGCCTCCCCTTATACCTTCCTCTCCAGCCAGCCAGCTTCTTCCTCTAGCCGAGGAAGGACCAAACTCCACCCCCCATTTTTAACCCTGTAGCTCCCTGAACAGCTTCCCTATCATGCTGGGCCTTCTGCACTACACTACGCTCCAGCTCCAGGCCCTTTCTTGATAGTGGCATATCCTACCCCGTCCACTTCACCACCCCCACCCTTTAAACCTCTTATCTAAAATAAAGACACAGACTACCTGGCTTGGATTAATTTAGGCCATAGCAGCCCATGTTAATTTAACCAAACTATAATCAATAACAAACTTTAATAAAACCAGCAATAGTATAATAAACATCCAGTCTTTAGAGCTGAGGTAAGGGTCCGGAGGTACCGCCTGAAACGTAACCTTCAACCATGGCGATACAGCCTTGTAATTGGCCCCCGTCGCATTCACCGGCTCAGGGACAGCTGCATGCCCACCTATAATCCTCACTTCCCGATGAACTACTCGATGTAGGATTTCCCCCGCGGCAAATCCTTCCTTCAATGCCACCAACCTCCGGAGCCCCTACCCCTCCACCACGAGCTGGCATGACACCTCAAGCCCGCGAAGCCCCCAACCTCAGAGCTCTCTGGATCCCATCCTCAATCCCGAGGGCCCACAAATCCATACCAATATCGTTCAGATGAACGCCATCCTTCTTCAAGAACAAGTGAGTATCTTCCTCCAAATCCAGATGCCTGATAGCCAGGCCCCCGTTTCTGATAAAAAACTTAGACACCTCTTTGTTCATTTTCACCCTTGCCCTGTTAACTTTTTGCACAGATCTGGCCAATCTCCAAGAGGAGCGGGCCACCATGTCAGACCAGACCACAATTGTTTCTGGTAAAAGTGATCTGATCCGCAAAAAATCAAATTTCACATCTTTTATGATAACCCGGGTAGATCTAGATGCTGGGTCATTACCCCCCACATGCAACACCAATATGTCCGGGGCCCTGTCCCACCTAGCAAACTTATGTAGCTCCGGCATCACCCTCGACCAGACCATGCCAGGAAAGCCCAGCCACCGAATACAGACCTGATCCCTGGGAAAACCGAGCTGATGACCTTCCGGCCTTACATCAGCACACTTTGCGCCCCAATGGACATATGAATGCCCCAGGATCCAAACCAAAATCTGATGACCTGCAATACAAAAACAAAACAAAACAACAGAATTCTAACCAACCAGGCCGTCAACCCATGGACATTCACATTAAATGAGGTCTCACATATGATTTGTAACGGCCAGATTCCCACCTCCTGATCCTCATAATAATGTTTTCGCTAAGCCCCCACCGCGCCGCCTCCGTGGCCGCTCCTATCCTAAAGGAGTGGGAGGCGAACTCTGAAGGAGGAAGACCGAGTGCGGTCAGACATCTGCGAAATATCGATACAAATTGAAATTTGGATAACGGGGTACCTTCTTGGTGAGATAAAAACACTGGAGCCTCCTGAGGCCTGACGGCTCTGAAGGCTTCTACTGCCTCCGACCGGAAATACACCTACCCTTTCCAGCCTGATCAGTCTTAGAATACCGTAGACGAATGACCACATACTCATTGTCTCTAATAACGTCCTTAGCGAGGATGCCTCCCACCCTAAGCTTGCTGCCACTAACCAATTCACCTATCCTAAATGCACCGAAAAAGGCCAACACAAAACCGGTCTTAAACAAACTTGCTTCATAGACCGAGGAGCAGATACCAGTAAGTGCCTGGACTAACATTCCCAAAAGCTCAAAAGAGACTGTCCGCCTCGAGTCCCTATGTACTGCCCCTGCCCTAAAACCTTTCAAAGCCTGACGCACCCTGAAGTCTCTTGTGGCGTCCTGCAAACCCCTGAGTTTAAACCAGAAGGCTAAAGCCGACTGCTTTTTGGCCATCGCCGACCCTGATGTACCATCCGAAAAACATTTTCCCATGAAGTATAAGAGCAACACCAGCCTGTCGTCATGAGAACGACAGCCGCCCACCTGCACCAACAAGGCGTCCCACGTGCCCCAGGTGGCCGTGTACGCTGCCCATGAAGATGCCGATAGAGATTGCTGAATCAGATGAGAGACCGCCCGAAGGGAATCCTCCACACCCTCTCTGGGCAAGATGCCCCACTCTCGTCCGCCGATGGAGCCGCTGCCCGAAACCTGGCCCACTGGAATCGATAGAGGGCATCAACAACATTGTCAACCCCAGGAATGTGCACAGCAATAACGTAAGTATTCAGCCTCAAACAATCCAAGACCAACTGCCGAAGTAGGCAAATCACTGGAGGGGATGATGCTGAAAAATTGTTAATCGCCAAAACCACCCCCATGTCATCAAAGTGAATCCTGATACCTCTATTAGCCAATTGGTCCCCCCACAATTGAAACGCTACGATTATGGGCAATAGTTCCAATAAAACAAGATTGGAAGTAAAACCCGCTGACACCCAAGATTCGTCCCAGGGGGCCGCACACCACTTGCCCGCCAGAAAGGCACCAAACCCATGAGAACCTGAAGCATCCGTGAATAGCTCCAACTCACAACTACTCACCGTTCTCTCCCTCCAAAGTGATCTCCCATTGAACTCCTCCAAGAAAACCAAGGTCCTCACGGAGGTCTGCCGCCAGTCGAATACGGTGATGTGGGGCCTGCGTACCTGTGTCGCTCGTGACAACCGCCTGCAAAATACACGCCCCATGGGCATGATTCTGCAGGCAAAGTTTAACTTACCTAGCAACGATTGCAGCTCCCTCAAAGTAAGTTTCATACGCCTGACGGCCATAGCAATCGTAGTCCTTAGATCATCCACCTTGTCCTGAGGCAACCGGCATTCCATGGCCATGGTATCAATGGTAATGCCCAAAAACTTCAAAGAGGTTACTGGACCTTCCGTCTTATTCTCCACCAATGGTACCCCAAAACAACTACATATGTGTCTCATCGTGGCCAAGGCATAAGCACATTCATTTGAATCGGCCGCACCCATGAACAAGAAATCATCTAGGTAGTGAATGACGGATTGCACCTCTGAAACTTCTCTCACCACCCATTCCAGAAAACCACTAAACTTTTCAAAATACGAACATGAGATGGAGCACCCCATAGGCAGACACCTGTCTATGAAAAACTCCCCCTGCCAAAAACACCCTAACAGGCGAAAACTAGAAGGATGGACCGGCAGCAACCGGAAGGCCGACTCAATGTCAGTCTTAGCTAACCAAGAGCCTGCCCCCAACCGTCTCACCTATTTTAAGGCCACGTCGAAGGAAGTGTATACCACCGAAGTATCCACTTCCGCTAGGCCATCGTTGACAGATGCCCCTCTTGGAAAGGACAAATGATGGATGAGCCGATAGGAACCCGGTTCCTTCTTTGGCACTACCCCAAGTGGTGACACCACCAGGCCAGCCAACGGGCTACATGAAAATGGACCTGCCAAACGCCCTGCCTCCAATTCCTTCAGCAATTTTTTTGAGACAACGTCAAGTAACTCGTTTGCAGATTTCAAATTCGTAAATGGGCCTACCGACGGTAAAGAACAGCAACTAGGTATCACAAAACCTTCCGTAAAACCTTCCCTCAAAAACTCCGCTATATCTGCTCGTGGATACTTACTTAGAAATGGCTGCATCCCTTCCACTCTCACCGGAGTCATCCCTCTTACTAACAGAATCTGAGGACTTACCCTTTCTCTGCCTGTAACATCTGGATGCTGCGTGCGAACCCCCGCAATTGGAGCAATCGTGTTTGAAACGGCACGATTGTCCAAAACGGCAAGACCCCTAATTGAATTGCCAGCAGACACCCTTCCCTTTGCTGTTACCTGAAGACCCTGATGATGCTGAGCTGGTGGACTGCCCGAGAAAGGACTGCCCCCCTTTTGAAGGAATCATTAATCACATCCACAGATTCATGTCCTTGTGATCCCAACGCACGGCCGGGCGAACCAATTTACTCTGCCGAAACTGCTCATCATATCTGAGCCACGCGTTCCCACCGTATGCCCGATACGCATCCCCAATTGAATCCATATACCCGAACAATGCTGAGCAGTGCTCTGGGTGTTTTTCCCCAATGACACTCGCCAAAATGTTGAAGGCCTGAAACCAATTCTGGAAAGTGCGCGGAATTAACCTGTACCGCCGTTCCTCCTCCCTTTTCTTTTCGTCCGGCTTTCCCTTGTCCAAATTAAATTTCTCCAAATGTAACAGTGAAAATATCTCCACATACTCCCCTTTCCATATACGCTCCTTCACTTCTTGTTTTAAATGTGACCCCAAAAGACCCACAAAGCACACGTACATCTCACTGTGTGAAGCATCTGCTAACCGGACCAAGTCCGCACCTCCTGCTGCCGGGGTCCCCCTACCTTGCGCCCTCAATGTCTGCACTGCCTCCCCCTGCAAGGGAACCAACCCGGGTGTGTGACCAGGCATACTCTGTGTTGTGCTAGCCGGAGAAGGCACCAAACCCGGAGAGGGAACCGTGGCCGAGGGAATAGGGGAGGATACCGACCCAATTAACGCCTGGGATGCGGGGGCCCACATTCCTGCTGGCGACCCTGACCCACTAGGTGACAATGCCCTCAAACCTGCTGATGGATATAACTTTTTAGGATACACAAAGGACAGGCAGACTAGTCTGTGTTACACTGAACTCTGCTCAGGAACCAACGAGCACAGAACCTTTTATTTTATCACTATGACACAGCAAGAATAGGAACACACATAAAAGTAACACTGCCATCTAGTGGCCATGCAGTATACTAGTCATACAGTAGTTGTTGCATATACAATACATTCCTTGTATGCTAACACCCCCACTCAACAACTACTAACTATGTCAGTCCCATTTCTGATCTAAGATCCTCAAATCTATTTTTAGGAAGTGGCTTTGTCAAAGCATCAGCAATCATTTTTTCTGATTCACAGTACATAAGTACAATCAATTTTTGATCAACTAGGTCATGAATGTAATGATGTCTGACGTCGATGTGCTTGGTTCTTGCACTGATCTTCTCACTTGTTGCAAGCTTAATGCAAGCCTGATTGTCCTCAAATAAGACGGTAGGTTCTGATGTTGCCTCTCCAAGATCCTTGAGTAATTGCTGTAACCACACAACTTCTTGACTGGCATACGCTGCCGATATGTATTCAGCTTCTGTAGAAGACAGTGCCACTGACGTTTGTTTCTTACTGGACCAAGATATAGGACTGTTTCCCAATTTTAATAAGTAACCACTGGTGGACTTGCATGTGTTGTGGTCACCTGCCTAATCAGAGTCCACATATCCCATGAGGTTTAAGTCACCACTCGCTGACAGTTTCAAACTTAAGCCTTTTGTCTGTTTCAGATATCTCATAACTCTTTTAATTGCATTCCAGTCTCTTTCACGTGGTTTATCAACTCGTCTGCAAAGAAGAGACATGGCAGCTGCAATGTCTGGACGTGTAGTAGTTGCAATGTAGAGGTGCACTTTGCGTGCGGGACTTTGCGCGCGATATAAACTTATCTAAACTTATCATGCCTAAACTTATCATGCCTAAACTGAGTTTAGGCATGATAAAAATGGTTATCATGCCTAAAGTCTTTAACTGGGTTATCACCGCTTTGTGAATCGAGCCCATTGTGTGCAAAAAAACAGGACACCTAAAGGCAGATTGTAGAATCTGGAAAGCTAGAATGCAAAAACAGAGTGGATTGCAACAAGCTAAGAATGTCACAGAAACAAAGGAGTTTGCATTTGGATCCAAAAATGGTGTCACCTCAGTGCAAGCATGGTGTGTGGACTCAGGTGCTACTAGTCACATGACAAATGACAGACATTTCTTCACTCAGCTTGATGAAAGCAAAACAGAAAGGATAACTACAGCTAATGGACAATTCATGAATTCAGTGGGAATAGGAGATGGCTTTCTATACTGTCCTATCTCTCCACATGTCACTAGAAAGATCCATATGAGAAATGTTCTGTATGTGCCAGACCTTGACAGCAATCTTTTGTCAGTAAAGAAGCTCACTGACCAAGGCAATGTAGTCACATTTCAGGGTGACAGTTGTGTCATCACAAAAGGGGATTGCTTGCTTGCAAAGGCTAAAATCACAGATGAACTATATCGGCTGAACTGCAGTGAAATGGTTAAAACAGTCAAAGAGGATAAGCATTCAGACTGCATCCACACGTGGCACAGACGCCTCGGGCACAGGAGTCCTGATACAATAAAGAAAATAGGTGAGAATAACTATGCAAGTGGTATTAAGATCAATCCATGTGATCAAACTTTGATCTGCACCAGCTGTATTAAAGGAAAAATGACAAGGAAACCTTTTCCCAAGCAGACCAGCAGCAAAGCTCAGAAAACTCTGGACTTGATTCATTCAGATCTTTGTGGTCCTATGAAAACTTTAACTCCAGGAAAGAAAAAGTACTTCCTGACTTTCATTGATGATTACTACAGATACACTACAGTGTTTCTACTTCACAATAAGGAAGAAGTGCCAGGGAAATTAGAAGAGTATCTCGCTCAAGTAAGTAATGCATTTGGCAGGATGCCCAAAGTACTACGGACAGATAATGGCTCAGAATATACAAGTGGTAAAACGCAAGCCATTCTGAGGAAACATGGAATCTTGTTCCAGACGACTGTTCCATATAACCCAGAGCAAAATGGAGTTGCAGAGAGAATGAACCGCACGCTGTGCGAGAGTGGGAGGAGCATGCTCTTTGATGCTGATATGCCAACCACATACTGGGGAGAAGCTATCATGACGGCATGTTACCTTCAAAATCGTTTGCCAGGAAAAGCAACAACAAAAACTCCATATGAACTGTGGAACAAAAAGAAACCAGATTTAACCAGTTCACCCCCAAGGGTTTTTACCCTAACGGACCAGAGCAATTTTCACCTGTCAGTGCTCCTCCCTTTTATTCCCTAATAACTTTATTACAACTTCTCACAAGAAAATGATCTATACCTCGTTTTTTTCGCCACCAATTAAGCTTTCTGTGGGTAGTACATTTTGCTAAGAATTTTTTTATTCTAAATGCGTTTTAATGGGAAAAATACAAAAATAACGGAAAAAAATCATTATTTCTCAGATTTCAGCCATTATAGTTTTAAAATTAAACATTCTCTAGTGGATAAAACCAACTCATTTATTTGCCCAGTTGTCCTGATTATTAAACCGTTAAAATTATGTCCCTATCACAATGTATGGCGACAATATATTATTTTGAAATATAGGTGTTATTTTTCTGTTTTTTTGTTGTTGTTGTTCTGGCCATAATTACAAGCCCCTATGTAATAAAGTAAAATAAATTTTCCCATATAAATTATAGATTGAAAAAAGCTGAGTCCCTAAGGCAACTATTTATTTATTTATTTATTTGAAGCTGATTTTTTTTACAAGGGTTTTTTTTTTGGGGGGGGGGTTGGAAATGTAATGTATTAATTTATTAATACTGTGTATGTTGATATTGTGTATGTGCATGTATGTGTAATATACTTTTTGGCCACAAGATGGCGCTAGTGAACACTCTCCGTAATAGGAAGTGATCACTTTTTTTTTTTTTACACTTTATTTAACTTGTAACAAATTCCTGTTTTTGTGAATGGACGTAGCCGCTGTTCGCGGTCGCGTCCATTCACTCCAGGCACTGAGATTGGGTAGAGGACCGCTCGGTCCTCTTCCCCAATCACATAGCACGGAAACCCGACGGTAATGGCGGAGGTAGCGGTGCGGACACGTGCGGAGCGGCGGCGGGAACGCGCGACGTATTAAAACGTCATGTTGCCATTAATAGGCTAAAGCATGACGTTTTAATACGTATGCTTGCCATTAAATGGTTAAGACATATCAAAATTTTTGGAAGCAAAGCCTATGTACACATTCCAAAAGAAAAACGTACACAATGGGATGTGTGTGCAGAAGAAGGAATACTTGTGGGGTACAGTGAATCACAAAAAGGATACAGAATTTTACATCAAGACACAAATAAGATAACAGTCAGTAGAAGTGTGATTATTGATGAAAGTTCTGTGTGTTTAAAGTTTGAACAGCCAATTCAAACTATCCAAACTGCGGAAGAATCAACATCTGTCACTCAAGAAAATAAAGAAAATGACACAGAAATAGAAATTATTACAGAAAAATCAGAAACTGAAATGGAGACGCCTTTGATCAGAAGATCAACAAGAACCAATAAAGGTGTTCCAGCTGAACGACTATCTTACATAGCTCGAAGAGCCATCCAAACTGAACCTGGTTCATGGAAAGAGATGCAGGAACTGTCAATGCATGAGAAGCAAATGTGGAATAAAGCTGCTGATGAAGAGATGGCATCACTCAAAGATCTACAGACATGGACTCTTTCAGAGCTACCTCAAGGTAAACATGCCATAGGATGTAAATGGGTTTTTAAAACCAAATGTAATTCTGAAGGAAAAATCTGTCGGTACAAGGCAAGGTTGGTTGTGAAAGTTTACTCACAGAAGTTCGGTGAGGACTATGATGCTACTTTTGCGCCAGTCGCTAGACAAAGTACTTTCAGAACACTTATGACAGTGGCTGCCATGCGAAAAATGATTGTGAAACATCACGATATAAAGACAGCTTTTCTTAATGGTGATATTGAAGAAGAAATTTACATGTGTCAGCCAGAAGGATATGTGAAAGGACCAAACTTCACCCCCCATTTTTAACCCTGTAGCTCCCTGAACGGCTACCCTATCATGCTGGGCCTTCTGCACTACACTACGCTCCAGCCCCTTTCTTCCCCGCTCATCCGCGCGTGCACGCGGATTGATCCCCGTTCGTCCCCGCCAGCGCTCCTTATCAGCCGCTTCATTCCCCGCTATTGTCCGCCGGCGAGGATCAAGCGGGGAATCTATCCGGCAGGTCATCGGACCTGTCGGATATTATCAATCGAGCCATCAGCGGCTCGATTGATAAGGACTTGAAATGCCGTGTATGCCCAGCATAATTTTTCCCATAGTCCCAACCCTTCCCTGCTTTGTGATTGGCTAGAGAGAGGTGATCTGTACTTCCTGTAGCCACAGGAAACTCCACAATGATGAGCTGTACACTGGTACACTGAGCTGTACAAGAGCTGCCATGTGGCTATCAAAACAGAGAGCAGGGGTCTAGTCCTGGGAAAAGAGGTGAGTGGACTCACTTGGAAAACCCCTGCGGCGTGCCAAAAATGGGCGTGGTCAAGCATAATGTGGGTGTGGTCTAGTGTTGGGCGAACACCTGGATGTTCGGGTTCGTGAACGTTCGCCGAACATGGCCGCGATGTTCGGGTGTTCGCGCCGAACTCCGAACATAATGGAAGTCAATGGGGACCCAAACTTTCGTGCTTTGTAAAGCTTCCTTACATGCTACATACCCCAAATTTGCAGGGTATGTGCACCTTGGGAGTGGGTACAAGAGGAAAAAAAATATTTGAAAAAGAGCTTATAGTTTTTGAGAAAATTGATTGTAAAGTTTCAAAGGAAAAAATGTCTTTTAAATGCGGAAAATGTAATTTTTCTTTGCACAGGTAACATGCTTTTTGTCGCCATGCAGTCATAAATGTAATACAGATAAAAGGTTCCAGGAAAAGGGACCGGTAACGCTAACCCAGCAGCAGCACACGTGATGGAACAGGAGGAGGGCGGCGCAGGAGGAGAAGGCCATGCTTTGAGACACAACAACCCAGGCCTTGCATGAGGACAAGAAGCGTGCGGATAGCAATGCATTTTGTCGCCATGCAGTCATAAATGTAATACAGATAAGAGGTTCTGTAAAAAGGGACCGGCAACGCTAACCCAGCAGCAGCACACGTGATGGAACAGGAGGAGGCGCAGGAGGAGAAGGCCACGCTTTCAGGCGCAACCCAGGCCTTGCATGAGGACAAGAAGCGTGCGGATAGCAATGCATTTTGTCGCCATGCAGTCATAAATGTAATACAGATGAGAGGTTCAATAAACAGGGACCGGAAACGCTAACCCATCACAGATGTTCATTGTTCATGTTACTTGGTTGGGGTCCGGGAGTGTTGCGTAGTCGTTTCCAATCCAGGATTGATTCATTTTAATTTGAGTCAGACGGTCTGCATTTTCTGTGGAGAGGCGGGTACGCCGATCTGTGACGATGCCTCCGGCAGCACTGAAACAGCGTTCCGACATAACGCTGGCTGCAAGCAAGCCAGCACCTCTATTGCGTACATTGCCAGTTCGTGCCAGGTGTCTAGCTTCGATACCCAATAGTTGAAGGGTGCAGATGGATTGTTCAACACAGCTACACCATCTGACATGTAGTCCTTGACCATCTTCTCCAGGCGATCGGTGTTGGAGGTGGATCTGCACGCTTGCTGTTCTGTGGGCTGCTGCATGGGTGTCAGAAAATTTTCCCACTCCAAGGACACTGCCGATACCATTCCCTTTTGGGCACTAGCTGCGGCTTGTGTTGTTTGCTGCCCTCCTGGTCGTCCTGGGTTTGCGGAAGTCAGTCTGTCGGCGTACAACTGGCTAGAGGAGGGGGAGGATGTCAATCTCCTCTCTAAAGTCTCCACAAGGGCCTGCTGGTATTCTTCCATTTTGACCTGTCTGACTCTTTCTTCAAGCAGTTTTGGAACATTGTGTTTGTACCGTGGATCCAGAAGGGTATAAACCCAATAATTGGTGTTTTCCAGAATGCGCACAATGCGTGGGTCGCGTTCAATGCAGTCTAGCATGAATTGAGCCATGTGTGCCATAGTCCTGCCAGAATCCTCATCATCCTCTTATGAGCGTTGTGATAGTTGTGATGCATCATAGTCATCACCTTCTTCCTGGTCTGCTTCTGCTGACCATTCGCGCTGAATTGTGGAAGTCCAACGTGCACCGCTCTGGCCCTCGTCAGTGGTGGCATGAAATTCCTGCTCCAACTCCAGCTGTTCCTCCTCCTCTTCTTCCTCATAGCTGCTGGGGCCAGCGTTTCCTGAGGCAGATGGCCTGATGTTGGTATCATCACGCTGATCGTTTTCTCCTTCAGATTCCCCCAGTTGCATCATGACAGCTGTTTCCTTCATTTTCAACATTGACTTCTTCAGTAAACACAGCAGTGGTATGGTAATGCTGACTGAAGAGTTGTCACTGCTCACAAGCAACGTGGATTGCTCAAAATTTTGGAGGACTTGGCAGAGGTCCAACATGTTGGCCCAATCGGATCCACAGAAGCTTGGCAGCTGTCCGGATGCGCCTCGGTACTGCGCCGTCATGTACTGGACCACTGCACTCTTCTGCTTGCAAAAGCAGGTTAGCATGTGCAGCGTAGAATTCCAGCGCGTAGGGACATCACACAGCAAGCGATGGTGGGGGAGATTGAAGCGCTCCTGCATCTTGGCGAGTGCCCCCGAAGCAGTACTGGAATTTCTACAATGTTTGGCCACTCGTCGCACCTTCAACAGAAGATCGGCCACGCCTGGGTATGTCCTCAGGAACCGCTGAACTACTAGGTTCATCACGTGTGCCAGGCAAGGGATGTGTGTCAGCTTAGCCAACCTTAAAGCGCGAATGAGATTACTCCCATTATCACACACAACCATGCCCGGTTTCAGGTCCAGCGGTGCCAGCCACAAATCCGTCTGTTCCTTTATTCCCCTCCAAATTTCCTCCCCTGTGTGCTGCTTATCCCCAAGGCAGATCACCCATGCCAACAGCTGTGCTGCACTGCTTCCACGATCCTACTGCTGCTGGGTTAGCGTTTCCGGATGAGGTACAGCTTTGAGATGCGTTGGAGGAGAAGGAGTCAGAGAGGTAGGTGCTGCTGTTGTTATCCAATGGGAGGGACGGCGGTGCAGCTGTTTGCGGCGTGGGCAACACCCGCGCCGTAGCAGGTGAGGAATCGCTACCAGGCTCCACAAGGTTCACCCAGTGTGCGGTAAGGGAGATGTATCGACCCTGGCCAAATGCACTCGTCCAGGTGTCAGTGGTGAGGTGAACCTTGCACGCAACGGCATTCTTCAAGCTTCGGGTTATTTTGCTGACCACGTGCTCATGCAACTCAGGCACTGCAGAGTGCGCAAATTGGTAGCGGCTGGGAACCACGTAACGTGGGATGGCCACTATGCTGGCTGTTAGTGCCACGGCCCGGGGGTCATTTGCTGGCAATTTCCTCTTGCGCTCAAACATCTCCGAGACAGACAACTGAACCATAGGGCTGCACACTGAAGGGCTGTTGGTTGTTGTGTTTGATGAAGACTGGGAGACCTCAAGAGCACTATTCCGGAAAGTGACAGTGTCAGCGTCGTCTGATGTTTGTGAATGTTGTTGTGAACCACGCAATGGCTGGACTACTGCTGCTGCTGACGAGGGTCTGGTGGTGAGTCTGGTGACCCCAAGGGAGGCAGTGTTGCTGGTACCCTGTCCTGCCGCGTGTGCCCACAGAGTGGGATGTTTGGATACCATGTGGCGGGTCATGCTGGTGGTGGAGAGGTTGTTAATATTTTTCCCCCTGCTCAGGCGGGTCTTGTACACCTTGCAAATCACCATGGTACCATCCTCACTGCAGTCTTCAAAGAAAGGCCAGACTTTGGAGCACCTGCCTTGCTGGCGATTTCTGTTTGCACCTCTTTTGTGTCTCACTTGAACTTCTACGCTTGTGGTGCCTGAAATTTCGCGCCGCCTACCTTGTGGCACAAGGCGAACTCGTGCAGCAGTGGGTTCTTCAACAGACTCATCTGTGCTGCTACGACGGCGATGTACTCCTTCACATACAAAATCTGGGTCTCTGTCCACATTGTCCAAAACCTCCTCTTCCATCTCCTCAAACTCTTTTGATCTTCTCCGCCGACCTCTTGCAATTGAAACCCCTCCTGCCCAACTTGCTCTGGGATTTGGGTTTTAAAGTCCTCGGACTCGCCTTGCATTTCAGTGTGCGGTGCATTTCCCACAGTAAATGGTTGTGAATCCGGGCACAACATTTCTGGCTGTTCCATTGACCTTTGAAAGGTGGAAGTTTGTTGGGCTGGGAATAGCTCCTGCGAATACCCCATTGTGTCCTGAGGAAATTCTTCGGACTGGTTATTTGGCAGTTGTGTGCGTGGTGTCGCTGCCGGTTGTGTCAGCTTTGTGCCCACCGGCTCCTTGTAACTGGCTGAGGACTCGGACCTCGTGCGTGATGTGCTGGTGCTGCTTAACCCACTGCTGGACGCTTGAGAGGTCATCCAATTAATTATCTGGTCCTGTTCTTTTGGATTTGTGAGGGTTGATTTCCTGGACAACATGGGCGGTATTGAGTGGGTTTTCTTCGGTGCTCCACTGTGGCCTGTACGTGCACCGTCAGGGGAAACACCTCTTCCCTTGCCCCTCCCTCTTTCACAGGATTTCTTCTTCATTTCACTTATCCTTAAAGTACACGCTGACTGGCAGCAGTACAGTGGCAGTACAGAAATGCTATATAGTGGTGGGTGAGCGGTGTACTACTATTCCCAGCAGCGACACAGAGCACAATGCTATACAGTGGTGGGTGAGCGGTGTACTACTATTCCCAGCAGCGACACAGAGCACAATGCTATACAGTGGTGGGTGAGCGGTGTACTACTGTTCCCAGCAGCGACACAGAGCACAATGCTATACAGTGGTGGGTGAGCGGTGTACTACTATTCTCAGCAGTGACACAGAGCACAATGCTATACAGTGGTGGGTGAGCGGTGTACTACTGTTCCCAGCAGCGACACAGAGCACAATGCTATACAGTGGTGGGTGAGCGGTGTACTACTATTCCCAGCAGCGACACAGAGCACAATGCTATACAGTGGTGGGTGAGCGGTGTACTACTGTTCCCAGCAGCGACACAGAGCACAATGCTATACAGTGGTGGGTGAACGGTGTACTACTATTCCCAGCAGCGACACAGAGCACAATGCTATACAGTGGTGGGTGAGCGGTGTACTACTGTTCCCAGCAGCGACACAGAGCACAATGCTATACAGTGGTGGGTGAGCGGTGTACTACTATTCCCAGCAGCGACACAGAGCACAAT
The DNA here is from genome assembly GCF_040937935.1 of Hyperolius riggenbachi. Taxonomy (NCBI): domain Eukaryota; kingdom Metazoa; phylum Chordata; class Amphibia; order Anura; family Hyperoliidae; genus Hyperolius; species Hyperolius riggenbachi. The sequence goes on from NC_090648.1 coordinate 393,988,695, forward strand.
GCTATACAGTGGTGGGTGAGCGGTGTACTACTGTTCCCAGCAGCGACACAGAGCACAATGCTATACAGTGGCGGGTGAGCGGTGTACTACTGTTCCCAGCAGAGACACAGAGTGGCAGTAAACACAATGCTATACAGTGGTGGGTGAGCGGTGTACACAGAGTGGCAGTAAACACAACTCTATATAGTGTGGGTGAGCGGTGTACTACTGTTCCCAGCAGCGACACAATGACTGGGGGGACCCTGGCTAGTCTGGCTGGAGAGAGAACTACCCTGCCTGCCTACCCAAAGCTAAACCCACAGACTAATGGCGGAGAAATGACGTGGATCGGGTATTTATTTACCCGAACCACGTGACCCGTTCGGCCAATCAGAGCGCGTTCGGGTCCGAACCACGTGACCCGTTCGGCCAATCACAGCGCTAGCCGAACGGTCGGGGAACGTTCGGCCATGCGCTCTTAGTTCGGCCATATGGCCGAACGGTTTGGCCGAACACCATCAGGTGTTCGGTCGAACTCGAACATCACCCGAACAGGGTGATGTTCTGCAGAACCCGAACAGTGGCGAACACTGTTCGCCCAACACTAGCGTGGTCATGGGTGGGGCCAAATATACATGATTTTAGCAGTGATGTAAAAGGTCTGCCGGGGAAGTTTGAGCTCTGCCGTAGTGTATCCCCCCAAAATAGATGTAATCTGACAGCATTTCACCAAAAAGACACATAATCTGGTAGAAGTTCCTCCAAAATACAGATAATATGGCAGTGGTTCCCCCAAAATAGATAATGTGGCAGCAGCAGTTCCCTCAACATACACATAATTTGGAAGCAGTTCCCCAAAATACGCGAAACCTGGCAGTGGATCACCCAAAATACATGTAACACCCAAAATACATATAATCTGGCAGCTGTTCCCCAAAATACACGCAATCTGGCAGCAGCCGTTCCCCTAACATACACATAATCTGGCAGCTGTTCCCCAATATACATAACAGCGGTTCCACAAAAATGCAGATAATCTGACAGCAGTTCCCCCAAAATAGGTACCCCCAGCATAGGTAGCCAGGTCTATAGGTGTCCCTAGTATAAGTAGCCATGAGTATAGTAGTCCCCAGTATATGTAGCCAGAGGTATATGTGCCTAGTATATGTAGTCAGGGGTATATGTCCCCAGTATATGTAGCCAGGGGTATACGTGCCCAGTATATGTAGCCAGGGGTATATGTGCCCAGTATATGTAGCCAGCGGTATTTGTGCCAAGTATAGTAAAGAGAAGGAGACACCGAGAGCCCAATATAGTGCAGTATGTCCTGGCAGCTAAATGGAAGTGTGCAAATGTTAGAGTAGTACTCAAAAGTCAGGGTTACCTTCCAGGTAACCACTGTATAGGCAGGTGGGGAGATTAATCCTGTCCCCACTCAGGAATAAGAAGTCGCTCTCTGTAGATGAGAAAAAAGGGGCCAATTCCCCTCCACCAGGGGTGGACACAATATTGTAAACAGTGTTACAGAGGTGCCAGAAGTATAAAAGTAGATAAAATGTTTAAAAAACAGGGAGGTAATAAGTGGACTTACCTCCCTGATGCAGACACAAGAAAATGTCAGATTTTCAGCAAAAAAACGTTTTATTTATATACTCCAACTAACTCCAACTAACTTTATCAGGCTATAAACAGGAGCAATCAAACACTTGTGAACAGCTTCAGCCAGCTTATCGCCTCTTGTTTATAGCCTGATGAAGTGGGTTGAACCCAGGAAACGCGTTGCAAATTATTGGAGTATATAAAGAAAACGTTTTTTTGTCAAAAATCCGACATTTTCTTGTGTCTGCATCAGGGAGGTAAGTCCACTTATTACCTCCCTGTTTTTTAAACATTTTATCTACTTTTATACTTCTGGCGCCTCTGTAACACTGTTTACAATAATGTGCCCAGTATATGTAGCCAGGGGTATATGTGCCCAGTATATGTAGCCAGGGGTATATGTCCCAGTATATGTAGCCAGGTATATGTATCCCAGTATATTTAGCCAGGGATATATGTCCCAGTATATGTAGCCAGGGGTATAAGTCCCAGTATATGTAGTCAGGGGTATATATGTGCCAGCATATGTAGTCAGGGGTATATGTCCCAGTATATGTAGCTAGGGGTATATGTGCCCAGTATATGTAGCCAGAGTTATATGTGCCCAGTATATGTAGGCAGGGGTATATGTCCCAGTATAAGTAGGCAGAGGTATATGTGCCCAGTATATGTAGGCAGGTGTATATGTGCCCAGTATATGTAGTCAAGGGGTATATGTGCCCAGTATATATGTAGTCAGAGGTATATGTGCCCAGTATATATGCAGTCAGAGGTATTTGTGCCCAGTATATGTAGTCCGGGGGTATATGTGCCCAGCATATGTAGCCAGGGGTATACGTGCCCAGCATATGTAGCCAGGGGTATATGTGCCCAGTATATGTAGTCAGGGGGTATATGTGCCCAGTATATATGTAGTCAGGGGTATATGTGCCCAGAATAGGTAGTCAGGTGTCCCCCCAGCATGAGGGGAGCAGCGCAGTGGAAGGAGAGCTGTGAGCAACGATGGAGAAGGGGGGCCATCTCCCCCCCCCTTCCCTCACCTTAAGGCTCTCCATCCCTCGCTCTCCCCTCCAGAAGTAACGTGCGGGCAGCCAGCAGCGGGCGGGACTTACCTCTCCTCGAGCATTCCACTGCCGCTAGTCTGGTCTGGTCCAGGCCAGAGCAGCGGCACGCAGATCCGGTGCCGGAACGAGGAGAGGTAAGTCCCGCCCGCTGCCAGCCGCCCGCACGTTACTTTTGGAGGGGAGAGCGAGGGATGGTGAGCCTTAAGGTGAGGGATGGGGGGGGGGGAGATGGCCCCCCTTCTCCATCGCTGCTCACAGCTCTCCTTCCACTGCGCTGCTCCCCTCCGAACATGCCAGGGTGGACGGCGTCCACGCTGTGGAAATAGTAAGTGGACGTCCTCCACCCACCACTCAACCCCTGAGAGAGAGGTATATGGAGGCTGCCATGTTTATTTCCTTTTAAGCAATACCAGTTGCCTGGCAGCCCTGCTGATCTATTTCTCTGCAGTAGTATCTGAATAGCACCAGAAACAAGCATGCAGCTAGTCTTGTCAGATCTGACTTTAAAGTCTGAAACACCTGATCTGCTGCATGCTTGTTCAGGGGCTATGGTATTAGAGGCAGAGGATCAGCAGGGCTGCCAGGCAACTGGTATTGCTTAAAAGGAAATAAACATGGCAGCCTCCATATACCTCTCTCTTCAGTTCCCCTTTAAAACAAGTCAATGTTTCAGATTTAAATGGTAGAAATTCAGTAAAACAATCTTTGCATCACAGGGCTGGAAAACTGCCATCGCCTGCACTCTCGCCATCGTGCACACCAGCACGGCCATCACTACACAAACAGCTGTTTGCGGTGCATTACACAGTGAGTTTGGTCTGTCAGTGTAAAGCAATACACTACCTGATCCATGTATACACATGCAAGATGCTTTCAAGCACTTTATGCCTCCAATTTAGGAATGTAATGTGATTTCTGACCTTTAGGGATTATAACCCTGCTCTGTGTCAAATCCATAATTTTCCCAGGGACTTTTGGGGTGTATCCCACTCCGCCATGCCCCCTTCAGGTGTTAGACCAGGTGTTGTGGCCAGAAACAGTGTTTGTAGAGTTTAAAGTTCGCCTGCCCATTGAAGTCTATTGTGGTTCGTCGAGTTCGCCGGTTCGCAGACTTTTGTGGAAGTCTGCGGTCCACAACCCCAAAATCTGAGGTTCGGGCTATCTCTACTCTCTAATTTTCCTCCACTCTCTTCTATCTTTTTCTCCCACTCTCCTGTCTCTGTATTACTATCTCTCTGACACCCTCCTCCCCCTCAAAACATTTAAAAATTCAATATTGTCTCATCCTAACTACTGTTATGTATTTATATAGCACTGATATCTCCTGCAGCACATTACAAATTTCATAGTCATTTCACTGACTGTCCTCAGAGGAGCTCACAATCTAATCCTACCCAAGTCATAGTCAAATTATCCTACCGTTTTTCACAGGTCTGCGACTAAAAAGCAGTTTGATTATTTTCATAAAATTTCCATGTATTTTGGTGTGCTGAAAACCAATAAAATATAAAAAATAAAAAAAACTCCTAGACGTCAGGTACAGGTTATCAGGTGGGTACATGGTAATAATGTCATTACAGAATCAAAGGATAGACAAACATTGAAATATGTTGGGTCAGTTGGACAAGTATAATGAGAATCACAAATATTGTCATATCTGATTAGAAAGTATAATTTGGAATACAATCAGGAGAAAATAGCATTAGGGAGTATGAATATTTGGTATCATCATATTTAGAAAGTATACATAAAATATCAGAGATGTTATATAGCATAGTCAATAGTTTTGTCCAGCGAAATCTGTAATAACCTCAATTTACATTATTATAAAATAGCTCAGGGATATGAAGGTAGACTACACACTCCTTAGCTATGATCAGGCAGAGAGTGTGGGGTGGTATCAGCAAGTAGGACATAGAATGTATAGCTGTGTAGGGGGAGGGGGAATAGAGGGGGGGGAGAAAAGGGAGGGGAAGGGGTGTGAGAAGGAAAGAGGGGGGGGGGGGTATTGAGTTCAGAGGAACATATCAGGAGGCAAATAGCTACTTATTGTAGTCTAGATTTACATCTTGGATTTGTATTCAGGTGAGTCCTGAAACTCATACCAAATAGCCCAGGTTCAGACATATTGGTCAGTTTTATCTTGGGCAGAAGAGATTATCTCCTCCATCTCTGAAATAGTGTTTATCTTGGACGACTATTGGGATACTGAGGGAATTTTATCAGATCTCCATAAGCAGGGAATAAGAGCCCTGGCAGCATTGATGAGATGGATAAGAATACATTTCTTGTAATTTTTGGCGGATATTGGTACCTTGTGTAGGAGGTACACTCCAGGAGTAAAAGGAACAGAGATAGAGGAGATTCTCTGAGACCAATTATATACTTCTTTCCAGAATTTCTGGATTTCTGGGCAAGACCAAAAAATGTTTATTAAGTCACCTCCCTCTGAGCCACATCTCCAGCAATGGTTGTCATTGAGAAGTTCTAGGCGTTTAAGTTTTTTAGGAGTATTGTACCAGTGAGTTATAAGTTTGAATCCCAATTCCTGGATGTTGACATTAGGGGAACCTTTAAGGTTATTAGTTAGGATCTGGGTCCAGTGGTCATCAGTAAGTGAGCTTCCGAGGGCTTGGTCCGATTTATCTTAAAAGGGAAATCTATCAGGTAGATTCAAGTTTAGTAGAGTTTTGTAGACCCATGAGATTGTATGTCTGTGTGGCATCTCAAATTTGGTAAGGGATCTAGAGATCTTGTGTTTCCTGGCTACATAAGAAACAAAACTTTGAAGTTGTAAGTAAGGCCAGTGGGAAATTGTTTTCTTCAGTTAAAGCTTCAATCTGTTCCTTTGGTAAACAAGCACCTCCCTTGGACACATCTTTCATACGTAGGGTATGAGGACTAACCCAGTGAGCCTATCCAGAGAGGCACGGGGGAGAGCCCGTTATAACTCTATGCGCGTTAATACCTGCATGTTTGTGAGTATTCAATTTTAATAAAATTGGTTTTAATGTAACGGAATTACGCTATGAGAGGTCTTTTCCTTTGGGGCATGCTGACATCCATAGCTACAAAACATCAGTGAAGGAGTGCTGACACAGCGAGGCTACAGAGACCAGAGATCGGGCAATCGGCCGGAGGAGATACCAGGCGATTATTGACCAGTCTCACAGTGGTCACACCGGCTGGGTGAGTGCAGCCACTAAGGGCTTCATTGAACGTGTTTTTTATTAAAGAGTGGAGCGCTATCTATCTACACTATAAGACTAACATCTGTGAGGAAAGAGGGGGTAAGTCCCGGCACAAATTGTGGGTTTTTCATAATTGGAGTAAGGGGGCCTGGGGTGGATGATAAGAGTCCCTTGTTTGTAAATGAGCGAAAAGTGCATAAGGTAGCGGACATTAAGGGATGTGAGTGGACTGTTTTAGGGGTATTTTCACTTGAGATCCAAGGTAGGCTGGTTAAGGGGATAGTAGAGAAGGCTTGTTCTATCATCCATCTTTTGGTGGAGTTAGGGAGGCACCATTCTGGGATTCTGCTAAGGATAGACGCTTGGGGGTACTTATAAAGTAGTGGATAGCTCAAACCTCCTTCTAGTTTGTCGAAGGCCTGGAGAGAATGTTTTATGCGGGCAGGTTATTTCCCCCAAACAAAGCTGTTAATGGTGGGTTGTATATTATCAAAGCATTGCTGAGGAATGAAGCTAGGAACTGTCTGGCTGATATATACTATCCGAGGTAGGATATTCATCTTGATGGAAGCGATTCTCCCAAACCAAGAAAGGTGAGGGTAGAAGTGCCATCTATCCAAGTCTAGTTTAATTTTTTTTTTAAAGTGGAGCAAATAGTTAAATAGTTGCGAAAGAACAATGGGGATCTGTATGCCTAAATATCTAAGTGAGGTGGATGCCCATTGAAAAGGAAACGATGGTTGTTAGAGAGTTAATGAGGTGGGATTTATTATTATTATTATTATTATTATTTATTGTATTTATAAAGCGCCAACATATTACGCAGCGCTGCACAATAGATAAATGGGTTAACATACAGGTAGAACATACGGAAACTCACAACAAAACAAGATCATGCAAATGATTTGATAACAATACAGTGTCATAGGTCAAGATAGAGACTGTTCGAGTCTACAAGAAGGGTGGTTGTGAGTAAGATTGCATAATCAAGATGGATACATTAGGGAGGAGGGCCCTGCCAGAGGCTTACAATCTAAAGGGTGGGGTGGAGACAATAGGTGCGTCTTTTGAGAGGGGGTCTAACAGAACATATTATGATACTGGTGTAGGGGGGTATGCGAGCGTGAAGAGGTGAGTCTTGAGAGCTTGTTTGAAGGTATTAAAGGTGGGGGCGAGTCTGACGGCTGGTGGGAGAGAGTTCCAGAGAGTAGGGGCAGCCCTGGTGAAGTCCTGCAATCGTGCGTGTGACTGAGTTATGCGTGGTGCGACTAGGCGCAGGTCATTGGAGGATCGGAGGGGGCGGGCTGGTATGTGCCTGTGGACCAGATCAGAGATGTAGGTCGGGCAGGTCTTGTGCACTGATTTGTAGGCTAAGCACAGGATTTTGAAATTGATCCTAAAGCTGATGGGGAGCCAGTGTAGTGCTTTACAGAGCGGAGTTGTAGAGGCACTGCGGTGAGAAGAATGTATCAGTCTGGCTGCCGCATTCATTACCAATTTAAGTGGGTCAGTACGGTTAGAGGGGAGGCCAGATAAAAGAGAATTGCAGTAGTCTAGGCGGGAGATGACAAGGGCATGGATAAGGAGTTTAGTGGTGTCAAGTGACAGGTAGGAGCGGATCTTGGAGATGTTGCGGAGGTGGAAGTTGCAGGATCTGACAATACCTTGGATGTGGGCTGTAAAGGAAAGTTCAGAGTCCAGAGTAACGCCTAGAAACATTCAGTGCTAAGGATTTGGAAAGGTTGATCTTGTAGTTGGTAAGGGAGCCAAAATATTTCAGTTTGTCCAATAAGGCCGGTAGGGATGTGGATGGTTTAGTCAAGAAGAATAATAAATCATCAGCGAATGCTGAAATCTTGTGTTCTGCACCCTGCACATTGACTCCTACAATGGACGGATCAGAGTGTACCCAGTTTAGTAGAGGTTCTAATGCAATTATAAAAATCAGGGGGGATAAGGGCACCCCTGTCTGGTACCATTAGACAAGTCAAAGGGGGCTGAGAGTAAGCCATTGACTATGACTTTACCTGATGGATTTGAGTATAGAAGTGAAATCCAATGTGTCATCTGTGGACCTAGAGCTATATGGTGAAGGGAAGCTTTAATGAAGTCCCAAGAGACCCTGTTGAAAGCTTTCTCGGTATCAGTAGAGAGGAAAAAACCCTCCACCAAATGCTGAGTGAGCCAGGTGTGAATTCCAAAGGCTCTCATGGTGCCATCCCTAGATTCTCTTCCTGGCATGAACCCCACTTGATCTTGATATTCTAGAGTTTAAGAGAGGCAAGATACGGGTAGCTAACATTTTTGCAAATAGTTTTATGTTGGTATTTAGGGGGGAGATATAGGTCTGTACCCTGAGCAAGACTGTGGGTCTTTGTCTAGTTTGTGAATCACAGTTATGTGTGCCTCAAGCAGTTGTTTCAAGGGGGAAGTATCCGCTGTGACATCATTGAATGCAGATATGAAGTGTGCAGACAAGACCTCAGCATAAATCTTGTAGTATTGAGCTGTAAAGCCATCAGGCCCAGGACTTTTGTTGGCCTTTAATGTTTTGATTGTTTCCAATAGTTCCTCTTTTGAGATTGGGGAGTTTAAGATGTTTTTCACTTCTGTATTTAGTTTGTGTAAACCGTATTGGGAGATAAATTGTGTTATTGCCTTAGATCTGGAGGGGGGACATGAAGATCAGGGGGAGGGGGAGGGAGATTATATAAATTCTGATAGAAGCTCTTGAATTCCTCAGCAATGTCTTTAATGGAGATTTATTTCTCTTGTTTCCCATTGATTAGGGATTTAACCTACATGCTAGCAGTTTTTTCTCGAAGAGTACGTGCTAAAACGGATCCAGGTTTATTGGCGTGTTCATAGAATATGCCTCGAGATAATAGGAATTTCCTCTTGGCCTGGTGTGTTAGGAGTTTTTGGAGTTATTTGCGGAGGGAGCGAATTTTGTCTAAGACAAGAGCAAGTAGAGAAGCTTTATGCTTTGTCTCCAATGTCATGATTTTGGAGTGTAATAGGTCAATGTATATCAGGCCTTGCATTCGGATTGTGAGCGGAACAGCTTTGGTAAACTGTGTCTGATCTGTGAGCGAGGGTTGCCTTTGGTTCTGAAAGCAGTCAGGCCTCGGGTCTTGCGGTCCATATCAGTCAGAGGCGTAGCTAGGGTTTTCAGCGCCCGGGGACAAAGACTATTAATGCGCCCCCTAAGGTGAAGGGTCGTGACCAAATGTGGGCGTGGTTATGGGTACTCCACATTTGGTCACGCCCCTTCAAATGTACATGGAGGTTAGCAGGCTCACGCTCACCCACCCTCCCTCAGTATGTACCTTCCAGCATGTTCCAAGACAAATTCAGCAATCATGAGCCCCCCACCCCCATCAAGACAAATTCCGCAATCATGAGCAAACATGAGGCCCCCAACAAGACAAATTTAGCAATCCTGAGGCCCCCAACAAGACAAATTCAGCAATCATGAGGCCCCTAACAAGACAAATTCAGCGATCTTGAGGCCCTCAACAAATCATGAGGCCCCCAACAAGACAAATTCAGTAACCATGAGGCCCCCAACAAGACAAATTCAGCAGTCATGAGGCACATAAATAGACAGCATTTCACATAAATAGGCAGAATGTCCCCTTAATATGGTAGACACCTCTCACCTGGCAGCAGTTCCCCAAAATACACTCAATCTGACAGCAATGCTTGCCCAAAAATAGGTAGCCCCAGGTCTATAGGTGTCCCCAGAATAGGTGGCCAGCAGTATAGATGTCCCCAGAACAGGTAGCCAGGGGTAGAGATGTCCACAGAACAGGTAGCCAGGGGTATATGTGCCCAGTATATGTAGGCAGGGGTATGTGTCCCCAGTATATGTAGCCAGAGGTATATGTGCCCAGTATATGTAGCCAGGGGTATAAATGCCCAGTATATGTAGCCAGGGGTATATGTACCCAGTATATGTAGTTAGGGGTATATGTGCCCAGTATATGTAGGCAGGGGTATATGTGCCCAGAGTAGGTAGCCAGGGGTATATGTGCCCAGAGTAGGTAGCCAGGGGTATATGTGCCCAGAGTAGGTAGCCAGGGGTATATGCCCAGTATATGTAGGCAGGGGTATATGTGCCCAGAGTAGGTAGCCAGGGGTATATGTGCCCAGAGTAGGTAGCCAGGGGTATATGTGCCCAGAGTAGGTAGCCAGGGGTATATGTGCCCAGAGTAGGTAGCCAGGGGTATATGCCCAGTATATGTAGGCAGGGGTATATGTGCCAAGAGTAGGTAGCCAGGGGTATATGTGCCCAGAGTAGGTAGCCAGGGGTATATGTGCCCAGAGTAGGTAGCCAGGGGTATATGTGCCCAGAGTAGGTAGCCAGGGGTATATGCCCAGTATATGTAGGCAGGGGTATATGTGCCCAGAGTAGGTAGCCAGGGGTATATGTGCCCAGAGTAGGTAGCCAGGGGTATATGCCCAGTATATGTAGGCAGGAGTATATATGCCCAGAGTAGGTAGCCAGGGGTATATGTGCCCAGAGTAGGTAGCCAGGGGTATATGTTCCCAGAGTAGGTAGCCAGGGGTATATGTGCCCAGAGTAGGTAGCCAGGGGTATATGCCCAGAGTAGGTAGCCAGGGGTATATGCCCAGTATATGTAGGCAGGGGTATATGTGCCCAGAGTAGGTAGCCAGGGGTATATGTGCCCAAAGTAGGTAGCCAGGGATATATGTCCAGTATATGTAGCCAGGGGTATATGTGCCCAGAGTAGGTAGCCAGGTCAGGTGTCCCCCTCCCCAGCAGGAGGGGAGCAGCGCAGAGAAGAGCTGCTCTCCCTTCCTCGCTGTCCCCTCCAATGTCCGGGTGGCTCAGGCTGGCAGCGGCGGGCGGAACTTACCTCCGTCTCGTCGCAGCGCCGGATGGATCTGCCACTACTCTGGTCTGGTCCAGACCAGAGCAGCGGCTGCGCACTCGAACTTCCGGCCGGCGCTGGAGCGAGACGGAGGTAAGTTCCGCCCGCCGCTGCCAGGCCAGCCACCCGGACATTGGAGGGGACAGCGAGGGAGAGAGAGAGCACCTAAGGTGAGGGAAGGAGGGGGGATATGGCCCCCCTTCCCCACCGTCCGCACAGCTCTCCCTCTTCTCTGCGCTGCTCCCCTCCCCTCCGCCGCAAAAAAAAACCAAACCCGCAGCTCAGCCAGGCTGAGGGCGCCCTCGGGGACCAGGCGCCCCGGGGCACTTGTCCTACCCCGACCCCCCCTAGCTCCGCGCCTGATATCAGTCGGGACGGTTCAAATGGAGCGGTGCAGGGAGCAAAGGCAGTGTCTGGTTCAGGAGCTCTGCACTCAAGTGGCCATCTCTCTCGAGCGTCAAACCATGCCCCCCACCTTGACTACTTTCATAGCTCCCAACTGTCCCTTTTTTTGGAGGGACAGTCCCTCTTTGGGAACCCAGTGCCTCTGTCACATTTTCTTCTTCATTTGCCTCTCTTTCAGGACCCAGAGATGACACCGCTTGCCTTTAACAAGAATCTGTTATGGAGGGCAAGTCTGCCATTCATTCAGCTGTGTGAAACTTTCGATGGTACTTTCTCAGTATCATGGTGACCACGGGTAATGGCCGGGGAATCCTGGTTCGATTCCGGTCCGGAGTGGGAGCCTAAGAAATGGCTAACACCACCACACATCCAAGGAAGGCCTCAGGCACGCTGTGGGCAAAGGAGCAGGAATGGCTACCACCACACATCCAAGGAAGGCAGCAGGCATGGCATGCACGTTCTGAGGAAGTGACCAAAAATAACAATACAGGAGGACTTTTCGAGGCCCTGCTGTATATGAGATGAATCAACTTTAAATCCTTTAACGAGAATCTGTTATGGAGGGCAAGTCTGCCATCCATTCAAGTGAAAGGTATGCACTGACCGCCAGGTATAATACAATGTGCAGTCAAGTCAGGTGCAGTGAAAGGTATGCAGTGACTGCAAACAGCTGTTTGTGTAGTGACGGCCATGCTTGACTGGTGCGCACCATGACGAAAGTGCAGGTGATGGGCTTTCCAGCCCATATGGTCGCCAGGCTGAGGTAGCTGAATGACAGAACACTGACTGTCCAGCTGATCAAATTTGGTCTGTCCACAATGAAGCAACTACCTTATTATCTTTGCTATTGTCATTGCTTCATTGTGATATGCAAGCCCCTTCACCGCAGCAAGGTAATGATCACAAAGGGGCATTGGCACATGTACATGACTTTTGTTTTGTTGTTGCAGCTGCAGTGCAGCCAGAAAAATTAGGCAGGCATGTACACGCACCAGAAAAATTATTATAGCAGCTGCTGCTAGCAGCGGCCTTAAAAATTCAGGAATCCACCTGGAGTCCTGGACCCTGTCGGTGGTCGCAGAGAAGGCAGTCAAGCGGCCTGCGGGCAGAGGTGCTGTGTGTGGAGCGACTTAGTCTTGAGGCAGGCAGTCACACGGCATGCAGGCAGAGAGTGTGTGTGGGAACTGAATTAGTCTTTGGGGGGACAGTAGCCCTCCGGGATTCATGCCTCATTCATTTTGATAAAGGTGAGGTAATGAACACTTTTGTGACTTAGGCGACTTCTCTTCTCAGTGACAATACCTCCAGCTGCGCTGAAGGTCCTTTCTGACAGGACGCTTGAGGAAGGGCAAGACAGAAGTTGGATGGCAAATTGGGACAGCTCTGGCCACAGGTCAAGCCTGTGCACCCAGTAGTCCAAGGGTTCATCGCTGCTCACATTATCTACATCCACACTTAAAGCCAGGTAGTCGGCTACCTGCTGGTCCAGGCATGATGGAGGGTGGATCCAGAAGGGCTAAGGCGAGGCGTTTGACTAAAGAATGTCCGCATGTCCAATATCACCATGAGATTGCGTCCTGTCCTTGCCGGCGTGGACATGGGAGAAGGATTACTGGCAGTGGTACCTTTATTGCGTTGTGCTGTAAAGCATAGTTGCCAGCTTGTTCTGCAAGTGCTGCATCCTTTCTGCCTTCAGGTGAGTTGGTAACATGTCCGCCACTTTGTGCCTATACCGAGGTGAGATACACAACTGACATGAATGTCGTATGTATGTATGTTTAGTGTTCACTCTTATAGGTCTTTGCTTCTGGATACTGGAGTTCAGTACCTAGGTATTATCTGAGTTCAATTCCAGATGTCCTGAATGCTATTTGGGTTCAGTGAAGAATGTTGATGCATTCCTGTCAGTTTGAGTGGACAGTCGTGGGATAATGGTGCATGAGATACGCAGGCGTACTAAGTAAGCCATTGTTTTCCCATACAGTGAGCACGAGGTGTACACACTCGGTTGTGTTGTATTGCACAAAAGCGGATATCATAGATTTGTACTGTGATCACGCGCCTACGACAGCGACCGAATATGCGCTTGCGTGTGTTATGGTTTAGGGAGTATAATTGGGTTGGGAAAACGCCTGGACTCCGGGACTTTTTGCTGAGACCAACAGACGTGATGGATTGTGTCGCCAGGTGTTTTCCCCTACGGAGGATTGACGGAGTCCCCTCTTCTTTGGGTGATATTGCTACAACACTTGGTAAAGAAAGGTTGATGCATGCTTACTAATAATTACTAACCCTTAAACTATGATTCTGCAAGCCTAGATAATTATTATAACAGGATTGTAGCTCAATAAATATTACTATTGAACCTTTCCTCATGTTTTGCTGCAATTCATTTTACCCACTACGGTGGTGAGCGAAGTTAGAGGGTTTAAAAACCCTTCCCATGAGGCAAAACACGAGGGTCTAGTGGCATGGTCACCCAGTACAGCTCATTCCCCTTGAGTTTTTTTATACGGGGGTCCCTCAACAGGCTGGACAGCATGAAAGACGCCATCTGCACAAAGTTGGATCCAGACGTACTATCCATCTCCTCTTGCTCTTCCTCAGTGACGTCAGGTAAGTCCTCCTCCTGCCCCCAGCCACGAACAATACCACAGGAACGTTGAGCAGCACAAGCCCCCTGCGATGCCTGCTGCGGTTGTTCTTCTGCCACCGCCTCCTCCTCCAAAGAAACACCTTCCTCATCATCCGAGTCCATGGCTGTGTAAGACGGAAATGAGATTGCTGTCGTTGTCACACACCACGTTGCCGATCTCCAGCTGGTGCGGGGTCAGCTACTGATCCACCAGTTTGTTAAGAGCAGCCAGGAGAGCTGCTCCTGTGTGACTCTCCGCTTTGAGGCAAGACATGTCTAAGATGTAGTGTGTTAGGAATCTGGCTCTGTGTGGTTGCACCTGCTGGTGGCACTTGGTTTCGGGACTGTGCTAACATCTATCACCAGCAGGTGGCATTGTGCAGCATGTAATGGACATTTCTTTGCCTGCAGTTTCCTGGTTCACCTGCTGGTGGCTCTCTGCATCTGGACAGCAGTAATTCTATCATTCACCAGCAGGTAGCCCTCATGCTATCCATCCTGGACAATTATTCATCATCTGATGGGATTTCCATATAAGGACTCCACCCGCCTCAGAACCTTGCCAGAACCTCAGTTCAGCTTGGCTGTCCTGATCGCTGTGTTCTGTGCTCCCTGCTCTGAGAAGCTCGGTTCTGATCTGATCTCCTGGTTTATGTCTTTGCTTACTCTGACTCTGATTTGCCTTGCCCTTGTCTGCTGTTCCGCCTGGTCTGTAAATATTTCTGTATATTGTTGTATAGTTAGTTAGTTAGTTAGGATTGCTGTGTTTATGTGGGTTGCACTGTGGGATTTACCATTTGCTAATTTGTATATAATTGCACTGAATGACAATAAAACTGTTTATTTCACATTCGTTGGTTTCCGTCTCAGTTTTGCTGCACATTGTGATCTATCAGTCTGCTGCTAAAAGCAGCCATAACATAGTGATACCGTCGTACCTGGCATGCAGCATAGGCCCTGGGGAGTTGGGGCTGTGTAGCTGGAGAGGAGATTGCAGCACCAGTAGAGTTGAACTGCCACTCAGCCAATGAGGAGGAGGAGGACGACAGAGAAGGGGATGTAGCAGGAGGAGAGGAGGTGGCAGGAGGCCTGCCTGCAAGCCGTGGAGATGTCACAAGTTGGTCCGCTGCACAGCCACGTACTCCCTGCTTGCCATCGGTCACCAGGTTGACCCAATGGGCTATGTAAGTAATGTACCTGCCCTGACCGTGCTTGGCAGACCAGGCATCCGTAGTCAGGTGGACCCTTAACCCAACGATGTGTGCCAAAGATGACACCACTTGCCTCTCAACTTCACGGTACAGTTTGGGTATCGCCTTTTTTAAGAAATAATTGCGGCCTGCCATCTTCCACTGCGGTGTCCCAATGGCCACAAATTTACGGAGGGCCTCAGAGTCCGCCAACTGGTATGGTAACAGTTACGCCAAGCCAGCTGTCAGATGCCGGGCAAGGGGGTGACTGGCAGAAATTGGCTTCTAACGCTCAAAGATTTCCTTCACAGACACCTGGCTGCTGTGGGCAGAGGAGCATGAACCGCTCAAGGTCAGAGGCGGAGTGGGGGAGGGTGGCTGTAAAGGTGCAAGGGAGAAAACGGTTGAAGATACTGCACCTGAAGGAGGAAGAGGAGAAGGAGGGTGGCTTTTCTTTTGTGTGCTGCTTTTCCTCTGGTGCTCTTCCCATTGCAGTTTGTGCCTTTTCTCCATGTGCCTTCGTAAGGCAGTTGTCCCTACGTGGGTGTTGGCCTTTCCACAGCTCAATTTTTGGAGGCAGAGAGAACAGATGGCATTGCTCTGATCTACGGCAGAGCCCCCCTGGGGTGTGGGCATTATGGTGGCCTCAGCAGCTGACATTGAAGGGCATGTTGGCTGGCTGTCCATAGGTGGCGATACATGGCACCGGACACTGCCACCAGCTGTTTCTGATGATGATCTCCCCCTGCTTCTTTCAGGAACTTGTCTCCTCCTACTCCTCTCTGACTCCCCCTCTGAACTGTCCCCCTGTTCATCTCCTCTATTGGGAACATATGCAGCAGAAAAATTAGGCAGGCAGGTACACACGCCTTAAAAATTCAGGAATCCACCTGGAGTCCTGGACCCTGTCGGTGGTGGCGGAGAAGGCAGTCAAGCGGCCTGCAGGCATAGATGCTGTGTGGAGACCGACATAGTCTTGGGGCAGGCAGTCACACGGCGTGCAGGCATAGATGCTGTGTTCGGGGACTGACTTAGTCTTCGAGCGGGCAGTAGCCCTCCAGGATCCATGCCTCATTCATTTTGATAAAGGTGAGGTAATGAACACTTTTTTGACCTATGCGACTTCTCTTCTCAGTGACAATGCCTCCAGCTGCGCTGAAGGTCCTTTCTGACAGGATGCTTGAGGCAGGGCAAGACAGAAGTTGGATGGCAAATTGTGACAGCTCTGGCCACAGGTCAAGCCTGCGCACCCAGTAGTCCACACTTAAGGCCAGGTAGTCGGCTACCTGCCGGTCGAGGCGTTGGTGGAGGGTGGATCCAGAAGTGCTAAGGCGAGGCATTGGATTAAAGAATGTCTGCATGTCCGACATTGTCATGAGATCGCTGGAGCGTCTTCTCCTTGCCTGCGTGGACATGGGAGAAGAATTACTGGCAGTGGTACCTTTATTGCATTGTGCTGTGACATCACCCTTAAACACACTGTAAAGCATAGTTGCCAGCTTGTTCTGCAAGTGCTGCATCCTTTCTGCCTTCAGGTGAGTTGGTAACATCTCCGCCACTTTGTGCTTATACCGAGGGTCTAGTAGCGTGGCCACCCAGTACAGGTCATTCCCCTTGAGTTTTTTTATACGAGGGTCACTCCAGAGTCTGGACAGCATGAAAGCCGCCATCTGCACAAATTTGGATGCAGACGTACTATCCATCTCCTCTTGCTCTTCCTCAGTTATGTCAGGTAAGTTCTCCTCTTCCCCCCAGCCATGAACAATACCACTGGAAAGGTGAACAGCACAAGCCCCCTGCGACCCCGGCTGCAGTTGTTCTTCCGCCTCCTCCTCCTCAAAAAAAACAAACACCTTCCTCATCATCTGACTCCTCTTCCCCACACGACTCGTGTTGAGGAAACATCTGGTTCTGCCGAGAATTGATCCCACAACTCTTCCTCCTGTTCCTGTTCACGCTCCTCCACAGCTTGATCCACCACTCTCCCCAGAGCATGTCCTTTCACTGTAGTTGTAGAGATACTGGTTGACGGCTTTCTCCTGTTGTAGCAGGTGGTTAAACATCAGGAGTGTTGAATTCCAGAGAGTTGGGCTATCACAAATCAAGCACCTCACCGGCAAGTTGTTTCTCCACTGAATATCAGCCAAGCGTGCAATGGCCGTGTAAGACCGCCTGAAATACCCACACACCTTCCTGGCCTGCTTTAGGACGTTCTGTAAGCCTGGGTACTTACACACAAATCTCTGAATTATTAGATTCAGCACATGTGCCATGCAGGGTACATGTGTCAACTTTCCCAAATTCAAAGTCGAAATGAAATTGCTACCGTTGTCACACACCATGTTGCCGATCTCCAGTTGGTGCAGGGTCAGCCACTGATCCACCGGTTTGTTAAGAGCAGCCAGGAAAGCTGCTCCAGTGTGACTCTCTGCTTTGAGGCAAGACATGTCTAAAATGGCATGACACTGTTGTACCTGGCACGCAGCATAGGCCCTGGGGAGCTGGGACTGTGTAGCTGGAAAGGAGATCGCAGCACCAGTAGAGTAGCACTGCCACTCACCCGAGGAGGAGGACAACATCGAAGAGGATGTAGCAGGAGGAGTAGGAGGAGAAGGAGGTGGCAGGAGGCTTGCCTGCAAGCCGTGGAGGTGTCACAACTAGGTCCGTTGCACAGCCACGTACACCCTGCTTGCCAGCGGTCACCAGGTTGACCCAATGGGCTGTGTAAGCAATGTACCTGCCCTGACCGTGCTTTGCAGACCAGGCATCCGTGGTCAGATGGACCCTTGACCCAACGCTGTGTGCCAGAAATGATACCACTTGCCTTTCAACTTCATGGTACAGTTTGGGTATCGCCTTTTTTGAGAAATAATTGCGGCCTGGTATCTTCCACTGCGGTGTCCCAATCGCCACACATTTTTGGAAGGCCTCAGAGACCACCAGCTGGTATGGTAACTAGAGGTGGCCCAAACGGTTTACTGGCGAACGGTTCCTGGCGAACTTCCGGGGGTTCGCGATCGCGGAGAACGGCATACTTCTTGACCCTCTACATCGCAGTCAGCAGGCACATTGTAGCCAATCAGGCTACACTCCCTCCTGGAGCCACTCCCCCCCCTTATAAAGGGCAGGCACCACTGGCTATTATAATCACTTGTGTGCCTGCAGTAAATAGAAAAGGGACAGCTGCTGCAGACTCTCTCATAGTGAAAGATTAGTTAGGCTCTTGTAGGCTTCTTAGCTTGCTCCTTGCTGATTTTTATTGCTAAACTAGCACCCCACACAAGAGTGACGGGCCCAGCTGCCCGAGGCTCCCTGCTCACTTACTGCAGCCAGGGCCGGATTTGTACTTTCCAGTGCCCTAGGCCTGCTGTCACCAAGCACCCCCCCCCCCCCCAAAAAAAAAAATTGTCCAACACTCTGACTAGCGATCATTAGTTTGAATGGGCTCATTTCAGTTGTGCTGCTCTGCCTCCCATTCAACAAATAATTCCTGTAATTTGTGCTCCTGCCCAAATGTGCACTGCAGCGATAGTGTTCTGGGCATGCATACTTGAGAAATGACGCTGATGTATGACCGGTACTTGTCAAAAATGCATAACACTGTACTGGCCTCGGTTGCTGTGCACATCTGGGCAGGAGCGAGAAATTACAGGGAGCACGAGTGGCCAGAGCATACGCTGCTTCTGTGTCCTCTGTGCGACTGACTGCAGTCGGAGCCACAAACAGGTGGCAGGGCAGTGCAATGGAGAGAAGCCCATCCAAAACAGAGAACAGGTAAGTAGCAAACATTCTATCAAGACCCAGTTTGGATGTTCTGTTGTAATTACAGTGGACCTGAACTCAGAACTTCCTCTCTGCTCTAAAAGATACGCAACAACATAACCTTTCAATAAAAACATTTTTGTTACAGCTGATACAAATCCTGCAATAAATCTGTAGTGTGTCTACTTCCTGCTTTTATGGAAGCAGACATTTTTAACATCCTGTGCTTTCAAATGAGCTTAGCTGTTGTGGAGATCAAATTACAACTTGTGACACAGAGGAGGGGGAATTAGACAGGCTCTCTAAATACATACAGAGTACATATCTCTGTTTTCCTTCTGTCCTGTGCAAGAGTTCAGCTCCACTTTGAAGCATCTGTATGACATTTATTTATATTTGCTGAAAAATCTATGCATCTCTTTTGAATGCTGAATGTACATATGGTGGTGTGCTCTAACATATTGGCAGTATACGGGAACAAAGTCTGAAGAAGGCTTATTTAAATTGCCTTTAAAACATTTTTTAGGGTAAATGAGGCATGTAGCATCATGTTTTTTTAATGATGTGGGGACTTAAAATCCCCCTCTTTCTCTCAGATAGGAAATTCGAGTTTGCTCGGATAGTGCTATTCAGATTTTAAAAAATATCCGAATTGCTATAGAAAGTTCGGATAGTGGAAAAAGTTCAGATTATCTGGGTAGTTCGGATACCCAAATATTGGATGAGCACCACTGCTCAGGTGTTTTTAAAATGACAGTTTAGCAATGAAAGGGAAGAAAACAGCATTTTTTATCCTGCAGTCTCATAGATGGTAGGAGGACAGAAAATGAGTCAGGAAAGAGTTAACCACTTGAGGACCTAGGGCTTTCTACCCCTTAAGGACCGGCCACTTTTTTTCCATTCAGACCACTGCAGCTTTCACGGTTTATTGCTCGCTCATACAACCTACCACCTAAATGAATTTTGGCTCCTTTTCTTGTCACTAATAAAGCTTTCTTTTGGTGCTATTTGATTGCTCCTGCAATTTTTACTTTTTATTATATTCATCAAAAAAGACATGAATTTTGGCAAAAAAATGATTTTTTTAACTTTCTGTGCTGACATTTTTCAAATAAAGTAAAATTTCTGTATACATGCAGCGCGAAAAATGTGGACAAACATGTTTTGGATAAAAAAAAACCCATTCAGTGTATATTTATTGGTTTGGGTAAAAGTTATAGCGTTTACAAACTATGGTGCAAAAAGTGAATTTTCCCATTTTCAAGCATCTCTGACTTTTCTGACCACCTGTCATGTTTCATGAGGGGCTAGAATTCCAGGATAGTATAAATACCCCCCAAATGACCCCATTTTGGAAAGAAGACATCCCAAAGTATTGAGAGGCATAATGAGTTCATAGAAGATATTATTTTTTGTCACAAGTAAGCGGAAAATGACACTTTGTGACCAAAAAAAAAAAAGTTTCCATTTCTTCTAACTTACGACAAAAAAAAATTAAATCTGCCACGGACTCACCATGCCCCTCTCTGAATACCTTGAAGGGTCTACTTTCCAAAATGGGTCATTTGTGGGGTGTGTTTACTGTCCTGACATTTTGGGGGGTGCTAAATTGTAAGCACCCCTGTAAAGCCTAAAGGTGCTCATTGAACTTTGGACCCCTTAGCGCAGTTAGGCTGCAAAAAAGTGCCACACATGTGGTATTGCCATACTCAGGAGAAGTAGTATAATGTGTTTTGGGGTGTATTTTTACACATACCCATGCTGGGTGGGAGAAATATCTCTGTAAATGACAATTTTTTAATTTTTTTTACACACAATTGTCCATTTACAGAGATCTTTCTCCCACTTAGCATGGGTATGTGTAAAAATACACCCCAAAACACATTATACTACTTCTCCTGAGTACAGCGATACCACATGTGTGGCACTTTTTTGCACCCTAACTGCACTAAAGGGCCCAAAGTCCAATGAGTACCTTTAGGATTTCACAGGTCATTTTGAGAAATTTTGTTTCAAGACTACTCCTCACGGTTTAGGGCCCCTAAAATGCCAGGGCAGTATAGGAACCCCACAAATGACCCCATTTTAGAAAGAAGACACCCCAAGGTATTCCGTTAGGAGTATGGTGAGTTCATAGAAGATTTTATTTTTTGTCACAAGTTAGCGGAAAATGACACTTTGTGAAAAAACACAATTAAAATCAATTTCCGCTAACTTGTGACAAAAAATAAAATCTTCTATGAACTCGCTATACTACTAACGGAATACCTTGGGGTGTCTTCTTTCTAAAATGGGGTCATTAGTGGGGTTCCTATACTGCCCTGGCATTTTAGGGGCCCTAAACCGTGAGGAGTAGTCTTGAAACGAAATTTCTCAAAATGACCTGTGAAATCCTAAAGGTACTCATTGGACTTTGGACCCTTTAGCGCAGTTAGGGTGCAAAAAAGTGCCACACATGTGGTATCGCCGTACTCGGGAGAAGTAGTACAATGTGTTTTGGGGTGTATTTTTACACATACCCATGCTGGGTGGGAGAAATACCTCTGTAAATGGACAATTGTGTGTAAAAAAATCAAAAGATTGTCATTTACAGAGGTATTTCTCCCACCCAGCATGGGTATGTGTAAAAATACACCCCAAAACACATTATACTACTTCTCCCGAGTACGGCGATACCACATGTGTGGCACTTTTTTGCACCCTAACTGCACTAAGGGGCCCAAAGTCCAATGAGTACCTTTAGGATTTCACAGGTCATTTTTGTTTCAAGACTACTTCTCACGGTTTAGAGCCCCTAAAATGCCAGGGCAGTATAGGAACCCCACTAATGACCCCATTTTAGAAAGAAGACACCCCAAGGTATTCCGTTAGGAGTATGGTGAGTTCATAGAAGTTTTTATTTTTTTGTCACAAGTTAGCGGAAATTGATTTTAATTGTTTTTTTTCACAAAGTGTCATTTTCCGCTAACTTGTGACAAAAAATAAAATCTTCTATGAACTCACCATACTCCGTACGGAATACCTTTGGGTGTCTTCTTTCTAGAATGGGGTCATTTGTGGGGTTCCTATACTGCCCTGGCATTTTAGGGGCCCTAAACCGTGAGGAGTAGTCTTGAAACCAAATGTCGCAAAATGACCTGTGAAATCCTAAAGGTACTCATTGGACTTTGGGCCCCTTAGCGTACTTAGGGTGTAAAAAAGTGCCACACATGTGGTACCGCCGTACTCGGGAGAAGTAGTATAATGCGTTTTGGGGTGTATTTTTACACATACCCATGCTAAGTGGGAGAAATATCTCTGTAAATGACAATTGTTTGATTTTTTTACACACAATTGTCCATTTACATAGAAATGTCTCCCACCCAGTATGGGTATGTGTAAAAATACACCCCAAAACACATTATACTACTTTTCCTGAGTACGGCGGTACCACATGTGTGACACTTTTTTGCAGCCTAGGTGCGCTAAGGGGCCCAACGTCCTATTCACAGGTCATTTTGAGGCATTTGTTTTCTAGACTACTCCTCGCGGTTTAGGGCCCCTAAAATGCCAGGGCAGTATAGGAACCCCACAAGTGACCCCATTTTAGAAAGAAGACACCCCAAGGTATTCCGTTAGGTGTATGGCGAGTTCATAGAAGATTTTATTTTTTGTCACAAGTTAGTGAAAAATGACACTTTGTGAGAAAAAAACCAATAAAAATCAATTTCCGCTAACTTTTGACAAAAAATAAAATCTTCTATGAACTCGTCATACACCTAACAGAATACCTTGGGGTGTCTTTTTTTTCTAAAATGGGGTCACTTGTGGGGTTCCTATACCGCCCTGGCATTTTACGGGCCCAAAACCGTGAGTAGTCTGGAAACCAAATGTCACAAAATGACTGTTCAGGGGTATAAGCATCTGCAAATTTTGATGACAGGTGGTCTATGAGGGGGTGAATTTTGTGGAACCGGTCATAAGCAGGGTGGCCTTTTAGATGACAGGTTGTATTGGGCCTGATCTGATGGATAGGAGTGCTAGGGGGGTGACAGGAGGTGATTGATGGGTGTCTCAGGGGGTGGTTAGAGGGGAAAATAGATGCAATCAATGCACTGGGGAGGTGATCGGAAGGGGGTCTGAGGGGGATCTGAGGGTTTGGCCGAGTGATCAGGAGCCCACACGGGGCAAATTAGGGCCTGATCTGATGGGTAGGTGTGCTAGGGGGTGACAGGAGGTGATTGATGGGTGTCTCAATGTGTGATTAGAGGGGGGAATAGATGCAAGCAATGCACTGGCGAGGTGATCAGGGCTGGGGTCTGAGGGCATTCTGAGGGTGTGGGCGGGTGATTGAGTGCCCTAGGGGCAGATAGGGGTCTAATCTGATAGGTAGCAGTGAAAGGGGGTGATTGATGGGTAATTAGTGGGTGTTTAGGGTAGAGAACAGATGTAAACACTGCACTTGGGAGGTGATCGGACGTCGGATCTGCGGGCGATCTATTGGTGTGGGTGGGTGATCAGATTGCCCGCAAGGGGCAGGTTAGGGGCTGATTGATGGGTGGCAGTGACAGCGGGTGATTGATGGGTGGCAGTGACAGGGGGTGATTGATGGGTGGCAGTGACGGGGTGATTGATGGGTGATTGATAGGTGATTGACAGGTAATCAGTGGGTTATTATAGGGGAGAACAGATGTAAATATTGCACTGGCGAATTGATAAGGGGGGGTCTGAGGGCAATCTGAGCGTGTAGGCGGGTGATTGGGTGCCCGCAAGGGGCAGATTAGGGTCTGATCTGATGGGTAACAGTGACAGGTGGTGATAGGGGGTGATTGATGGGTAATTAGTGGGTGTTTAGAGGAGAGAATAGATGGAAACACTGCGCTTGGGTGGTGATCTGATGTCGGATCTGCGGGCGATCTATTGGTGTGGGTGGGTGATCAGTTTGCCCGCAAGGGGCAGGTTAGGGGCTGATTGATGGGTGGCAGTGACAGGGGGTGATTGATGGGTGGCAGTGACAGGGGGTGATTGATGGGTGATTGACAGGTGATTGACAGGTGATTGACAGTAGTGTTGGGCGAACATCTAGATGTTCGGGTTCGGGCCGAACAGGCCGAACATGGCCGCGATGTTCGGGTGTTCGACCCGAACTCCGAACATAATGGAAGTCAATGGGGACCCGAACTTTTGTGCTTTGTAAAGCCTCCTTATATGCTACATACCCCAAATTTACAGGGTATGTGCACCTTGGGAGTGGGTACAAGAGGAAAAAAAAATTTAGCAAAAAGAGCTTATAGTTTTTGAGAAAATCGATTTTAAAGTTTCAAAGGGAAAACTGTCTTTTAAATGCGGGAAATGTCTGTTTTCTTTGCACAGGTAACATGCTTTTTGTCGGCATGCAGTCATAAATGTAATACATATAAGAGGTTCCAGGAAAAGGGACCGGTAATGCTAACCCAGCAGCAGCACACGTGATGGAACAGGAGGAGGGTGGCGCAGGAGGAGAAGGCCACGCTTTGAGACACAACAACCCAGGCCTTGCATGAGGACAAGAAGCGTGCGGATAGCATGCTTTGTACCACCATGCAGTCATAAATGTAATAAAGATAAGTGGTTCAATAAACAGGGACCACGCGGCAACGCTAACCCAGCAGCAGCACACGTGATGGAACAGGAGGAGGCGCAGGAGGAGAAGGCCACGCTTTGTGAGACACAACAACCCAGGCCTTGCATGAGGACAAAAAGCGTGCGGATAGCATGCTTTGTACCGCCATGTAGTCATAAATGTAATAAAGATAAGAGGTTCAATAAACAGGGACCACGCGGCAACGCTAACCCAGCAGCAGCAGCAGCAGCAGCACACGTGATGGAACAGGAGGAGGCGCAGGAGGAGAAGGCCACGCTTTGTGAGACACAACAACCCAGGCCTTGCATGAGGACAAAAAGCGTGCGGATAGCATGCTTTGTACCGCCATGTAGTCATAAATGTAATAAAGATAAGAGGTTCAATAAACAGGGACCACGCGGCAACGGTAACCCAGCAGCAGCAGCAGCACACGTGATGGAACAGGAGGAGGCGCAGGAGGAGAAGGCCACGCTTTGTGAGACACAACAACCCAGGCCTTGCATGAGGACAAAAAGCGTGCGGATATAGCAGCAATGCTTTTTGCCGCCATGCAGTCATAAATGTAATACAGATGAGAGGTTCAATAAACAGGGACCGGAAACGCTAAACCATCCCAGATGTTCATCGGTCATGTTACTTGGTTGGGGTCCAGGAGTGTTGCGTAGTCGTTTCCAATCCAGGATTGATTCATTTTAATTTGAGTCAGACGGTCTGCATTTTCTGTGGAGAGGCGGATACGCCGATCTGTGATGATGCCTCCGGCAGCACTGAAACAGCGTTCCGACATAACGCTGGCTGCCGGGCAAGCCAGCACCTCTATTGCGTACATTGCCAGTTCGTGCCAGGTGTCTAGCTTCATGCCCGGTTTCAGGTCCAGCGGTGCCAGCCACAAATCCGTCTGTTCCTTTATTCCCCTCCAAATTTCCTCCCCTGTGTGCTGCTTATCCCCAAGGCAGATCAGCTTCAGCAACGCTTGCTGACGCATGCCAACAGCTGTGCTGCACTGCTTCCACGATCCTACTGCTGCTGGTGCTGGGTTAGCATTTCCGGATGAGGTACAGCTTTGAGATGCGTTGGAGGAGAAGGAGTCAGAGAGGTAGGTGCTGCTGTTGTTATCCAGCTGTTTGCGGCGTGGGCAACACCCGCGCCGTAGCAGGTGAGGAATCGCTGCCAGGCTCCACAAGGTTCACCCAGTGCGCGGTAAGGGAGATGTATCGACCCTGGCCGAACGCACTCGTCCAGGTGTCAGTGGTGAGGTGAACCTTGCAGGCAACGGCATTCTTCAAGCTTCGGGTTATTTAGCTGACCACGTGCTCATGCAACTCAGGCACTGCAGAGCGCGCAAAGTGGTAGCGGCTGGGAACCACGTAACGTGGGATGGCCACTGACATCATGCCCTTGAAGCTGTTTGTCTCCACCACTCGATATGGCAGCATTTCGCAGGCCAGAAGCTTGGCTATGCTGGCTGGCTGTTACTGCCACGGCCCGGGGGTCATTTGCTGGCAATTTCCTCTTGTGCTCAAACATCTCAGAAACAGACAACTCAACCGTAGCGCTGCACACCGAAGGGCTGTTGGTTGTTGTGTTTGATGAACACTGGGAGACCTCAAGAGCACTAGTCCGGAAAGTGACAGTGTCAGCATCGTCTGATGTTTGTGAATGTTGTGAACCACGCAATGGCTGGGCTACTGCTGCTGCTGAGGCGGGTCTGGTGGTGAGTCTGGTGAACCCAAGGGAGGCAGTGTTGCTGGTGGTACCCTGTCCTGCCGCGTTTGCCCACAGAGTGGGATGTTTGGATAGAATGTGGCGGCTCATGCTGGTGGTGGAGAGGTTGTTAATACTTTTCCCCCTGCTCAGGCGGGTCTTGCACACCTTGCAAATCGCCATGGTAACATCCTCAGTGCAGTCTTCAAAGAAAGCCCAGACTTTAACTGGCTGAGGACTCGGACCTCGTGCGTGATGTGCTGGTGCTGCTTAACCCACTGCTGGACGCTTGAGAGGTCATCCAAGTAATTATCTGGTCCTGTTCTTTTGGATCTGTGAGGGTTGTTGTCCTGGACAACATGGGCAGTATTGAGTGGGTTTTCTTGGGTGCTCCCCTGTGGCCTGTACGTGAACCGTCAGGGGAAACACCTCTTCCCTTGCCCCTCCCTCTTTCACCGGATTTCTTCCTCATTTCACTTATCCTTAAAGTACACGCTGACTGGCAGCAGTACAGTGGCAGTACAGAAATGCTATACAGTGGTGGGTGAGCGGTGTACCACTATTGTCAGCAGTGACACAGAGCACAATGCTATACAGTGGCGGGTGAGCGGTGTACTACTGTTCCCAGCAGACACAGAGTGGAAGTAAACACAATGCTATATAGTGTGGCTGAGCCGTGTACACAGAGTGGCATTAAACACAATGCTATATAGTCTGCTATATAGTCACCCCGAACAGGGTGATGTTCTGCAGAACCCAAACAGTGGCAAACACTGTTCGCCCAACACTACTGGGAGGGAACGCAGATTTTAGTACCTAAACACACGATACAACATGTTTTCCGGGGTCGGACTCTGAGGCACATACAGATGGTCCCGATCATCATCCTCATCATACAACTCTTCTCCTGAGTCTGACCCACCCACCACCTCTGCCACCCCAACATCCCCAGACACAGACCCCTCATCGTCCTCAACATTAACTTGGGATGCTGGCCTGAGCCAGACCTCCTCCTCCACATCAGGCCCCATCATCTCCTCAATGGCAGCCCTCATTAATCGCTCTGGCGACGGACTGATGGACACAACGTTCTCCTCCGGGGAGGGCTGCTGCTGACCACTGGCTGCTGGGGTGGATGTTATAGCTTGCGTGGGGCGTTGGCTGTTGCTGTTGTTGGGAGTGCTGCTCACAGCGGAGGTCTCTGGGGAACTCATGTTGAGCTCATATAGTGGTTGACGGTGAGTGGAGTATTACTGATCCCAGCAATATACACACTGACTGGCAGAGTACGCAATGCTATATAGTGTGGCTGAGCGGTGTACACAGAGTGGCAGTAAACACAATGCTATATAGTCTGGCTGAGCGAGCGGTGTACTACTGTTCCCAGCAGAATCAGAGTGGCAGTAAACAATGGTATATAGTCTGGCTGAGCGGTGTACACAGAGTGTCAGTAAACAATGGTATATAGTCTGGCTGAGCGGTGTACACACAATGCTATATAGTCTGCTATATAGTGTCAGTAAACAATGGTATATAGTCTGGCTGAGCGAGCGGTGTACTACTGTTCCCAGCAGAATCAGAGTGGCAGTAAACAATGGTATATAGTCTGGCTGAGCGGTGTACACAGAGTGTCAGTAAACAATGGTATATAGTCTGGCTGAGCGAGCGGTGTACTACTGTTCCCAGCAGAATCAGAGTGGCAGTAAACAATGGTATATAGTCTGGCTGAGCGGTGTACACAGAGTGTCAGTAAACAATGGTATATAGTCTGGCTGAGCGGTGTACACAGAGTGTCAGTAAACAATGGCATATAGTCTGGCTGAGCGGTGTACACACAATGCTATATAGTCTGCTATATAGTGTCAGTAAACAATGGTATATAGTCTGGCTGAGCGAGCGGTGTACTACTGTTCCCAGCAGAATCAGAGTGGCAGTAAACAATGGTATATAGTCTGGCTGAGCGGTGTACACAGAGTGTCAGTAAACAATGGTATATAGTGTGGCTGAGTGGTGTACACAGAGTGTCAGTAAACAATGGTATATAGTCTGGCTGAGCGGTGTACACAGAGTGTCAGTAAACAATGGTATATAGTCTGGCTGAGCGAGCGGTGTACTACTGTTCCCAGCAGAATCAGAGTGGCAGTAAACAATGGTATATAGTCTGGCTGAGCGGTGTACACAGAGTGTCAGTAAACAATGGTATATAGTGTGGCTGAGTGGTGTACACAGAGTGTCAGTAAACAATGGTATATAGTCTGGCTGAGCGGTGTACACAGAGTGGCAGTAAACACAATGCTATATACTCTGGCTGAGCGAGCGGTGTACTACTGTTCCCAGCAGACACAGAACAGTAAACAGAATGCTATATAGTGTGGCTGAGCGAGCGGTGTACCACTATTCCCAGCAGACACAGAACAGTGAACAGAATGCTATATAGTGTGGCTGAGCGAGCGGTGTACCACTATTCCCAGCAGACACAGAACAGTGAACAGAATGCTATATAGTGTGGCTGAGCGAGCGGTGTACTACTGTTCCCAGCAGACACAGAACAGTACACAGAATGCTATATAGTGTGGCTGAACGAGCGGTGTACTACTGTTCCCAGCAGACACAGAACAGTACACAGAATGCTATATAGTGTGGCTGAACGAGCGGTGTACCACTATTCCAAGCAGACACAGAACAGTGAACAGAATGCTATATAGTGTGGCTGAGCGAGCGGTGTACCACTATTCCCAGCAGACACAGAGTGGCAGTAAACAGAATGCTATATAGTGTGGCTGAGCGAGGTACACAGAGTGGCAGTAAACAGAATGCTATATAGTGTGGCTGAGCAAGCGGTGTACTACTATTCCCAGCAGACACAGAGTGGCAGTAAACAGAATGCTATATAGTGTGGCTGAGCGAGGTACACAGAGTGGCAGTAAACAGAATGCTGAGCGAGCGGTGTACTACTATTCCCAGCAGCGACACACAATGACTGGGGGGGACCCTGGCTAGCGTGGCTGGAGCGCGAACTACCCTGCCTGCCTACCCAAAGCTAAACCCACAGACAAATGGCGGAGATATGACGTGGTTCGGGTATTTATTTACCCGAACCACGTGACAGTTCGGCCAATCAGAGCGCGTTCGGGTCCGAACCACGTGACCCGTTCGGCCAATCACAGCGCTAGCCGAACGTTCGGGGAACGTTCGGCCATGCGCTCTTAGTTCGGCCATATGGCCGAACGGTTTGGCCGAGCACCGTCAGGTGTTCGGCCGAACTCGAACATCACCCGAACAGGGTGATGTTCTGCAGAACCCGAACAGTGGCGAACACTGTTCGCCCAACACTAATTGACAGGTGATCAGTGGGTTATTACAGGGAAGGACAGATGTAAATAATGCCCTGGCGAATTGATAAGGGGGGGGTCTGAGGGCAATCTGAGCGTGTAGGCGGGTGATTGGGTGCCCGCAAGGGGCAGATTAGGGTCTGATCTGATGGGTAACAGTGACAGGTGGTGATAGGGGGTGATTGATGGGCAATTAGTGGGTGTTTAGAGGAGAGAATAGATGTAAACGCTGCGCTTGGGTGGTGATCTGATGTCGGATCTGCGGGCGATCTATTGGTGTGGGTGGGTGATCAGATTGCCCGCAAGGGGCAGGTTAGGGGCTGATTGTTGGGTGGCAGTGACAGGGGGTGATTGATAGGTGATAGGTGATTGGCAGGTGATTGACAGGTGATCAGTGGGTTATTACAGGGAAGGACAGATGTAATTAATGCACTGGCGAATTGATAAGGGGGGGGGGGGGGTCTGAGGGCAATCTGAGCGTGTGGGCGGGTGATTGGGTGCCCGCAAGGGGCAGATTAGGGTCTGATCTGATAGGTAACAGTGACAGGTGGTGATAGGGGGTAATTGATGGGTGATTGATGGGTAATTAGTGGGTGTTTAGAGAAGATAACAGATGTAAACAATACATTTGGGAGGTAATCTGACGGCGGGTTTGCGGGCGATCTAATGGTGTGGGTGGGTGATCAGATTGCCCGCAAGGGGCAGGTTAGGGGCTGATTGATGGGTGGCAGTGACAGGGGGTGACAGGGGGTGATTGATGGGTGATAGGTGATTGGCAGGTGATTGACAGGTGATCAGTGGGTTATTACAGGGAAGAACAGATGTAATTAATGCACTGGTGAATTGATAAGGGGGGGGTCAGAGGGCAATCTGAGCGTGTGGGTGGGTGATTGGGTGCCCGCAAAGGGGCAGATTAGGGTCTGATCTGATAGGTAAAAGTGACAGGTGGTGATAGGGGGTGATTGATGGGTAATTAGTGGGTGTTTAGAGGAGAGAATAGATGTAAACAATGGATTTGGGAGGTGATCTGATGTCGGATCTGCGGGCGATCTATTGGTGTGGGGGGGTGATCAGATTGCCTGCAAGGGGCAGGTTAGGGGCTGATTGATGGGTGGCAGTGACAGGGGGTGATTGGCGGGTGATTGACGGGTGATTGACAGGTGATTGACGGGTGATTGACAGGTGATTGACAGGTGATCAGGGGGGATAGATGCATACAGTACATGGGGGTGGGGGGTTGAGGGGGGGTCTGGGGAGAATCTGAGGGGTGGGGGTGATCAGGAGGGAGCAGGGGGCAGGGGGGGGGGATAAAAAAAACAATTTCGTTGACAGATAGTGACAGGGAGTGATTGATGGGTGATTAGGTGGGTGATTGGGTGCAAACAGGGGTCTGGGGGGTGGGCAGGGGGGGTCTGATGGGTGCTGTGGGCGATCTGGGGCAGGGGGGGGGAAATCAGTGTGCTTGGTGCAGACTAGGGTGGCTGCAGCCTGCCCTGGTGGTCCCTCGGACACTGGGACCACCAGGGCAGGAGGCAGCCTGTATAATACACTTTGTAAACATTACAAAGTGTATTATACACTTTGTATGCGGCGATCGTCGGGTTAACATCCCGCCGGCGCTTCCGTATGGCCGGCGGGATGTTGCAGCGGGTGAGCGGCGCCAGGCGGAGGCGGAGGATCGCGTCACGGATGACGCGATCGCTCCGCCCATGCCCCTACAAGGACCGCCGCCAATTTGTCTATACGGCGGTCCTTGCGGCGTCCACTTCCCGGCCGCCTCTGTGCGTTAGGCGGTCGGGAAGTGGTTAAGGAAGAGAAGCGACCACTGCTACTAGGAAAAAAAAAAGAAAGACTGTCATAAATTAGGATTAGATAAATTCACAACTGCTGGGGTCAGTGTCAAAGCTGTAAAAGAGGTGAAGAAGAAACTGCAGAGCTCTCTGATGTTTGGGAATGCCTGCATTAAAACTCAGCGGAACTTAGTTCTATCTGCTTTGTAATGTAAATCTCTGGTATTTCTCACATCGATCTGTAAGTCTATCATACAAAGAAAGGAATGGACTATCAGGTGACCATTATGATTGATCCTGATTGTTTTAACACATCAGGAAGTGAGAGAGAGATGCAGGGATTGGGGAACTCTGGAATTCAGCTATTAGTGCAGAGCAGGGCGCTGGATGGCTGAGCTGTGGGACCAGAAGAGATTATTTACTTTGACATATGATCTCTTCTCTCTCCAAGTCATGCCGCCCTTCTTATCTTATCTAATTTTATCGCCCTAGACCGTGGCCTTTCTGGCCTTTCCAGAAATCCGGCCCTGACTGCGGCTCAGCTACAGGCCCCCTGCTCCCAGCATGTCATGTCTGTAACTGCGGGCGGCTGCTGCAGCAAGTGATGATGCCAGCCAATCACAGAGGAGGGTGGAGCCAGTGTCGGACTGAACCAATGGGAGGGCGAGATTTCCTCCGATAGGTCCCACCCCAAAGTCCCGACATGCCTGCTGTGTGTGGTGCACACAAAGACACGGCTGGGCTGGCTGCAGTCCAGCTAGGGAGGGGCTGGGAGGAGGAGCTGCAGGTAGCATGCTGGGAATGGAGGAGGCCTGGTGCTGCTGAAGATGGAGGAGCCGAGGTGACTGAGGTGATGGGCTGGCTCACCCAGCCAGACCTCAAGAAGAGAAGTTTTCAATAAAGCTCGCCTGGCCACGGAAAGAAGCCCGCCCACCACTCCCGGTAAGCCCCACCCCCACACAGCACTTTGGCCTAAATCCTAGTGTCTCTCCGTCCCCCAGCACCCACACTGACCTCCAAGCACCCACACTGACCTCTCAGCACCCACACTGACCTCCCAGAACCTACACTGACTTGACCTCCAAGCACCCACACTGATCTCCCAGAACCTACATTGGATTGACCTCCAAGCATCCACACTGACCTCTCAGCACCCACACTGACCTCCCAGAACCTACACTGACCTGACCTCCAAGCACCCACACTGACCTAACAGAACCTACATTGGATTGACCTCCAAGCACCCACACTGACCTCTCAGCACCCACACTGACCTCCCAGAACCTACACTGACCTGACCTCCAAGCACCCACACTGACCTCCCAGAACCTACACTGGATTGACCTCCAAGCACCCACATTGACCTCCCGAAACCTACACTGACCTGACCTCCAAGCACCCACACTGACCTCTCAGCACCCACACTGACCTCCCAGAACCTACACTGGCCTGACCTCCAAGCACCCACACTGACCTCCAAGAACCTACACTGACCTGACCTCCAAGCACCCACACTGACCTCTCAGCACCCACACTGACCTCCCAGAACCTACACTGACCTGATCTCCAAGCACCCACACTGACCTCCCAGAACCTACACTGACCTGACCTCCAAGCACCCACACTGACCTCCAAGAACCTACACTGACCTGACCTCCAAGCACCCACACTGACCTCTCAGCACCCACACTGACCTCCCAGAACCTACACTGACCTGACCTCTCAGCACCCACACTGACCTCCCAGAACCTACACTGACCTGACCTCTCAGCACCCACACTGACCCCCCAGAACATACACTGACCTGACCTCCAAGCACCCACACTGACCTCCCAGAACCTACACTGGATTGACCTCCAAGCACCCACACTGACCTCCCAGAACCTACACTGACCTGACCTCCAAGCATCCACACTGACCTCTCAGCACCCACACTGACCTCCCAGAACCTACACTGACCTGACCCCCAAGCATCCACACTGACCTCTCAGCACCAACACTAACCTCCCAGAACCTACACTGACCTGACCTCCAAGCACCCACACTGACCCCCCAGAACCTACACTGACCTGACCTCCAAGCACCCACACTGACCTCCCAGAACCTACACTGACCTGACCTCCAAGCACCCACACTGACCTCCCAGAACCTACACTGACCTGACCTCCAAGCACCCACACTGACCACTCCCAGCACCCACACTGACCTGACGTCCAAGCACCCACACTGACCTCTCAGAACCCACACTGACCTCTACCTGCACCCACACTGACTTCTCCCTGCACCCACACTGACCTCTCCCTGCACCCACACTGACCTCCTATCACCCACAGTGACCACTCCCAGCACCCACACTGACCTCCCAGAACCTACACTGACCACTTAACACAAGCCTTCCCATCACTACACCTAACACTAACCTCACTGTTGCACAAACTGAGGCGACACAGAGGGAGACACTTTTTTACTGCGTCGTGCTGTGCGTGCTGCTTTCTTTGGTGTCGGAGCCATGCACAGCTTTTGACGCTACGGGCACAGGGGTGGGGTGGCTATTGAGTGGGCTCAGCAGCCAGTGGGTGGGCTTGGGAGGGGGGGGGGGGCCCAGGCCTGATGATGTGTGAGGGGCCTCAAAATTTCTGATGGCGGCCCTGACTGTGCCTGTCCGATACCTGTCTGTGTGTGACAGGTGCACATTGTAATACCCATCACTGCATATACAGTACCTACCTACCTGTTGTTCACAGTGCACCCACCTACCTATGTGAGTTGAGCGCACGCAGTGTCACTGTGCCTGTCCGCTACCTGTCTGTGTGTGACAGGTGCACATTGTAATACCCAGTACTGTATATACCTACCTACCTACCTGTTGTTCACAGTGCACCCACCTACCTATGTGAGTTGAGCGCACGCAGTGTCATTGTGCCTGTCCGCTACCTGTCTGTGTGTGACAGGTGCACATACCCATCACTGCATATACCTACCTGTTGTGTTCAGTGCACCCACCTCATCACTGCATATACCTACCGGTTGTGCTCAGTGCACCCACCTACCTATGTGAGTGCATGCAGTGTGATATACCACTCCATGCATATCTGTTAACTGCACCTGTGTGACTGCACATTGTATTAGTCAAGTCAGTGCATACCTTTCACTTCATCCCTCCTGATATGGACACCACGGACAAAACAGGTAGAGGTAGACCCAGAGGAAGGCCACCCAGCAGGTCTGTGCGAGGTCGTGTTGATGTGATTGCGTGCGGCCCTCGACCAAAGTACAGTGCTCAGAAGAAGGCATGTCCTATCAACTCCCAAGATTGTCAGGACGTGGTTGACTATTTAATCCAGAACACCTCATCTTCCGCAGCCACCAGCGCTACTACAAGCACCACATCCATTGCATTTGACACTTCGCAGGAGTCAATTGGTGGGGAATTAACTGATTCACAGCCATTATTGTTACAACCAGATGAAGGCGCAAAGCAAGTTACACCACCTCCTATGTCTGAGTTAGGCGGCGACACTATGGACGTAACGTGTGAAGATGATGAAGTACCTGCTGTTGGTGCAGTTTTGGAGGTGTCAGAGGCAAGCAAAGCTGGGCAGGATGATTATGATGATGACGATGATACGGATCCCACGTATGTTCCCAATAGAGAAGATGAACAGGGGAGTCAGAGAGGAGTAAGAGGAGATGAGTTGCTGAAAGAAGCAGGGGGAGCTCGTCGTCAGAAACAGCTGGTGGCAGTGTCCGGCTCCATGTATCGCCACCTATGTACAGCCAGCCAACATGCCCTTCAACGTCAGCTGCTGATGCCACCATAGTGCCATCACCCCAGGGGGGCTTAGCAGTTTGGAAATTTTTTAATGTGTCTGCCTCAGATCGGAGCAATGCCATCTGCTGTCTCTGCCTCCAAAAATGTAGCCGTGGAAAGGCCAACACTCACGTAGGGACAAATGCCTTACAAAGGCACATGGAGAAAAGGTACAGACTGCAGTAGGAAGACCACCTGAGCAAAAGCAGCAGACAAAAGAAAAGCCACCCTCCTTCTCCTCTTCCTCCTTCAGGTGCAGCATCTTCAGCCGTTTTTTCCATTGCACCTTCACAGCCAGGCACGTGCACAGGGGGGTGCTAAAATCTTCAAAAAAAGGCCCCTCTCGCGTGGAAAATAAGCCCCGCCCACCCGCGGGAAGCTCCGCCCCGGCTGGGGCACTTTCAAGTGAAGAGGCCCAGACAGGAATCCTAGTGTGGCATACTGACCTCTCCCTCCACCTAGGACCCATACTGACCTCTACCTCCCCCAGCACCCATAGTGACCTCTCCCTCCACCTAGTACCCAGTGACTACTCCCTCCCCTAGCACTCCATCCCCTAGCACTCACAGTGACCTCTCCCTCCACCTAGGACCCATACTGACCTCTCCCTCCACCTAGGACCCATACTGACCTCTCCCTACCCAGTACCCACAGTGACA
Source organism: Hyperolius riggenbachi (assembly GCF_040937935.1). NCBI lineage: Eukaryota > Metazoa > Chordata > Amphibia > Anura > Hyperoliidae > Hyperolius > Hyperolius riggenbachi. The sequence continues at coordinate 394,024,316 of NC_090648.1, forward strand.
TCTCCCTTCACCTAGTACCCACAGTGACCTCTCTCTTACCCAGCACCCACAGTGACCTCTCCCTCCACCTAGCACCCACAGTGACCTCTCCCTCCCCCAGCACCCACAGTGACCTCTCCCCTCCACCTAGCACCCACAGTGACCTCTTCCTCCCCAGCTCTAGCAGTGATCCTGCCTACCCCAGCACCCACACTGACCTATCCCTCCCCCAGCATCCACAGTGATTTTTCCCTCCCCCAGTGGCTACCCTCCTGTCCCCTGCAGCACCCACAGGGACCTCCCATCCCAAAAGCAGCACCTACAGTGACCTCTCCCATTGCCAGCGCCCACAGTGGCCTCTCCCGACATCCAGCATCCACTCCCTCCTCCAGTAACCACACTGACTTCTCCCAGCACCCCCAGGGACCTCCCCTTCCTCCAGCACTCATACGGATCTCTTCCTTCCACAGCACAGTGGCCTACCCTTCCCCCCAACACCCACACTGACCCCTACCTCCCTTAGCAACTATGCCATTCATAGCAGCACCCATAGTGACCTCCCACCCCCTGCACCCACAATGACCTCTACCTCCCGAGACCCACAGTGATCTCCCCCAAGGGACCCACAGCAACCTCCCTTTCCTCCAGCACCCATGCTGACCTCTACCTTCCACAGCACCCACAGTTACTTTTCCCCCCAGCACCCACAGTGACCTACCCTTCCCCCATCAACCACACTGACCTCTATCTCCCCTAGCAGCAACTATGCCATGCATAGCAGTACCCACAGTGATCTCCCACCCCCTGCACCCACAGCAATCCCACCAATATTCAGCACCCACATTACACTCAACCAGTAACCCCCACTATAGCAAGCACCCAGTACTTGCACCAAGCACCCTGCACCCAATACTCACATCCGGCCTCAATATGGCACTTAGTACTTGCATCAAACAGCCACATGACACCCAATACCTGCACCCCTTCACCCTATAGCTGGCACCCAGTACTCACACCCACATGGCACAGTACTTGCACCCAGCCCCAACATGGCACTCACTACTCACACCTGCACACCGCCTTCACATGGCACCCACTATCTGCACCCAAAGTACCTGTACTCAGAACCCACATGACACACAATGCCCACCCATAGCTAGTACCCAGTGCAGGCATGGCACCAAGTATTTGCACCTATGTGATACCCAGTACCTGCACCCAACACCCACATATTTCATCTGCAGTAGTTACAGTTGCACTAAGCCTCCACTTGGTGTCCAGCACCCACACCAAGCATTCACATATGATATCCAGTACTTGCACCCAGAACTCACAAAGGACTGAGTACTTGCAATCAACACCTACATGATGGTTAATACACACCCATACAGCCAGAATCCACATGACACCCTGTGCCAGCACCCAGAAACCACATTGCACCCAGCATCTGCCTTTAGCACCCACATGACAACAAATACCCCACTAGCCAGCACCCATCACCCATATGTCACCATGTACAAAAAAAAGAATTACTACTCACTCCCAGTACCCACTTGGCACTCAGTATTTGCACCTAAGACCCACATACCCCATAATCATCAACACCCACATGGCACAGTACTCACACGTCACCAAGTTCCAAAGCCATTATATGCACCTAGTACCCGTCCATAACCAGCACCCAAATAGCACCAAGAACACATCCTTTGTCCGAACCCATATGAGACTCAGTACTCTCCCATGGCACACATCCAGACCATACATGGCACTCCCTACTCACTCATGCCCAACACTCACATGGCTCCCTGTACCAATTAGCACTCACATGGCACCCAGTTTTGTTTATCACCATCTGCTACTCATTCAGCACCCAATACTGCATAGCACCCACTGCAAATAAACACCCAAACACTGGACCTTGGTACCCAAAGCAGCTTGACACAGACTTTACTTTGGCATCCCGGCACCCACTGCAACTTAGCACAAAGTGAACCTTTGCGTCTTACCATCTACTGCATCTGGCACCCACTGCCCCTTGGCACTTACTGCAGTTTTGCATCTACTAATGCTTAGCAACCACTGCATATTGGTAACCACTTATTTGCCTGAAAAGAGGCTTGGGTGCTGATCAAGAGGGACAGAGGTCCCAGTAATGAAAGGTGAGTCTGTGCCTCCACTGTGGGCTCCACTGTGCCCACTCTAACCCACTAACAGTGGGAACCTGCCACTGCTGATTTGAGGGTGGTAGCACCACAAGAGTTGGTTGGAAGGAGACACAAAGTCTGCCTAATACTGCTATAAAGGTGTGTGTGTGGGGGGAGGGGGGGGGGGTGTTAAGACTGCCTTATGCTTTCTGGAGAGGGGGTATTACATACACAATTTAGCACGATTTATCGATTTCAAATTTGAGCACAACACCCTTGAGGATCTTCTGCATGGCCCTGCCCCTTCCTGCAGCACCCACACTGACCTCTACTTTTCCCATCAGCCACCCCTTCCCCTCATAGCTGGCACCCAGTACTCACACTCACATTACACCAAGTATCTGCACCCAGGCTTAAAATCGCACCCAGTACTCACACCTGCACACAGCTTCCACATGGCCCCCACTATCTGCACCAAGCACCCACTTAACCCGTACCCGCACCCAAAGTACCCGCATTCAAAACCCATGTGATGCCCAAAGCCCACCCATAGCCATCACCCAGTACAAGCATGGCGCCAAGTATTCGCACTCATGTCACATCCAGTGCCTGTACCCAGCACCCACATGACATCAAGTACATGCACCCAGATCTTACATGGCACTAAGTATTTGCAATCAACCACCTGCATGACACTCGATACCCAACCATAGTCAGAACCCACATGACACTCAGCACTTACACCCAGAACTCACATGGCACTAAGTACTTGCAATCAACATCGGCATGGCACTCGATACCCAACCATAGCCAGAACCCACATGACACTCAGTACTTACACCCAGAACCCACATGGCAACCATCATCTGCATTCAGCAGCATGACAATCAATACCCCCCTAGCCAGAAACAAGGGGGGGGGCATGCGGGGGAAGGCATTGCCAGGCCCCTTTTTTAAATTTGAGCACCCCCCACTTAAGGACCCTCTGCACGGCCCTGTTCACAGCCACCCTCCTCCACTCCGCCTCTGCCCTTGAGCGGTTCCTGCTCCTCTGTTCACAGCAGCCAGGTGTCCGTGAAGGAAATCTTTGAGCGGAAGAAGCCAATTTCTGCTAGTCACCCCCTTGCCCGGCGTGTGACAGCTGGTGTGGCGGAACTGTTAGCTCGCCAGCTGTTACCATACAAGCTGGTGGACTCTGAGGCCTTCCGTAAATTTGTGGCCAATTGGACACCGCAGTGGTAGATACCAGGCCGCAATTATTTCTCTAAAAAGGCGATACCCAAACTGTACCATGAAGTTGAAAGGCAAGTGGTGTAATTTCTGGCACACAGCGTTGGGTCCATCTGACCACGGATGCCTGGTCTGCCAAGCACGGTCAGGGCCACTAGATTACTTACACAGCCCATTGGGTCAACCTGGTGACCGATGGCAAGCAGGGGAGTACGTGGCTGTGCAGCGGCCCAACTTGTGGCACCTCCACGGCTTGCAGGCAGGCCTCCTGCCACCTCCTCTCCTCCTGCTACATCCTCTTCGCTGTCGTCCTCCTTCTCCTCGTTGGCTGAGTGGCAGTTCAACTCTACTGGTGTTGCGATCTCCTGTCCAGCTACACAGCCTCAGCTCTCCAGGGCCTATGCTGCATGCCAGGTACGACGGTGTCACTCCATCTTAGACATGTCTTGCCTCAAAGCGGAGAGTCACACTGGAGTAGCTCTCCTGGCTGCTCATAACAAACAGGTGGATCAGTGACTGACCCCGCACCAGCTGGAGATCGGCAAGGTGGTGTGTGACAACAGCAGAAATCTCCTTTCCGCTTTGAATTTGGGAAAGCTGACACATGTACCCTGCATGGCACATGTGCTGAATCTAGTCGTTCAAAGATTTGTGTCAAAGTACCCAGGCTTAGAGGATGTCCTGAAGTAGGCCAGGAAGGGAAGCGGGGAAAAAAGGCAGCTAGTGGACAAAAAGGGCGCCGCCATTCACTCTCATAATAAATATTGTTTAATGGGCGCCGAGCAGGAAAAAAGGGCGCCGGAGATAAATAACGTTTACAAACGGCGCCCGGAGATTTTTAATGATTTATAACTGTGCTTGTGGTGATTTACGTTTATAATATGAACCCGTGCCGAATAACGTTTATAAAAATACTAAACATATTTATCTTATTTAACTAATTAAAACATTATTTAAAGTTTTATCCCTTACTGTTTGTAAAACAGTATTATTCACAAAATAAAGCGATCAGTACGTAACATAAATTGCAATATATTTTTTGCAGCCACAATTAGTAAAACATTATTATCCACATAATAAAGCGATTAGTAAGGGGGGTCTTAGGTTTAGGCACCACCAAGGGGGTCTTAGGTTTAGGCACCACCAGGGGGGTTTTAGGTTTAGGCACCACCAGGGGGGTCTTAGGTTTAGGCACCACCAGGGGGGTTTTAGGTTTAGGCACCACCAGGGGGGTTTTAGGTTTAGGCACCACCAGGGGGGTCTTAGGTTTAGGCACCACCAGGGGGGTTTTAGGTTTAGGCACCACCAGGGGGTCTTAGGTTTAGGCACCACCAGGGGGGTCTAGGGGTTAGGGATAGGTACAGGGAGGGTTCTGTGTGAGAGTAGGCTTAGGTATAGTTTTAGTAAAATTTTAGTAATACTTACTAATGTTTTACAACACTTATTACGAACGTAGTTATATTTATATCATCGTTATAAAGAATATTTTCAGATTTTATTATAAGAACAAACCATAAATGAAGATTATTCACAATAATATATAATTATAACAATTAAACATATATTATCGTTTTTTTAATAAACGTAATTATAAGTTTCACTTTTCAAACAGGGAAGATTAACGTTTTCACAATTGCCGATTTAATAAACATTATTTAATGATTTATAATTTTGTAAATCATTATTTGTAAACGAAATATAGCACACTATTTTTATAATTGCTATTAATGATTAATTATTAATTAGCGTTTACACCCAGCGCCCTTTTTTGTCCGTGCGCCCTTTTTGTACGTACGCGCCAGGAAGTTGGGTGGGCATTTCAGGCGGTCTTACACGGCCATGACAAGCTTTGCGGACATTCAGCAGACAAACAACTTGCCGGTGAGACGCTTGATATGTGATTGCCCGACTCGCTGGAATTCGACCCTGGTCGTGTTCTCTTGCCTGCTAGAACAGGAGAAAGCCGTCACCCAGTACTAGTGATGTCGCGAACCTCCTATTTTCGGTTCGCGAACCCCGTTCGCAAACTCCCGCGGAGGGTTCATTTCGCGAGGGGAGGCGAACTTTGAAAAATAGAAAAAATTATGCTGGCCACAAAAGTGATGGAAAACATGTTTCAAGGAGTTTAACACCTGGAGGGGGGCATGGCGGCAGGGACGGATCTAGACAAAGTTGCACCTGGGGCAAGGTCAGGTTTTGGCGCCTAAAGGTCAGGTTTTGGCACCAAAACGGCGCCTAAAGGTCAGGTTTTGGCACCTAAATTGCAATTCCCCATCCAAATTTTCCTGCCTTTTTAAGAGTTCAACAAACTGCGCCTGGGGCAAGAGACCCGCCTGCCCCCCCCCCCCCCCCCCCTAGATCTGTCCCTGCATGGCGGAGTGGGATACATGCCAAAAGTCCCGGGGAAAAATCTGGATTTCACGCAAAGCAGCATTTTAAGGGCAGAAATCACATTGAATGCTAAATTGCAGGCCTAAAGTGCTTTCAAACATCTTGCATGTGTATACATCAATCAGGGAGTGTAATTAGAGTACTGCTTCACACTGACACACCAAACTCACTGTGTCAAGCACCACAAACAGCTGTTTGCGTAGTGACGGCCGTGCTGGGCTGGTGCGCAACATGGCCAGAGTGTAGGTAGTTATATGCAGTGAGCTGGGTTCACTCAACAGTAAAGGTAGTTAGATGCAGTAAGCTGGGTTCACTCAACAGTAAAGGTACTTAAGATGCAGTGAGGTGGGTTCTCACTCAACACAACAGGTAGTTAGATGCAGTGAGGTGGCCAGGTGGGTTCACACTCAACACAACAGGTAATTAGATGCAGTGAGCTGGGTTCACTCAACAGTAAAGGTACTTAAGATGCAGTGAGGTGGGTTCTCACTCAACACAACAGGTAGTTAGATGCAGTGAGGTGGCCAGGTGGGTTCACACTCAACACAACAGGTAATTAGATGCAGTGAGCTGGGTTCACTCAACACAAGGCTAGGTATATGCAGTGATGAGGTGGGTTAAGTAAACACAACAGGTACTGGGTAGTTAGATGCAGTGAGCTGGGTTCACTCAACAGTAAAGGTACTTAAGATGCAGTGAGGTGGGTTCTCACTCAACACAACAGGTAGTTAGATGCAGTGAGGTGGCCAGGTGGGTTCACACTCAACACAACAGGTAATTAGATGCAGTGAGCTGGGTTCACTCAACACAAGGCTAGGTATATGCAGTGATGAGGTGGGTTAAGTAAACACAACAGGTACTGGGTAGTTAGATGCAGTGAGCTGGGTTCACTCAACAGTAAAGGTACTTAAGATGCAGTGAGGTGGGTTCTCACTCAACACAACAGGTAGTTAGATGCAGTGAGGTGACCAGGTGGGTTCACACTCAACACAACAGGTAATTAGATGCAGTGAGCTGGGTTCACTCAACACAAAGGTAGGTATATGCAGTAATGAGGTGGGTTAATAAAAACACAACAGGTACTAGTAGGTATATGCAGTACTGGGTAGTACAATGTGCAGCTCCCTGTCACACACACAGGTAGTCACTGAATGTGCTGGGCTGCTGGCAGTGGCACACACAGTATGAATTAGCAAGGCTGTGTATGCAACAAAAGTGTCAGTTTGACACACAGAAAAAAAAAACAAAAAAAACAAAGAACAGGATTAGCTCTGAAAAGAGCTGTTGAGGGGTGCTATTAAAGCAATAATAATCAGCCAGGAGCAAGCTAAGAAGCCAAGAACCTAACTAATCTTTCCCTAGGAGAAAAATCTGCAGCTGCTCGCCCTAGTCTGTCTAATAGCAGACAGACGAGTGAGTATAATGGCCGGCGAGCCTGCCTTATATAAGGGGGGGGGGGGGGGGCTCCAGGGCTTAGTGTAGCCTGATTGGCTACAATGTGCCTGCTGACTGTGATGCAGAGGGTCAAAGTTGACCCTCATAGTGCATTATGGGGCGAACCGAACTTATGCAAAAGTTCGCCTTCCTCAGGCGAGCGCGAACCACCAAAGTTTGCCTGGAACCATTCGCCGGCAAACCGTTCGCTACATCTCTACCCAGTACCTCTACAATTTCAGTAGAAGGACACAATCTGGGGAGATGGGGATGTTCTGGCCCCTGAAATGGACACTGATGCGAAATGCCTGCAGGCTCATGCGGCCGTTTGAGGAGGTGACCAACCTGGTGAGTCGCAGTGAAGGCACCATCAGTGACTTGATCCCGTACGCTTTCTTACTGGAGCGTGCCATGCGTAGAGTGGTGGATCAAGCTGTGGAGAAGCGTGAAGAGGAACAGTTACGGCAGGAACAGTTGTGGGAGCAATTTACATCAGAATCAGATGTTTCCTCAACATCTGCAGCAGCACAGAGGGGGGAGGAGGAGGAAGAGTCATGTGGGGAAGAGGAGTCAGACTCGGATGATGAGGAAGAGGAGGAGGTGGTGGCAGAAAAACAACCACAGCATGTGTCGCAGGGGGCATGTGCTGCTCAACGTTCCCGTGGTATTGTTCGTGGCTGGGGGGAGGAGGAGGACTTACCTGACGTCACTGAGGAAGAGCAAGAGGAGATGGATAGTACGTCTGCAACCAACTTTGTGCAGATGTTGTCTTTCATGCTGTCCAGCCTGTTGAGGGACCCCCGTATAAAAAAACTCAAGGGGAATGAGCTGTACTGGGTGGCCACGCTACTAGACCCTCGGTATAGGCACAAAGTGGTGGACATGTTACCAACTCACCAGAAGACAGAAAGGATGCAGCACATGCAGAACAAGCTGGCAACTATGCTTTACAATACGTTTAAAGGTGATGTCACAGCACAATGCAATAAAGGTACCACTGCCAGTAATCCTCCTCCCATGTCCACGCAGGCAAGGACAGGACGCTCCAGCAATCTCATGGTGATGTCAGACATGCGGACATTGTTTAGTCCAACGCCTCGACTTAGCGCTTCCGGATCCACCCTCCACCAACGCCTGGACCGGCAGGTAGCCGACTACCTGGCCTTAAGTGTGGATGTAGACACTGTGAGCAGCGATGAACCCTTGGACTACTGGGTGCGCAGGCTTGACCTGTGGCCAGAGCTGTCCCAATTTGCCATCCAACTTCTGTCTTGCCCTGCCTCAAGCGTCCTGTCAGCGCAGCTGGAGGCATTGTTACTGAGAAGAGAAGTCACCTAAGTCACAAAAGTGTTCAGTACCTCACCTTTATCAAAATGAATGAGGCATGGATCCCGGAGGGCTATTGCCCGCCCGAAGACTAAGTCAGTCCCCACACACAGCATCTCTGCCTGCACGCCATGTGACTGGCTGCCTGCTGCAAGACTAATTCGCTCCTCACACAGCACCTGTGCCCACAAGCCGCTTGACTGCCTTCTCCGCCGCCACCACCAACAGGGTCCAGGACTCCAGGTGGATTGGTGCGTGTACATGGCTGCTTAATTTTTCTGGCTGCACTGCAGCTGCAACAACAAAACAAAAGGCATGTACATGTGCCTATTCCCCTTCGTGATCATTACCTTGCCGCGGTGAAGTGGCTTGCGTATCAGAATGGAGCAATGACCGCTGGCTATATGAGTGTCTCGGGGGTGGCACACCAAAGATAATAAGGTCGTTGCTTCATTGTGGACAGATCAAATTTGATCAGCTGGACAACAGTCACGGTTGTTCTATCATTGAGCTACCACAGCCCGGCGACCATATGGGTTTGAAAACCGCCACTGCCTGCACTCTCGCCATGGTGCGCACCAGTCCAGCACAGCCTTCACTGCGCAAACAGCTGTTTGCGGTGCATTACACAGTGAGTTTGGTGTGTCAGTGTGAAGCAGTACTCTAATTACACTCCCTGATTGATGTATGCAAGATGTTTTAAAGCACTTTAGGCCTGTAATTTAGCATTCAATGTGATTTCTGCCCTTAAAACGCTGCTTTGCGTCCAATCCAGATTTTTCCCGGGATGTTTGGCATGTATCTCACTCCGCCATGCCACCTGGATGCATGTATCTCACTCCGCCATGCCCCCCTCTAGGTGTTAGACCCCTCGAAACTAGAGATGGGCCAAACCTCCGATTTTAGGTTCGCGAACCTACCACGAAAGTTCGGTTCACGCGAACCACAATAGACTTCAATGGAGAGGCAAACTTGGAAATTTAGAAAAAATTATGCTGGGTAGAAAAATAATGGAAAATATGTTTCAAGCAGTCTAATAGCTGGACAGAGATATGGTTGAGTGGGATACACTTTAAAAGTCTCAATAAAAAAACCTAGATTTGACGCAAACCACTGTTTTAAGGTCAGAAATCACATTGAATGTCAGGCCTAAACTGCTTTACATCTTGCATGTGTATACATCTATCAGGAAGTGTAATTTCCTCCTCCTGCAGAGGAGGAGGATCTTGTCTTCCAGGGATTTGTAGGATGTCAAAAGCATGCTCACATACATTGGCCAGGAATCAAACCGAGATCAACTGCTTGGAGGGCAGCTATGCTCACCACTATACTACCAACACTACAGGCTGAAGCCAGCCTAGCTGGCCTGGGAAGGATGAAAAACTAGGTGGCCATGCAACCATTCCTGCTAACCATAGATTGTAATGTAACTATTTCAACTAATGTACCTTTCTTAAACTTGAAGATTGTATACAAATCTAAGTGGCCCAGTGAAAGTGTGCTGGGCCCATAACCCAAAGGTTGATGGATCGCAACCAACCTTTGCTAGGCATGATTTCATTTTTGCACCTCGCTTTATCGCATGGGCAAAACGGTTTCCATAGCCCTGTAAGAGAAAGTGTAATAAGGGCCCTGCCGTAACATAGATATTACAGTAGCTAAGACTACTCCTGGGCATTTCTTGTAGTTGAAGAGATGAGTGAACTTTGACACCACACCACACACAAAAAAAAAACAGCAAACAGAGAAGCTTCCCAATATTGGAGCATTGGATTTGGTAAAGTCTTAAGCCAAAGTGTTGTAAGACACAAGTAAGCTTTAGGTTAGCAGGAATGGTTGCATGGCCACCTAGCTTTTCATCCTTCCCAGGCCAGCTAGGCTGGCTTCAGCCTGTAGTGTTGGTGGTATAGTGGTGAGCATAGCTGCCCCACAAGCAGTTGACCTGGGTTCGATTCCCGGCCAATGTATATGAGCGTGCTTTTGACATCCTACAAATCCCTGGAAGACAAGATCCTCCTCCAGAAGGAGGGAGCTGTTGTGGGGTGCTATTTAAGGAATACCAATCAGCCTGGAGCAAGCTAACAAGCCTACAAGAGCCTAACTAAGCTTTCCCTAGCAGAGTCTGTCAGCAGCTGTCCCTTCACTAATTACTGTAGGCAAATGAGTGAGTAAAACAGCAGGAGAACCTTGCCTTTTATAAGGGGGGGGGACGCAGGAGTGAGTATAGTCTGATTGGCGACAATGTGCCTGCTGACTGTGATGTAGAGGGTCAAAGTTGACCCTAATGCAGCATTATGGGGGCGAACCGAACTTCCGCAAAAGTTCGCCGACGAACGCGAACCACCCAAAGTTCGCCTGGAACCGTTCGGCCCATATCTACTTGAAACATCTTTTCCATCATTTTTGTGTCCAGCATACATTTTTCTAGTTTTGAAAGTTCACCTCCCCATTGAAGTTTATTGTGGTTCGTGAAAGTTCGCACGAACCGACCTTTCACGGGAGGTTCGCGATCCCGGTTCGTGAACCTAAAATTGGAGGTTCGGGCCATCTCTATTGGTAACAGCTGGCGAGCTAACAGTTCCGCTAAGCCATCTGTCAGACGCCGGGCAAAGGGGTGACTGGCAGACATTGGCTTCTTCCACTCAAAGATTTCCCTCACAGACACCTAGCTGCTGCTCTGGCCTGAGGAGCAGGAACCGCTCAAGGTGAGAGGTGGAGTGAAGGAGGGTGGCTGTGAAGGTGCAAGGGAGAAAGCGGCTGAAGATAATGCACCTGAAGGAGGAAGAGGAGAACGAGAGTGGCTTTGCTTTTGTGTGCTGCTTTTCCTCAGGTGGTCTACCCATTGCAGTTTGTGCTTTTTCTCCATGTGCCTTCGTAAGGCAGTTGTCCCTACTTGGGTGTTGGCCTTCTCAATTTTTGGTGGCAGAGAGAACAGATGGCATTGTTCTCATCTGAGGCAGACACCACTGAGCCCTGGGGTGATGGCACTATGGTGGCGTCAGCAGCTGATGTTGAAGGGCATGTTGGCTGGCTGTCCATAGGTGGCGATACATGGCACCGGACACTGCCACCAGCTGTTTCTGACGGCGAGCTCCCCCTGCTTCTTTCAGCAACTCGTCTCCTCCTACTCCTCTCTGACTCCCCCTCTGAACTGTCCCCTTGGTCATCTTGTCTATTAGGATTCCACGTGGCATCCATGGCAATATCATCATTGTCATCATTATAATCATTCTCCCCAGCTTCGCTTGTATCAGACACCTGCAAAACTGCACCAACAGCAGGTCCGTCATCATCCTCCTCCTCACACCTTATGTTATGGGTCGTTCACAGTGCGATGTTAAAGCCCGTTAAAAATGTTGCATTCTGGTAACTCACTGCTTGCAGTGTATTACCCCTTAATGCAGACACGTTGCAACTTCAACGTTGCATTAAAATGCAACTTTCCACTGTGAATACAGCCTTAAGCATAAGAATATCTTCCTTCTTTGCTTCAGATTTTGGATGCTTCATATGCATATCCAACTCTATATATGTGTAAGTACTTTTTTATTCTCTTATTGCGATAGAAAACTATGGTCTATTCTTCCACCGTAGAAAGTATTTTTCAAGATAACAATCAAGATAACCTTCAACTGTTGTGTGCTAACTGTCAAAAACCTGTGCGGTTCTTGCCTTTTGCATGATTGCTCACTCAGTAAAGGACCAGCCTTTAAAGCGTGGCTATTATATAAATCCAGCATAGCGAGGTCTGAACCCTCTATAACAGCCTGATTGGCTGCCATGTGTCTGTTGACTGTGATGTAGCGGGTCAAAGTTTAGCCCAACGACAAGTATAGGAGGCGAGGCGAACGCACATAAAAGTTCGCTACTCACCGTGGATGCGAACAGCGGAAATCCGCGCAAACTACCAGCCAGGTGAACTGTTCGGGCCATCTCTAATGTAGAATAGGATCAAAAGTAGTCTCATCTGAATTGGTAGACATGTATACAGTATAGTAGCTGTGTAAAACTTGTAGTAGTAATCTTAAAATAGCTTCTAAAATAACTACTTGCTAACAACTTAACAGAACTTCATGCTGAAAAATTAATAAAGTAAATCACCAGAATATTAAGCATATTACCCCTTCTTTGTCATCTCTTCAGCATCTAGAACAGGCATAGGCAAACTTGGCCCTCCAGCTGTTAAGGAACTACAAGTCCCACAATGCCAATCAGAGGAGAAGAAGGAGATGGGCACAGCTGCTAAAATACCCTTTATTGTGGCTGGGTTGACACACAAAAGCTTACAGCAGTGGGGGGGGAAGGACAAGTCTGACAGCTGTTTCGCAGGGACTAGCCCTGCTTCATCAGAGACTGATGAAGCAGGGCTAGTCCCTGCGAAACAGCTGTCAGACTTGTTCTCCCCCCCCCCCCCCCCCACTGCAGTAAGCTTTTTTGTGTCAACCCAGCCACAATAAAGGGTATTTTAGCAGCTGTGCTCATCTCCTTCTCCTCTGATTGAAATCGTGGACTACCATTGGAGCACGCTGCAGGTAAGCCCAGTGTGGCAGTATCCACCCCTGCTGCATTTTTTGCAAGTGCTTTCTCCTCTCCATATTTGCAAGTCCCACAATGCATTGCAGGAGTCTGACAGCCACAGTCATGACTCATAAAGGCAAATGCATTGTGGGACTTGTAGTTCCTTAACAGCTGGAGGGCCAAGTTTGCCCATGCCTGATCTGGAACCACGTGTGGGAAGATAGCTTTTGCCTTGTAGCTAAGTAGTTGTCTTTCAGGAGAGAGTGAGTCTGAATGTCTCTGAATAGCTCTCAATCCACCTATTTTTATACCCATGGATCCAATATGGCTGCGTAATTTGGAATTTCTCTAAATCTCTGGTTCTGATTGGCTGAGATTTCTGTGTGTCAATTCTTTATCATGTTTTGAATACCTAAGTCATAATATTTTTGTTTATAAATTCCTTATATAACTTATCTTGTAGGAATTAATGTACAGTAGTTTGTGATGTTTACACATACTGACATTTTCTTATCAGTTCATTTTGACATATTTAATTAAAAATGGATGTCACCAGCCATCTTGTCTGCTGATTTGACTTATTTGCCCCAGACATTGGGACTTAAAATAAATGTAATTCATGACGCATTTCTGATAATGTGTCCCTCTGCTAATTAGTTTGGAATGTGTCTGTATTTTGGCAGACATGAAATTGGCCATGTTGACCCAGAACATCTGTGAATTATAGATATAGTAATTTAATGCTTATTGAAGTACACAGGGCTTCTAATATACTCATTCAAATGTAGAGCTTATTATATAATTCTTCTTAAAACAATTATAGAATATATAGTTGCATATTAAAATTAATAGTTTAAAATCATTTTCTATTATGAACAAATACATTTAATAATTTCCACCAGCAGATGTTACTATTAAATCATTTTCCGCATTATTTTTATGAAGATAAAGCTATAGGTAGCTTTATATACAGTGGTGTGAAAAACTATTTGCTCCCTTCCTGATTTCTTATTCTTTTGCATGTAAAAGGGAAAGAGGCGCCCTGATGTAATATGTATATGTTTTATTACATCAGGGCGCCTCTTTCCCTTTTACGTGCTAAGCATACCCCCGAACACATCCTGTCCGAGGGGAGGTGGCAGACCACCAGTGGAGTCCCCACAGTGGACTCTGTCCCCTTTTTTCCACTAAGAGAGCGACCATCCTTCCGGTTCTGGCTAGGACCACCCCGAGTGGAGTCGGGTTTATTGTCTCCACCTGCTTCCTGTGGTTGGTTGCCCCAAGCAACCTCCCTTTGTGAGTAGTGCTTTTAATTTATTTTCTTTTATTGTGGTCATTGACATATTGCACTACTGGGCTCCCGTTTTTTGTCTCCTGTGACTTTTTCTACAGGGTGTTCATCCACCCCTACTACAATTATTCTTTTGCATGTTTGTCACACTTAAATGTTTCTGCTCATCAAAAACCGTTAACTATTAGTCAAAGATAACATAATTGAACACAAAATGCAGTTTTAAATGATGGTTTTTATTATTTAGTGAGAAAAAAAAACTCAAAACCTACATGGCCCTGTGTGAAAAAGTGATTGCCCCCTGAACCTAATAACTGGTTGGGCCACCCTTAGCAGCAATAACTGTATTTAAGCGTTTGCGATAACTTGCAACGAGTCTTTTACAGCGCTCTGGAGGACTTTTGGCCCACTCATCTTTGCAGAATTGTTGTAATTCAGCTTTATTTGAGGGTTTTCTAGCATGAACCACCTTTTTAAGGTCATGCCACAACATCTCAATAGGATTCAGGTCAGGACTTTGACTAGGCCACTCCAAAGTCTTCATTTTGTTTTTCTTCAGCCATTCAGAGGTGGATTTGCTGGTGTGTTTTGGGTCATCGTCCTGCTGCAGCACCCAAGATCGCTTCAGCTTGAGTTGACAAACAGATGGCCGGACATTCTCCTTCAGGATCTTTTGGTAGACAGTAGAATTCATGGCTCCATCTATCACAGCAAGTCTTCCAGGTCCTGAAGCAGCAAAACAACCCCAGACCAGCACACTACCACCACCATATTTTACTGTTGGTATGATGTTCTTTTGCTGAAATGCTGTGTTACTTCTACGCCAGATGTAACGGGACACGCACCTTCCAAAAAGTTCAACTTTTGTCTCGTCGGTCCACAAGGTATTTTCCCAAAAGTCTTGGCAATCATTGAGATGTTTTTTTAGCAAAATTGAGATGAGCCTTAATGTTCTTTTTGCTTAAAAGTGGTTTGCGCCTTGGATATCTGCCATGCAGCCCGTTTTTGCACAGTCTCTTTCTTATGGTGGAGTCGTGAACACTGACCTTAATTTAGGCAAGTGAGGCCTGCAGTTCTTTAGATGTTGTCCTGGTGTCTTTTGTGGCCTCTCGGATGAGTTTTCTCTGCGCTCTTGGAGTAATTTTGGTCGGCTGGCCACTCCGGGGAAGGTTCATCACTGTTCCATGTTTTTGCCATTTGTGGATAATGGCTCTCACTGTGGTTCGCTGGAGTCCCAAAGCTTTAGAAATGGCTTTATAACCTTTACCAGACTGATAGATCTCAATTACTTTTGTTCTCATTTGTTCCTGAATTTCTTTGGATCATGATGTCTAGCTTTTGAGCTGCTTTTGGTCTACTTCTCTGTGTCAGATAGCTCCTATTTAAGTGATTTCTTGATTGAAACAGGTGTGGTAGTAATCAGGCCTGGGGGTGACTACAGAAATTGAACTCAGGTGTGATAAACCACAGTTAAGTTATTTTTAAACAAGGGGGGCAATCACTTTTTCACACCGGGCCATGTAGCTTTGGAGTTTTTTTTCTCACTAAATAATAAAAACCATCATTTAAAACTGCATTTTGTGTTCAATTATGTTATCTTTGACTAATAGTTCACGGTTTTTGATGAGCAGAAACATTTAAGTGTGACAAACATGCAAAAGAATAAGAAATCAGGAAGGGGGCAAATAGTTTTTCACACCACTGTAGATGCCCCCAATATAGGTAGCCTGGTATAGGTGCTCCCAATATAGGTTCCCCCCAGTATAGATAGCCTGGTATAGTTGCCTCCTGTATGGGCAGCCTGGTATAGATGCCCCCATATAGGTAGCCAGGTATAGGTTCCCCCCAGTATAGAAAGCCTGGTATAGGTGCCCCCAGTATAAATAACTTGGTTAGATGTCTCCTGTATTAGCAGCCTGGTATAGATTTCCCCAATATAATTAGCCTGGTATAGGTGCCCCCAGTATAGGTAGCCAGGTATAGGTGCCTCCTGTATTGGCAGCCTAATATGGTGCCCACAGTAGGTTATATAGATAGCCTAGTATAGGTGCCCCCAAAATAGGTAGCCTGGTTTGGCTGCCCCCAGTATAGGTAGCCAGGCATAGGTGCCCCCAGCATAGGTGGCCAGGTATAAGTACCCCCAGTATAGATAGCCAGTTATAGGTCTACCCAGCATAAGTAGCCAGGTGTAGGTGCCCCTAGTTTAGGAAGCCAGTTATAGGTGCTCCGGGGTTATAGCAGAAGGGGGGAGCAGTGGGAACACACAGCTGCAGGGAGGGGGACCCAAATGCCCCCCTCCCTCACCTTGGGACCCCTTCATTGCTCCCCCCTCCAGAAATGACAGCAGCGGCCAGCAGGCAGGGAGAACAAGGCTACTCAACTCTTCTGGGTTCCATGCAATGGAGTGCCAGTCTTCTCTGCTGCAGCGTCGCTCACTCTAATTCCTGATTAGAGAAAGTAGAGTAAATGAGTGAAAGGTAGAGGACCGCAAGATCTCTAGTATTCACCAGCTTTGTCATGGAAGAGGATTCCAGTGGCAACCTGTGAAGCAACAGTGACCTCCATATGCCCTCGTGGAGCCAGGAATAGGTGCCCGTAATATAGATTAGCCAGATCTAGTTGCTCCGAGTGTAGGTAGCCAGCTATAGGTCCTCCCCAGTATAGGTAGCCAGGCATAGGTGGATCGTGGAAGGTGAGTTGTAACTCCGCTATGCCTGCTCTCCCCCCCCCCCCACTGAGAGACCCCCCCGCCACCCCGCCAAGCACCTTGGGGGGGGGGGGGGGTCGCACTATTTGCACGCCCGTAGAAATGGGTGTGACTTTAAGCTCTATTATTACTATTATTTAGTATTTATAAGCACCAACATTTTCCACAGCGCTTTACAGAGTATAAATAGTCTTGTCACTAACTGCCCCACAGAGGAGCTCACAATCTAATCCCTACCATAGTCATGGTAGTCATGTGTCCATTGTAGTCTACGGCCAATTATGGGGGGAAGCAAATAACTAATCTGTATGTTTTTGAGATCAAAGTATCATATTTTCAGTGCTGTTCCATGAAAAGATATAATAAAATATTTACAAAAAATGTGTACTCACTTCTGTGAGATACTGTACAGTAAGGCTGCCGTATATACTCGCATACAAGCCGACCCACGTATAAGCCGACCCCCAACTTTTACCTTCTAAACCAGGAAAAAACGATTGACTCGCATATAAGCCGAGGGTAGAAAATGCAGTAGCCCCCCCCCCCCCCCCATAGCAAGATGTGCCTCCAGTATTGGCCCAATGACAATCCAGCTTCTTTTTGTATCACCTTGGTTTTATTTAAGGTAGTCTGCAATCAATAGCTTTCCATGCCACAATTAAGAAGTTATAATACTCCAATCCACAACTAAACTGAACTTTCCCTTTAAAATATTTTATCATACAATAAGTACAGAAGCTACAAAACCAAAACTGTCCATCAGCAGTCTTGTTCAAAACACTTTCTCCCATTTCCTAATTCAATTGCTGTTTTGAAGCAAGTTTAAAAGTGAAAGTTAATTGGAATACCGTGGCAGAACACTCCATAGTAAAATTCTATTAGAGGTGTACATGTGCTGTGACTGGCCTGAAGAGGATCGGAGCCTTCATCCTGTGACTGGCCTGCAGAGCGTGAGAGCAGAGTACAGCCATCATGCTGTGAGTGGTCTGCAGAGTATCGGAGCGGAGCTTGTAGGGACACTGGAGCAAGCTGATTCAGTCCCTGCATTGGATGGCGCAGAGGGGAGACCGAGGACGCAGCGGTGACGTGTTATCATTGCAAGATGCCGCTAGAGGGCGTAATAGAGATGCGACACAGAGAAAGAATACACAAGCTTCTTACACTGACGTCATCGCCGTGTCTTCCGTCTCTCTACTGCTCCATCCAATGAATGCAGGGACTGAATCCACTTGCTCCAGTGTCCTTGCAAGCTCCGCTTCACTCCGATACTCTGCAGACCACTCACAGCATGAAGGCTGTACTCTGCTCAAAACCACTGCAGGCCAGTCACAGTGATCCCGCAAAGTCCGCTCAGGCTGATTACACTGCTGCACCCTGATTTCATCAGCTCAGCACTCGGGGGCTCACGCACAGGTCAGTCTGCACACTGCAAAAGAAATTCAAAAACGGAGACTGCACACAAAGGGCTTTAGCAACAAGCTGTATTAGTGAGCATGTAGAGGCACATACACAACATGTTTCGGGCGGAGCCCTTCCTCAGGTGTGCCACACCCTTCACCAGTGACACCTAAATACCTTCCCACACACAGGAAGTCATGTGACAATCACATGACCCAAAGAAGCAGATACAAACATATCATTTAACCATTAAGGGAACTACACCAAAGGTGTCTACCCCAATAAGAACTGAGGAGTAGGACACCCAGACATAGTCGATTTATATAGTAATTCTTTCAATAGCAATATAATTTCATCATATTTAACGATACCAATCTTGGAAAGTCCTTTTATAAACATTCTGCGCAATCCATTTCATCCTAGGAGAAAAACATCATAGAAAACATCTTAAGCTCAAATTTTCGTTTATGCCATTAGGGCATACACAATCAAATTTTCTTATCCATTTAGCCTCACACTGCAGCAGCAGTTTCTTTCGATTGCCACCTCTCAGGAGCTTTGGCACATCCTCAATCACAAACCAACGCAATTGACTTGCTCTATGGCGAGATTGTAGGAAGTGCCTGGACACCGAGGTTTCATACTCTTTTTTACCCATAGCAAAGTTTGTAACATCTCGCTTATGCTCCTGTATCCGCTCCTTCACTGGTCTCTCAGTCTTCCCAATGTAAACATACCCACAGGGGCACTTGAGCCCGTACACCACATACGAGCTCAAGCAGGAAAACCTGCCCCTGATGGGCATGCTGGACCCAGTGGAAGGATGAGAGACACTGTTGCCCTTAATGATGGCTCCACAACAGTTGCAGCCTAAACAGGGGAATGTGCCTTTCCTGGCACTAAGGGTAATTTCTTTCTTCTTAACAAGGATATCAGATTTACATACCCATACCTTTTATAAGTTTGTTCGGTCCATTAAATTAAGAATGACTTTTGTGGACAAACCCAGTTTAACCAAAGGACCTTTTTTTTAAAAAAAGCAATTGGGAGCCTGATATTCTGAACACTTCGATCGACCTGTTTGAGGGTGCAGTGTTACATGAAGTGCGCTCTCTTTGGGAACAATTTGATAAAAAGAAAAAGTCTTCATTGTTTAATAATCTTTCTTCTATGGAGCGTGAGACATTGAGGAGTTTAAAAGAAAATGATGGTATTATTATCTGTAAGGCTGATAAGGGAGGGGCAGTTGTGGTGCAGGACATCTGTATATACAGGAAGCACAGCGTCAGTTAAATCAGGAGGGACACTATAGATTATGTGATCATGATCCAACACTTGAGATAAAAAAGAAAGTTGATGTGTTAGTGCAGCAAGGGCTTGAGGATGGTATTTTAGATGAGAAAACAGCTGCTTTTCTAACTGTTGAAAATCCTCAGACACCAATACTGTACCTTTTGCCAAAGATACATAAATGTCTGGACACACCGCCTGGCAGGCCGATAGTGTCGGGCATTGGGTCAGTACTTTATCCCTTAGCTAAATATGTTGATTCTTTTTTGCAGGGGTTAGTAGCCAATGTGAAAACATGTCTGATAGACACGAAAGATTTGCTGTGTAGATTGGAAGAACTGGGTACTGTCCCGGAGGGCCTATTGTTGTGCACATTGGACGTCCAAAGTCTTTTCACTACGATCCCTCATGAAGAGGGCATGCGACGGATTGAGGAAAAACTTTTGGAGACAACGTTGTCTAACCCCAAAGTTTTTTTTATCTTGGATGCCTTGGAACTTATTTTGCGTTCCAATTACTTTCGATTTCTTGATCAATTTTACGTCCAATGTCAGGGCACAAGTATGGGTTCCCCGGCAGCTCCCTCCTTTGCCAACTTGTTCCTCACTGATCTTGAGAAGAGCATGTTCATCGATCATGAAGTTTATGGAAAATATATTTTTCGTTTTTTTCGGTTTGTGGACGACATTTTGTTGCTATGGAATGGCCCGGTAGAACTGTTTGAAAAAATGGTGGAAGAAGCCAACTTGGCACATTCCACCATCAAGTTTACTGCTGATTGTTCCTTGGATAGTATTCACTATCTGGATGTAACAATCAGCAAAGAAAGAGGTAAATTGATTACGCGTTTATATCAAAAACCTACGGAGCGAAACAATCTATTGCGTACCGATAGTTTTCATGCGACTACGGTGAAAAAGGGCATTCCAAAGGGCCAGTTTTTAAGGGCCCGGCGCATTTCGACGACAATCGAAGATTATGACATTGCCGCAGAGGGTTTGATTAAAAAAATGTCTCAAAAGGGTTACGATGGACGTGCTCTTCGAAAGATCAGTGGGGAGGTGAGATCTATGGCCAGAGAGGATTTATTGTTGCCTAAGGAAAAACGAGTCTCGGATCGGTTGCCCTTTGTGTGCAACTATGGCTATCTGTCTGAACGAATACGTTCAGTGGTGCGAAAATTTTGGCCTATCCTTGAACAGGATAAGATGTTTGGAAGATTGTTCACTGATCCTCCCGTGTTTGCTTACCGCAGGGGTAAAACAATAAAGGATTGGGTATGTAAATCTGATATCCTTGTTAAAAAGAAAGAAGTGACCCTTAGTGCCAGGAAAGGCACATTCCCCTGTTTAGGCTGCAACTGTTGTGGAGCCATCATTAAGGGCAACAGTGTCTCTCATCCTTCCACTGGGTCCAGCATGCCCATCAGGGGCAGGTTTTCCTGCTTGAGCTCGTATGTGGTGTACGGGCTCAAGTGCCCCTGTGGGTATGTTTACATTGGGAAGACTGAGAGACCAGTGAAGGAGCGGATACAGGAGCATAAGCGAGATGTTACAAACTTTGCTATGGGTAAAAAAGAGTATGAAACCTCGGTGTCCAGGCACTTCCTACAATCTCGCCATAGAGCAAGTCAATTGCGTTGGTTTGTGATTGAGGATGTGCCAAAGCTCCTGAGAGGTGGCAATCGAAAGAAACTGCTGCTGCAGTGTGAGGCTAAATGGATAAGAAAATTTGATTGTGTATGCCCTAATGGCTTAAACGAAAATTTGAGCTTAAGATGTTTTCTATGATGTTTTTCTCCTAGGATGAAATGGATTGCGCAGAATGTTTATAAAAGGACTTTCCAAGATTGGTATCGTTAAATATGATGAAATTATATTGCTATTGAAAGAATTACTATATAAATCGACTATGTCTGGGTGTCCTACTCCTCAGTTCTTATTGGGGTAGACACCTTTGGTGTAGTTCCCTTAATGGTTAAATGATATGTTTGTATCTGCTTCTTTGGGTCATGTGATTGTCACATGACTTCCTGTGTGTGGGAAGGTATTTAGGTGTCACTGGTGAAGGGTGTGGCACACCTGAGGAAGGGCTCCGCCCGAAACATGTTGTGTATGTGCCTCTACATGCTCACTAATACAGCTTGTTGCTAAAGCCCTTTGTGTGCAGTCTCCGTTTTTGAATTTCTACGCTAGTGGAGCAGGAGTGGTGTACCTGCAGGAGAAGTGCACCGGCACGAGGGTCTGTCTTAGGCCCTGAAGGTGGGTGACGTGTGAATTTTTGGAGTTACACTGCAAAAGAAGGTGACTCACATAGAAGCCGAGACCCCCACTTTTGGGCCACTTTTTGGGGGTCAAAAATTCAGCTTGCATACGGTATGTTCACAGTGGTGCGATGTGATGCGTTGCAATGCAATTATATTGTAACCGTATGTTCACATTGGCACTTTAGAAGTGCCTGCATGTGTTAACAGTGGCAGTGAAGCATACTTTCTATGTGCTTTACCATTGTCATTGTTTCACTGTATGCTTTGCACTGAATGCATAATGTGTGATGTAAATTTTCTCCTCTGTTGTGTTCCTATTTCACAGGGAATGCAATGCAACTCCCTACTGTGCATAGCCTAAATGTTTTTAAGCACAAACCTAAATGTGGTAGCGTGGTGGAACTGACTAAAGTCAACAATCCGAGGTAATTTAAAAAAAGTAAAAAATGCAGTGAAGAGCAAAGTAGTTTTATAGTGATCTCTTCAGCCTCCGGGCCATATCTTAGCTATTTCTGTATGTGATGTCTGAATTGATCACAGCGAATTTCCACTGCTATTATTATTATTTAGTCCTAGCTGATTGCCCGGCGTTGCCCGGGTATGTATTTGGCTGGTGTTGGCTCCGCATACTTTTTCTAACCCTAACATACAATTACTCAATGACCAAGTTTGTGAGCTTTGCGGTCTTTGGTATCAATAATTTGCATTGATATGAAAAACATCTGATTGGCTGTTTGTGGCTCCACTCCCTTTTCTGAATTTGAACCCCAGTCAACCAATAACCAACTGTACCAGGTTTGAGGCCTGTGCCATTAACAGTGCGAGAATGGCAGCAATTAAATATTCCCCTTCAAAAGCAATAGGTGAAGTTTGATTCACTTTTGTAGGCTCCACCCACTTTTCTGAATATTAATCCCAGTCACCCAGTGACCAACTGTGCAAAGTTTAAGAACCCTGCCATTAACAGTGTAAGAATGGCTGTAGTTTACATTTTCCCAGTGAAATTTGTATTTGTCTCCACCCACTGATGACCCAACGTTGCCCGGGAATGTATTTGACTGGTGTTGGCCCCTCCCACTTTCTAACCCTAGCGCACAAACACTCAATGACCAAGTTTGTGAGCTTTGGGGTCCTTCGCATTGATAATTTGTATATTCCCATAGAAATTAAACAAATCAGATTGGCTGTTTGTGGCTTCACCCCCTCTCCCCAGTCACACAATGACCAACTGTAGCAGGTTTGAGGCCTCTGCTTTTAACAGTGTAAAAATGGAAGCAATTTAAATATTCCACTTGAAAATCCACAGGTGAATTTTGATTGGCTATTATAGGCTCCACCCACTTCCCTGAATATTCATCTGAGCAAAGTTTGGGAACCCTGCCATAAACAGTGTACGAATGACTGCAGTTTATATTTTCATAGTGACATTTGTTTTTGGCTCCGCCCACTGTTTGTAACCTGGACACACAGTCACTTAATGACCAAGTTTGTGAGCTTTGGGGTCCCTGGCATCAATAATTTGTATTTTCCCATGAAATGAAACAAATCTGATTCACTGTTTGTGGCTCTGTCCCCTTTTCTGAATTTGAACCCAGTGACCCAATTACCAACTGTACCAGGTTTGAGGCTGTGCCATTAACAGTGCAAGAATGGCAGCAATTTTACTATTCTCCTTGAAAAGCGACATGTGATTTTTGATTGGCATTTTTAGGCTCCACCCACTTTTCTGAATATTCATCCTAGTCACCCAGTAACCAGCTGTGCAAAGTTTGAGAACCCTGCCATTAACAGTGAAGAAGGGCTGCAGTTTACAATTTCCAGTAAAATCTGTTTTTACTCCACCCACTTTTTGTAACCTTGACACACAGTCACTCAATGACCAAGTTTGTGAGCTTTTGGGTTCCTGGCATCAAAATTGTGGACTGGAAGCAGTTTATCCAGCAAAGCAATCTGTCTGTTTGTGGCTCCACCCCTTTACTGAATTTGAACCCCAGACACTAAACGACCAACTGTGCAAAGTTTGAGGCCTCTGCCATTAACAGTGTAAGAATGACTGCAGTTTCAATATTCTCCTTGAAAATCAATAGGTGAATTTTGATTGGCTCTTGTAGGCTCCACCTACTTTTCCGAATATTAATCCTAGTCACCCAGTGACCAACTGTGCAAAGTTTGAGAACCCTGCCAATAACAGTGTAAGAAAAGCTGCAGTTTACATTTTCGCATGAAAAAAGTTAGTTGTTTTTGGCTTCGCCCACTATTTGTAATCTTGACATACAGTCACTCAATGACCAATTTTATGAGCTTTGGGGTCCTTGGCATCAATAAGTTGCATTTTACCATTGAAATTAAACAAATCTGATTGGCTGTTTTTGGCCTGCCCCCTTTTCAGAATTCAAACCCCAGTCTCCCAGTGAGTGACTGACTGTAGCAGATTTTAGGCCTCTGCAATTAAGAGTGTAAGAATGGCAGCAATGTAAATATTCCCCTTGAAAATCAAAAGGTGAATTTTGATTGGCTGCTGTAGGCTCCACCCACTTTCCTGAATATTAGTCCCAGTCATCCAGTGACCAACTGTGTCACCCACCCACCCAGTTTGAGAACCCTGCCAATAACAGAATGGCTGAAATCAATCTAACAAATATGCTCAGCTGTTTGTTGCTCCACCCCTTTAGTAAATTTGGACCCAAGTCACCCAATGACTGACTGTATCAGGTTTGAGGCCTCTGCCATTAACAGTGTAAGAATGGAAGCAATGTGAATATTCCCCTTGAAAATCAATAGGTACATTTTGTTTGGCTGTTGTAGGCTCCACGTACATTTCTGAATATTCATCCCAGTCACCCAGTGGCCAATTGTGTCAAGTTTGGGAACCCTGCCATGTTAAAAATTTAGTTGTTGGCACCGGCCACTTTTTCTAACCTTGACATATAGTCACTAAATTATCAAGTTTATCAGCTTTGGGGTCCTTGGTGTCAATACTTTGTATATTCCCATTGACAAATAAACCAATCTGGCTGTTTGTGGCTCCGCTCCCTTTCTGAATTTGAACCCCAGTCACCCAGTGACCAATTGTACCAGGTTTGAGGCATCTGCTATTAACAGTATAAGAGAATGGTAGCAGCTTAAATATTCCCTTTGAAAATCAAAAGGTGAATTTTTATTGGCTGTTGTAGGCTCCACCCACCTTCCAAAATCTTAATCTCATTCACCCAGTGACCAACTGTGCAAAGTTTGAGAACTCTGCCATTAACGGAGTAAGAATGGCTGCAGTTTATATTTCCCAGTAAATGTTTTTGGCTCCGCCCACTTTTTGTAACCTTGACACACAGACACTCAATGACCAAGTTTGTGAGCTTTCATGTTCGGGTACGCCGGGCTTACCAAGTCCTTGGGATTAGCTGCTGCTGCCCCTCTCCTGCGTAGCCGCCAGAGTTACCCGTTCAGGCTGTGCCTGTTGTTTTTAAACTTTTTAACAAAAGTGGGATTATTCCCTTTAGCACTTTTACGCTATGAGCGGCTTCTTTTTCTTTATGGAGGTGGCATTTTTTCCAATTGGCCAAGGAAGCTGGAAGTAAGGAGTGCAGGACCCCGGAGGTTGCCAGAGAGGCTGAGGGGTGGCCAATACCCCTGAGGCGTTGTCGGGCCCATTCAGGCCGCAAAGTCCGGTGAGTCTCTCCAAATTGGGGGAAGGGATTATGTCCATGTACTGATGTCAGTTAACACTGAACTTATGTGCAGTCTACAACAGAGACTTTTGTTCTGAGCGCTTATCCTACTGTCGTTTTGTATTCTAATAAGCTATTTCACTAATAGCCAGGCAGCGCTCCACCGTTTACAGACTGGTGTTCACAAAATTCTCATGAACGTTTTATTCACTCAATTTTCTATTTTTCCACTCCTTGTGAGCGCTTAAGTACAGTTTTTGTATTTCTTTCATGTTCCTGGCATCAAAAATGTGTTAATGGAAGCAGTTTATCCAGCAAAGAAATCTGATTGGCTGTTTGTGGCCCCGCCCCTTTAGTGAATTTGAACCCCAGTCACCCAATGACCGACTGTAGCAAGTTTGAAGCCTCTGTCATTAAAAGTGTAAGAATAGCAGCAGTTGAAATATTCCCCTTGAAAATCAAAAGGTGAATTTTAATTGGCTGTTGTAGGCTCCACCCACTTTCCTGAATCTTAATCTCATTCACCCAGTGACAAAGTGTGGCAAGTTTGAGAACCCTGCGATTAACAGTGTAAGAATGTTTACATTTTCCCATTTAAAATGAATGGTTGAAATTTGATTAGCTGTTTTATGCTCCACCCACTTTTCCTGGATTTGTAACCTCTGTCACAAAATGACTAACTGTGCCAAGTGTGGGGACTCTGGCTTGATTACTGTGAGAATGGCAGCCTTTTACATTTTTTCCATTGACATGAATGGGTGAAATCTGATTTGCTGTTTGTAGCTCCGTCCAGTTGTGCAGGGGCACTGGCGTATCCAGACCGGGGTTCTGGATGTATGGAACACCCCCCTGAGACTCCTGTACCTTTAAAAAAAATTCCCTGAAATCGCTGAAGCAGACAAGCTGGTAAATATACAGAGGCTTGCCTGCAGGGTCTGTGGGAAAAACTCAGCTCTTTCCCTATTGTAAAGACTGCATGTAGACAGCTACATAAGGTATGTCACAGGTTGAAAAGTTTTTGACAGTCCCTAAACTCCAGGAGGGCTGCCTGCAGCTTGTGTGAGAGGCTGACCATCCCTTACATTCTCCACACCGCTATGGACAGTATACCTATATCATTCCCCTATTCCCACAATCCGCCCCACCATGTTGTTAATGTTTTGTTTTTGCTTTGGCAATGCTAAATGTATTTGGTCCTGCCAATAAAGCTTTTTTTGGATTTGGCTGGCAGGGACAGGAGACAAGAGCAATACAAATACGCTATCTGCTCTATCTCAGTCTCTCCACTCCACCTGGGGGGCAATCTCCCCCCAGGCCCCCTTTCATTCAGTGATTTAGGGCTGGTGTCTGGTGTATTCAGGTTTGTTGTTGTAAGGCAATGCAAAATACTAGGCTAGCTGATAAAACTGCAATTAAAGGGCAGGCAAGCTGGTATATATACACAGCATGATGCAGAGCTTGCCTGGAGGGTCCGTGGGCAAAAATCTGTCTCTCCCCTATGTCATAATGACTGCATCTTGGTAAACAAGGTGAACATTTTTTGACAGTCCCTAGACTCCAGGAGGGCTGCTTTCTGCCTTGTGTGAGAGACTGGCAGGGACAGGAGTCCTATTACAGGCAAGTAGCCTCTGTGTGATGTGGGACTGCAATACAGATAATGCTCCATCTCATGCTATTCTCAATTTCTCTCCACCCCTCTTCTCTCTGGGCTAGTGCACGCCAAAATCACAATAGCAATCGCTAGCAATTAGTGAGTTCGATTTTCAGAGCGATTTCTGAATGAATCACTCCAAAAAATGCTACATGCGGTATACCTGCGATTTAAAAAAAATCACAACGCTGCTGTGGGAACACCCACATAGGGTAACATTAGCCAAGCGCTTTTCAAATCAATGTTGATTTGAAAAACGCTCAGAAGCCCTCTTGGTGTGCACCAGCCCTCCCACATTCACCTTTGTTTCCCTCTTCCCCTAGTGCTGGCTGGCTGTGTCTTCTTGTCATACAGGAAAGCTAAATAAAAGTGCAATCCTGGTGAGGCAAATTATTATTATTTAGTATTTATATAGCGCCGCCATCTTCTGCAGATGCATATATCCCTGCATCATATGGGTATCGCTTGCGCTATGTGACATGTGACATATTCCACTGAATTGTCCAAACTAAGTCTATCTCCCGTTCCTCTCTCGGGAAGTTGTTCCGCTGCTGTCCCCTGTTCAAATTTGCTGCTTCCAGAAGCCCTCAGAAACACTTGTGTCCTTGAGTACTTCCAAAGATAGGCAGCTCCGTAATACGCCAGCGCACTTTTGTGCATGGGCAGTATGGAGCCACCTGTATTCGGAAGCACTCTGGGACATAAGTGCTTCTGGACCTTTCAGGAATCCCCCCCTTAAAAATCCTGCGTTTGTCCCTGACGCGAGACCTCCAGAACATATCATCCCAGGTAGTAAGGGATCTGTATAACAAGTTTTGTTCAAATCGGTAAAGCTGTTTTCGAGTGATCGCGGCACATACACACACACACACACAAACACACACACACACACACACACACACACACACACACACACACACATACATTCGATTTTATATATATATAGATTTATATAGTGCCAACATCTTCCACAGCACTGTACAGAGTATATTGTTTTGTCACTTAACCGTCCCTCAGAGGGGCTCACAGTCTAACCCCTACCATAGTGATATGCAGGGTTGGACTGGGACACTAAGGGCCCACCGAGGAAGTTTCAGCCTGGGGCCCGCCCTCCCCCCTCCCTCCCCACAAACCCCCCCCCCCCACCACCACCACCATTTTGGGCTCACATACACATGTACTCCAGAAAATGTTTAATGATTTTATGGTAGGGAATAGATTGTAAGCACTTCTGAGGACAGTCTCCAATAGGGATATGCCCACATGCGGTGCGCACAGCGAGCCACAGCAAAAATAAATGGGTGTCACCACGCACTGGAACATCGGCGTGGACATGATGAGTCATGGGCAGAAAAAAAACACAAAATAAGTAGCGGTGTTATTCACAGAGATTAGATCTGACCAGATACATTTTAGATAAAATAATCAAGTAGTTACATGCCTCATGATAATTCATCAAGCAGTCAAATGGCAGCAGATTTTCCGACAAAATGCAATCAGATTGGCGGCAGATTCCCCACAAAATGCAATCAAATTGGCAGCAGATATCCCCACAAAATGCAAATAGATTGGTGGCAGATATCCCCACAAAATGCAATCAAATTGGCGGCAGATTTCCCAACAAAATACAATCAGATTGGTGGCAGATATCCCCACAAAATGCAATTAGATTGGCAGCAGATATCCCCACAGAATGCAAATGGATTGGCGTCAGATATCCCCACAAAATGCAATCAAATTGGCAGCAGATATCCCCACAAAATACAATCAAATTGGCGGCAGATTTCCCAACAAAATACAATCAGATTGGTGACAGATAGCCCCACAAAATGCAATTAGATTGGCGGCAGATATCCCCACAAAATGCAATTAGATTGGCGGCAGATATCCCCACAAAATGCAATTAGTTCGGCAGCAGATTTCCAAACAAAATACAATCAGATTGTTGGCAGATATCCCCACAAAATGCAATTCGATTGGCAGCAGAAATCCCCACAAAATACAATCCGTTTGGCAGCAGATATCCCTACAAAATACAATTAGATTGGCGGCAGATATCCCCACAAAGGCAGGTCCCCAGTTAGTGGGGGCCCCCATGCTGGAAGGGGGTGCAGTGGGCACAGAGTGGCACGGAGGGGGGGAAGCCTCCCCCCGTCCCTCACCTGGAGCCCCCCCAGTTTAGGTATATGGTAAAAAGAGTGGCACTCACTCAAAAAGGGGAATGGCGTGCTCAAGCTTCAAGGGTTCCCCATACCTGGGATCCAGTAGTGCCGTATAGCCACATGTTTTTATTGATGATTCAATAAAAGAGCTTTATACTTTTGGAAGTGCTTGCCTCCAACTGGATTTTTTTTTCCCCCAGTTTAGGTAGGCAGGCCACAGGTGTCCCCAGTTAGGTAGGCAGCCAGGTCTAAGTCCCCCCCCCCCCCCAGCTTGGTAGGAGGCACAGTGGGCACACAGAGTGGCGCTCCCTCACTTAGGGCCCCCCCCTTTGGCGCTCCCCCTCCCTCCAAAATTGCAGCCAGTGGCAGCGAGCGGGGAATAGATTACCGGCATGGCATGATGAGATCCATCGCTCTTCGTGCCGCTGGCTGGTCTCCGTCTCCTGCAATGCACTGTGTCCAATCACGCTCTCACAGGAAGTACTGCGAGAGTGTGATTGGACATAGTGCATTGCAGGAGACGGAGACCAGCCAGCGGCACGCAGTGCGATGGATCTCATCTCATCATGCCGGTGAAGCTATTCCCCGCTGGCTGCCACTGGCTGCAATTTTGGAGGGAGGGGGAGCACGGAAGGGGGGGCCCCTAGATGAGGGAGGGGGGGGAAGCTTCTCCCCCTCCCCACCGCTCTGTGCCCAATTTCCCCCCTTCCTGCGCTGTGCCGGCTCTGGGGCCCCCAGGAGGCGGGGCCCACCGATGGAAACATTGGCAGTTCGGTGGGTCAGTACGAGCATGGTGATATGTCTATGTATATATCATGTATTATATGTATCATAGCCTAGGGTCAATTTAGTAGGAAGCCAATTCACTTATGTTTTGGGGATGTGAGAGAAAACCAGAGTGCCCGGAGAAAACCCACGCAGACATGGGGAGAATGTACAAACTCCATGCAGATAGTGCCCTGGCTGGGATGGAACTAGGGCCCAAGCACAGCACGGCAAGAGTGCTAACCACTATGCCACCGTGATGCCCACTGCTATTGGACAACTCCTTTAGCAAATCATTTCCTTAACAATGAATAAAAATATATGATGCATGATAAAAAGTCCTTACCTCTTTGTTGATATGTCCATCTTTGTTTATGTCATAAAGATTAAAGGTCCACCTCAACTTTTCATAGATAGTCCCTCTGAGCAGGACTGACAAAGCTGTAACAAAATCCTAGAGAAAACAAACACAAAAAAAACAGAACTTTAGAATGTATGACAGGTACTCCACTAAGTTTAGGGATAACTGGGATGTGGTGACAGCATTTTTTTCTAAATAGACAAAACAATCATTATATCTAGGCATGCTAGGTTTTCATTTAAAAAAAAATCTAAAGATAAATTTCAGTTTACAATGGGCAGCATTCACTAAGCATTAGCACATTTGGTAATGCTGAAAACAGCTGATTTTACCGATCACCTTCCCAAATTACAATTCACTAAACCTATTACCGCACAGAGAATTCTAAAACCGTTGCAGATGTGGAGCATGTAAAAGTTCCAACTAGAGGGGGTGATAGGGAGTGATTACTCCTAAGGAGGGAGACGGACTGGATTATTAGGAGTGAAGCAATGGGCTCACTAGAACTCAACGATTATGTGGACATGTCCTGTTATTTGAACCCATAGTTTGTAGCTGTTTGCATAATGTATAATTTATAGTCTACACTACAGCTGTATTGTAGTTGTGAAGAATTAACCACTTGCCGACCGTGTCACACCGATGGGCGTGGCCGTGGCGGCAGCCCCAGGACCACCTAATGGTGATCGTTGTAAGGTCGTTGGGGCGTGGTTTGCGGGAGATCACGCGCGCCGCTGCGGGCGCATCCCCACTCTGATGGTAGAGCTCCGCTGGGATACTGTTAGACGGCGAAATCGCCGTCTTTTATTGCTGTACAGCGCTACGATCTAAGGCAGCACTGTTCTGGGGACAGCCGTGTCACAGAAGCAGGGAAATGATCGGCTGTCATAGGCTGAAGCCTATGACAGCTGATCACACGGGGGCACTACAAAAATAGAAAAAAGGATAGTTATTTTAAAAATAATAAAACAAATAATTTATAAAAAAATAAACATCTGGGGAGAGATCAGACCCAACCAGAAAGCTCTGTAGGTGGGGAGATAATGTGGTGGCTGCATGAAATAGTTTTTTTTTTATTAAAAAAAAACCCTCCCGCAGCCTCCCTGGCGATCTCAATAGAACGCCGGAGAGGTTAAAGAAGGGGATTGGATATGAAACCTGGGATAGCAGCTGTTGGAGGTGATATGGGGGTAGCACTTTGATTTTTTTTTTTTTTTTGTAGTGGGGAGGAGATTTTAGCAGACCTATTTTTCTATAGGACCTAGAAAATATTTCATTCTTTTAGAGTAACTCAATTTTTTCCTAGGAACAATTTTGTGCATGCATGTACGTGTTGAACGCACCCATCTTGTTGCCATATTCCAGATGCTTAGATGAGGGTGAGTTTAAATCATTTTTGTGTATGTTTTTACTAGGAAAATTTCCTTAGATTATAGAAATATG
Source organism: Hyperolius riggenbachi (assembly GCF_040937935.1). NCBI lineage: Eukaryota > Metazoa > Chordata > Amphibia > Anura > Hyperoliidae > Hyperolius > Hyperolius riggenbachi. Next base: position 394,056,337 of record NC_090648.1, read on the forward strand.
TACCCATCTCGTCATCCTTGCATCTCACTAATATTATAAATGTGAAAGTTTGGATGTTTGTTACTCAATCAAGCAACAATGGCTGAATGGATTTGAATGAAATTTGGCACACACATAGTACATAACATATAGGATGCGCAAAGGTGTACAGAGGCGCCGGTAGGATAAAAGTTGCTAAAAAGTTTAAAATTGTTTCGGTTGTGGTGGTGGACCAGCCCAACCATAAACAGACCAAATGCTGTCAATATTCAAAAATTATGCAATTTATTCGATTACTCCCAATGAAAAAAATTTTGCGACTATTTCATTGGGAGTAATTGAATAAATTGCATAATTTTTGAATATTGACAGCATTTGGTCTGTTTATGGTTGGCTGGTCCACCACCACAACCGAAACAATTTTAAACTTTTTAGCAACTTTTATCCTACCGGCGCCTCTGTACACCTTTGCGCATCCAGAAGTCCACCCTTGGTGGAAGGGAGATCTACCCTAACATTTCCTCCTATCTACAGAGAGCGACGTCTTAATCCTGAGTGGGGACAGGCTTGTTCTCCCCACCTGCCTGAACAGTGGTTGCTTCGGAGGCAACCCGGGTTTGTGAGTATATTACTTACACTTCATACTGCACCCCACTTCTGTTTAATACATACTACACCATATTGGGCTCTCGTTCTTCTACCTTTCATAACATATAGGATACTTTTTATCCCCGTAACTAAAAAGTGGGCGGAGACAAATACAAATTTCACTGGAAAAATGTAAACTGCAGCCATTCTTACACTGTTAATGGCAGGGTTCTTAAACTTTGTACAGTTGGTCCCTGGGTGACTAGGATTAATATTCAGAAAAGTGGGTGGAGCCTACAAAAGCCAATCAAAATTCACCTATTGATTTTCAAGGGGACTATTTCATTTCTGCCATTCTTGCACTGATAATGGCACAAGCCTCAAACCAGGGCCCACCGAGGAAGTTTCAGCCTGGGGCCCGCCCTCCCCCCTCCCTCCCCACAACCCCCCCCCCCTCCACCACCATTTTGGGCTCACATACACATGTACTCCAGAATGCTGTGATTTGCTGTGATGACTGGTTTAACACATGATCAGAACCAGCAAATCAGAACCTTACAAATCTATCAACTGATCAAACTGATCACATGCTTCTCCATGAGTTCTCCTAAGCAGAGCCATCCCTAAACGCCAGCCAAATACATACCCGGGCAATGCCAGGTCATCAGTGGGCAGAGACAAATACACATTTCACTGGGAAAATGTAAACTGCAGCCATTATTACACTGTTTATGGTAAGGTTCTCAAACTTTGCACCGTTGGTCACTGGGTGACTGGGATTAATATTCAGAAAAGTGGGTGGGGCCTACAAAAGGCAGTCAAAATTCACCTATTGATTTTCAAGGGGAATATTTAATTGCTGCCATTCTTGCACTGTTAATAGCACAAGCCTCAAACCTGGTACAGTTGTCACAGAGGTGTATCTGGGTAATATTGCACCTATGGCAAACACTGAATTTGCGCCCCCCCCCCAATACTAGTTGATAATGCCCCTGTAACATAAATTGAGTAGCCATGGGCCCCTATATATTAGATTTAAGTAGCCATGTGCCTCAAAATTAAATCTGGCTGCTTGCTGGGGTGGGTGCCAGCATCTGGCTGCTTGCTGGGGTGGCAGCACCTGGCTGGGGTGAGTTTTGGGTGATGATAGCATCTGGCTGCATGCTGGGGTGGGTGGCAGCATCTGGCTGCTTGCTGGGGTTGGTGGGGTGGTAGCATCTGGCTGGGTTGGGTTTAGGATAATGATAGCATATGGCTTTATGCTGGGGTGAGTGGCAGAATCTGGCTGGGGTGGGTGGCAGCATCTGGCTGCTTGCTGAGGTTGGTGGGGTGGTAGCATCTGGTTGGGGTGGGTTTTGGGTGATGATAGCATCTGGCTGCATGCTGGGGTGGTGGGTGGCAGCATCTGGCTGCTGGCTGGGGTGGGTGGGTGGCAGTTTCTAGCTGGGGTGGGCAGCAGCATATGGCTGGGGCAGATGGGTGGCAGAATCTGGCTGGGGTGGGTGGCAGCATCTGGCTGCTGGCTAGGGCAGGTGGGTGGCAGTATCTGGCTAGGGTGGGTGGCAGCATCTGGCTGCTGGCTGGGGCAGATGGGTGGCCTTATCTGGTTGGGGTGGGTGGCAGCATCTGGCCGCTGGCTGGGGCAGGTGGGTGGCAGTATCTGGCTGGGGTGGGTGGCAACATTTGGCTGCTGGCTGGAGCAGGTGGGTGGCAGAATCTGGCTGGGGTGGGTGGCAGCATCTGGCTGCTGGCTGGGGCAGGTGGATGGCAGAATCTGGCTGGGGTGGGTGGCAGCATCTGGCTGGGGTGGGTGGCAACATTTGGCTTCTTGCTGGGGCAGGTGGGTGGCAGTATCTGGATGGGGTGGGTGGCAGAAACTGGCTGCTGGCTGGGGTGGATAGGTGGCAGCATCTGGCTGCTGGCTGGGGCAGGTGGGTGGCAGAATCTGGCTGGGGTGGGTGGCAGCATCTGGCTTCTTGCTGGGGTGGGTGGGTGTCTGTATCTGGCTTGGGTGGGTGGCAGCAACTGGCTGCTGGCTGGGCTGGATGGGTGGCAGCATCTGGCTGCTGGCTGGGGCAGGTGGGTGGCAGTATCTGGCTGGGGTGGGCGGCAGCATCTGGCTGCCGGCTGGGGCGGGTGGGTGGTAGTATCTGGCTGGGGTGGGTACTCACAGTGTACCCACCAGCACTCATTACCACCAGGGCCGGCCTTAGGTTTCACAGCGCCCTGAGTGTAACCAGATTTTGGTGCCCCCCTTCCTCTTTCATCCTCTTCTCGCACGCGCACGCACACACACAGGCCCATATGCAATGCTTACCAAACCCATCCAACTCACAGAAATCGCCCAACTTACAGAAATCACCGGGAAGGGGAAAAAAAACATTAAAAAATTCCCAACACAAACGCACCTGGAACACAATATGAACGAGGCCTAACTGTATATAGGCACCAGATACGCCCTTTAGTGTATATAGACAGTCAACACAGATTGCCCCCCCCCCCACACACACTTTTGTGTATGTAGGCAGATCCCCCCTTTAGTATATATAGGCAGATCCAGGGGCGTAACAATAGACCCTGCAAGGGTTGCAGCCGCAGGGGGGCCCAGAAGCCGCAGGTGGGCCTGTCCTGAGAGACTGACAACTGAGAGCAAGGAGAGAAAAAACTTTCTGCTCTCTGCACAATTGCTCTAATGACTGCATCTGCTCTGCCACTGATCAGAAATCACACAAAGTTTTGCAAAGATTTGTAGACAGTCCCTATTCAGTGTGCAGCAGGCTCTTCTGTACAACGTCCAGCCCCCAACCTCTCTATCCCTCCCCAAGGGCTCTATCCTGGCAGAAGGGGGCCCCATCCAAAGTTTTGCAGGGGGCCCAGTGATTTCTAGTTACGCCCCTGGGCAGATCCCCCCCTTAGTGTATATAGGCTACTAGTCTTGTATTTATAGGCAGATCCCCCCGTTAGTGTATATAGGCTGCCAGTCTTGAATATGTAGACAGATCCCCCTTTTGTGTTTATATAGGCAGATCCCGTTTTAGTGTATATATAAGCAGATTCCTTAGTGTATAATATATACACTAAGGGGGAGAGCTGCCTATATATACACTAAAGGGGGATCTGCCTACATATACAAGACTAGTAGCCTATATACACTAAGGGGGGATCTGCCTATTATAGGCAGATCCCCCCCTTGGTATATATAGGCTACTAGTCTTGTAGGCAGATCCCACCTTTAGTGTATATATATAGGCAGATCCCCCCCTTAGTGTGTATAATATATACACTAAGGGGGTTCTGCCTATATACACTAAAGAGGGGATCTACCTACAAGACTAGTAGCATATATACACTAAAGGGCAGATCTGCCTATAGTATGCAGATCCCCCCCTTAGTGTATATATATGCTACTAGTCTTGTAGGCAGATCCCCTCTTTAGTGTATATAGGCAGATCGCCCTTAGTGTATATATAGGCTTAGGAAGGGGTCTAGTTAGGGATGATCAGAAAGAGCAAATTCCATTCCGCCCGGAATTCGCGGATTCCGCCATTGCTTAATTCCGTCGCTATGAGATTTCCACCGGATTTTTGCGAAATTCCGCAGAAAAATTAAAGTAATCGCAAATGAAACGTTGTTTATGCTAAATTGTAGCCCATAGAACCTATTGGCTATTCCCTTGGTCCTTTTTCCCTTCCCTCATCCCTCCTCCGGAGGAGCAGGATCTTGACTTCCAGGGAATTGTAGGATTTCAAAAGCCAGCTCACATACATTGGCAAGGAATCGAACCCAGGTCTAGTGCTTAGACGGCAGCTCTCCTCACCACTATACCACCACCAATACAAGGCTGGCTTCAGCATGTAGCATTGTGGTGTGTTGTGTCGGTGGTATAATGGTGTGGATAGCTGACTACCAAGTGGTAGGCCTGAGTTTGATTCATGGCCAATGTATGTGAGTTGGCTTTTGACATCCTACAAATCCCTAAGCAAGCTGTGAAGGATAGCGGAGACAACGCCGCCATGCAGGGCAGCATGGCGGCGGTCTCCGCTTCTCAGCCGGCAGGCTCCACCGCTCATACGGAGCTGCCGGCGCAGGCTCATGGGGACACTGCCGCCGCGTCTGGTGTCATGGCGGCGGGTCCTCCATTGCGGCATGCGGACTTCAGTCCGCGTTCGGGCGTGGATTCAGGGTCTGGCCTCTCCAACGTCCAGAGGCAAAGGGTCTCGCGCGTGTGCGCAAGGAGGCAGGACTTTTACCTTCTACATAGGAGAGTCAGCTGACTCTCCAGTCAGCTGACCTCAGGAGGTGTCCTGATTGGTTAGGCCTTTGGGCGGATTTGCTGAGTGACTCTCAGCATATAAGGAGCTGAACTTCACTTGCTCCTTGTCTGCTGTCGTGTTTACACTTCTGTGTTAGCGCTCAGACCTTAGTGCAGTGCCCTAGTGTTGATGCTAAGGATTTCACACCTTAGTTAGGATTGTATTTGCTTTATTATCTGTGTCTTGACTTGGCTATCTCTGACTATTCTCTTCTCTTGTCGATTGTGTACCGTGCCTATCTGATTCCTGTTGCCGACTTCTGCCTGATTACGATTACTCTTATGCCTTCTGCTCCTGTACTGCTGCCGCTTTCTCTGTTGCCGAACCCTTGCTTGTCTGACCTTTCTCCCTTCAGTGGAACGTCTCTGTCTCCGAGACGCCTGCCCCAAGCAGAAGATTACTGCTAGGGGTCAAGATTCCTCACTCTGCCTGGTTAGAGGATCTCACTCCCGGGGTTCCCATTCAGAGGTAACCACACCTCTGAGGAATTGCCGTGTGGTGGATATTTCCACACTTCCGTGATATATTATTGTCTTTATTGTGTTCTTTTGCTGGTGTCCAGAAGTTAGCAATATATCGGATTATCGGTGATACTGCAGATCATCAATAATCGGGTATATATCTGCATTCTTGGTGATACTGCAGATCGCCAATAATCAGATTCTCTCTGCGTGCTGACACCGATCGCTACAAAACAGCAGACCATCATTATGGAAGCATTACGCGACCAGATCGAGACATTAGCCACCTCACTTAATAACCTCATTGAGGTGGTTAATACGCAACAGACCCAGATTGCCCAACTGTCTGGATCTGTGCAGGTCTTACAAACAACTGTTGCTACAATGCAATCCCCTCCGGTCACAGATCTCCGCATGTCAGTTCCTGAGAAGTTTTCAGGGCAGAGATCTGACTTCCAGAACTTCCATAACCGGGTCTTGTCTTACTTTGAGTTAAGGCCGACCCTATCTGGTTCTGAGCAGCAAAGGGTGACCTTTATCAAGACCTTGTTGTCAGGGGACTCTCAAACCTGGGCATACGGTCTCCCACCCGAAGATGCAGCTCTAACCTCAGTCGAGGAATTTTTTAAAGCAATGGCTATAATTTATGATGACCCAGATGCTTCGATCACGGCTGAGAGGAAGATCAAAACTCTCAAGCAGAGTCGAGATTCGGTTGAAGTTTATGCGGCCGAATTCAGAAGGTGGGCCGTGTCATCCAGGTGGGGGTCCTATGCTTTATTAGACTGCTTTCTCTCAGGCCTGTCAGACGCAGTCTCTGAATTGATGTTAGGACACCCCGAACCCAAGTCCGTCGACGACGCCATTTCCTTGGCAATACGTGCGGACCGCAGATTACGCTATCAGCGTCAATCTAGAGGAAGGAACGCAGAAAGGGCACTTTCTTATGCGTCCTCCTCATCTACACCACCTTCTGATGAGCCGATGCAAATCGGACATTCTCGGTTGACACGGGCCGAGAAAGAGCGCAGAAAGGCTGAGAGACTCTGTTTGTATTGCGCAGAGGAGGGCCATATTGCTCAGAATTGCCCCAAGAAGTCGGGAAACGCTGCCGTCTAGGTGTAGTTAGAGGTGATACCCTAGACAAGCAGAGGCTACCTCTCAACCAGAATAATCGGTTACTCCTCCCGTGTTCCATTTCTTGGGGTAATTTGTCTTCTTGCACAGAGGCCTTCATAGACTCAGGGTCTGCAGCTAATTTTATAGACTACGAGTTTGTGAAGGGGCTCGGTATTCCTTTACACAGTTTAGACCGACAAGTAGTCGTTACCGCAGTAGATGATTCCCCATTACAGTGCAAACAACCTCTCTCTCAGACCCCGATGTTGTCCTGCACGATAGGGGTTTTTCACAAGGAGAGTTTACAGTTCCTTGTTTTACACATGGCAACCTCCACGGTGATTCTTGGGATGCCCTGGTTGCAACTCCACTCCCCGCAGATAGACTGTGCGTCAGGTCAGCTACTCAGTTGGCCGTCTTTTTGCCACAATCAATGTTTGGGGAAGATTGCTATGTGTGCCACCAAGATAGATGTTACGCCCCCTAGAGGTCATCTTTATAACTGTGATGATCTGCTCGGCTGCCTGTGCAGGCAGGCAGTTTTTTGGCCATTGTTTGGGTTTGCATGCTGCAGGACTCTGGAAAGAAGAGCTTCTGTCAGTTTTGCAGCTTGTGCTTGCTGAGGAATTTGCATACGTTGTCATGCAAATTGCCTGGCCACATTCATTGGAGGCTGTTCATAAGGATTCAGTCCTGTGTAACATTCCTGGAGGAGTGTCAGCCTTGCTCTTTGTTTGAAGATCAGCTTAGAGTAATTCCTGGAAAACTGCACTGGGCAGGTTTCCTTAGTGCAGTTAGGATTGCTTATCTGTTTGTTTGTTATGTTGCTATTGTCCTGTTCCAACAGTGGTCGACAGGAAATCGTTCTGATCTCTGTTCTTGGAGTATAGCTGGTGCAGCGGTTGCTACCAGCTATCTCTTCTGATCTGTCTCACTTGGATCGCGCTAGCGTCTTGTGCTAGCGCTGTGGATCCTTCTGTTCTGTCTCATTGGATCGCGCTAGCCTCTTTTCGCTAGTGCTGTGGATCTTTCTGTTCTGCCTCCCTGGATCACACTAGCATCCTTCTGTTCTGCTACTCTGTACCTGGATCGCACTCGCTTCGCGCTAGTGCTGTGGATCCTTCTGTTCTGTCTTCCTGGATCGCGCTAGCCACTTTCGCTAGTGCTGTGGATCCTATCTCTCGCTTGTCCCTGTTTTCGTGTGTCTGTCTTGTCTGCTACGAACGCTTGCTGGAGGCTCGGTGAGGTAACCGTTGAGCAAGCGCTCGCGTCCTCTGTTGCATGTTTGTCTGTCGATGGTTAGTTAGGCGTGCTTGTCTCTGTTGTGCTTATCACGTGGAGACCACGCATGAACGCGTGCACTGTTGCGAATGAGTGCGGTGTTCGCGTTCAGTTAGCGTTTGTTATTTTCCGTATCTCCTCATTGTATGATTTGCTGTGCCTTTGCTACCCTCATATTCTGTTCTGATCTGCCTTGTATCACTTTTGGCAATCGCCTTTCTTGCGGTTGCGTTTCTGTTTCGTATCTGCTGTTGTGTGTGCGCTGTCGCGGGGTGGCGACTAGATTGGCGCACACACATACAACCTGTCCCTTTGCTCGTTCTCATTCGCAATCGCTTCTCTTGCGATTGCGTTCTGCGCTTCATACAATTCCTGTCTGGCATTTGTGGAGGTACAGAGGATTGGTTCCTCTGCACTCCTCAGCGCCATCTGCCGACAGGAATTTCCCTCTACGGGTGCTTAGCACCTTTTGCTGGGTTCCTGCAATTATACGCTTGTGGAGGATTTCCGCCATATCAGCGCACGCGTTGTGCGCTGATCACGGAGAAAGTTCCACAATCGTTACAGTATGACCAGCCCAACCCAAAACCCCAGTGTAGACGGAATTTCTGATTTGTACGATTTTGTCGAGTTTGGGTCCTGTGTCTTTAAGAGCTTTAAAAGGCTAAATTCAGAGACCAAGGCGGAATTTCTTTATGAATGTGTGAGGTTTTGCCTGAATCCCACCTTTCAGATTTCTGATCCGTCCACGTCGGCTCTTCTGTTTGCCTATGTGCTCTTAAAAGACGATTTGTTCACCTGGGCATATGATGTGCTAAAAACCAATTCTTGGAATAATAATCTGTATCAGTTTCTTGCAGTGATATTCTCTCACTGGTTTAAACTGCCTGGCTTACCACCTGCTCTGATTGAATGAGTAGCTGCTGATAAGTCAGCTGATCTTTCCCTTCCATGCAAAACTTTTCAGTACGACAATCAGTTCAATGGGCTCTATTCTCAAAGAGCCAAATTTTCCGCAAAATTTTACCGCTATATTCCCGCCAGCGGTAAACTCCGCATTTTTTCCACATTCACTAATATTTTCCGCATGTTTTCCGCATGCGGGAAAAAAGATGCGGAAACGGCCATTATTCATGCGGGAATGATGCGGTAAAAAGGTCGCATGAAAAAGTGTTTAAAAAAAAAAAGTTAAAGTCCAGCAAGCACAGCCCTTAAGCCTCCACACTTCATTAAAGTCAATGGGATGCAGAATATATCACCTACTACTTGTAGGTGATAAAAAATCGGTAATTAACGACGAAATGATGCGCCTGAACATTTTTGAGAATTGATCTTTTATTGCGGAAAATACCGACTTTTGCGGAAATTTTTCCGCATAAATGCCGCACTTTTATCACACTTTTTCCGCATGCAGAAAAAACATGCGGAACATTTTGAGAATTCCAACTTGACGGTATTTTGGGTGCAAACTTCCCGCATGTACTTTACCGCATGCGGGAAGTCTTTGAGAATAGAGCCCATTGTGTCTGTTGCCACTTCAGGTTTTAAACAGCAGACATGCAAAGTGGCTAAAAAGAGAAAAACTAAAAAACGCAAGGATCGGAATAAAACACTCCCTATTGATGTTTATAATGATGTTGTTCCGTCTCTGGCTTTTTTGCCCCAATCCAAAGTTTATGTGGATCCTGCTATAGGTAGGATCGCACACTATATTAAAGCAGTTAAAAAATCTGTTCTTGTTCCTGAACTTCACCCATATGAAGATTATCTGGATACTGGCCTGTTTGAACCCCCATTTGCTTCCTGGGATGTTGGGGCCTTGCTGGAAGAATTCGATTTTGATTGGAAAGCCTTTTGCGATTTTTACATCGCAAAAAGCGAAGATGTCTTGAATGATTGTCTCGATTCTATGTACCTTTTGATTGATTCCGATGAATGTGACGAGGGTGATGTGGATCTGGTGATTTATGTGTGGCAGACGATTTTGGATGAGTTGCACACACACCAACCAATTGATTCCAATAAAGAGACATCGTTGTCGGATGATTGTTCCTGCCTTTCTAGGGTAAAGCATGTGAGTCTTGACTTTGTGCAATCTGAAATGAATGAGTGTGCCGCTGTGGTTGATTCCTGTGCGAATCCTGAAGGATTCGCTCCTGACAGTGTGCAGTTTGAATCTGTGCGATCTGATGCCTGTTTCTCGGATGTTCCTGCAGATTGTGATCGGCATGAGTCTGCCGGTTTCCTCAAGGATGTGTGGGATCCTTTTTCATTTAGAAACAGATCTTTGAGATCTTCCGTCTGTGACCCTGCTATGGGGAACATTTCTCGACTATGCAGCGTCAAAAGTAAAATTAATATGCCTAATAAAGTTTATCCTGTTGATGTCGCTATTTCTTCTGCTAATGAGTCTCTGTCTCACCCTGTTCACACCTGTAAGGACTCGTTGCCTGATGACAGTTGCTCCAGTGTTTCGGTCCTAGATGCCTTGCAGTCTGCTCCGCAGATTGCGGAGGTTTGCGCTATGGCAGCATCAGTTTCACAACCTAAAGTGAATTTTGATTCACAGGTTTTGCGTTCTGATTCCTCGGATTCAACATTGTTAGCCGAATCTAAGAGTGAGACAGCGCTTCGGTTTTGCAAATCTGATGCTGTACCTTCTTTGCCTTATTCAGAGACGCTTTCTCTGAACCTGCCCTGAATGAAAACATGTTTTCCTTTCACACTGACGTTTGTGAGTCCCTTTCTTGCTCTGAGGGAAGTGCTGATTGTGCACCCTGTACTCTGGATGAGTCAATGTGGCCTTGCTTAGAATCCCCTGCAGTGTCCCTAGAGGCTCGTCTAGGTATTGCCACTATACTCACCTGTTTTTCTGCAGTTTTGGAGTTACAAGCTAGTTTGACTGCCACACAGAATTCTGAGTACAGTGAGAATGAAGTTAGGGAGTCAGTGTGTGTTCCAGTAAATATACCTGTACATTCCCCTCATGATGATGAGATCCAGTCTCAGTTTGTGGTGGAACCTTCCCTGGGACATCTGCCCTGTCCACAAAATAAAGTTCCAGTTTTGCCCTGTAACATGGATAGTTCAGAATCCTTCTTGTTTGATGTTCTGAAGGTCTTCGAGTTCCTCCCAAACGGTGCAGAACTTGTGGGAGATGTCTGCTGCCCCCCAAGTCCTTCTGACGTGTTACCCTCTTCCGTGGGCATTGCTGCCTTGCTGGCTACTTTTTCAGCTCTGGTGGAGCTTCAGTCATGGGTAGTCAATGATGAATTTCTGTCAGATACCATTACAGTCATCTCTAAGCCTGAGACCGAGTTTTCTTTTGAAATACCAGTACCTGTGACCTCTACTCATGATGATTTTCTGCCCGGTCCTGGTTTTGGTCTGGTCGTGCCGGACTCTGAGGTTGGCAGTTCCCCGACATGTCCTGAGGTTTCTCCTGTGCTGGTGTACCCCAGTGTGCTCTGTGACCCAGAAAGCCCAAGTGTGCCTCGGTTACCAGCGTACTCAGATGCTTCCTCGGTGGAGACATGTTCTGATTTAGCCTGCCTGCTTGCATGCCCAGAAGTGGTCCCTGAAAGTCTTGATCTTGATGGGTGTCCTCGTAATTCTGAGTCTGGAATTGTCATTGGTTCCATAGGGGGTCTTGATAGTTCTCCATGTGAGCCTGGTGATTGTTCTGCCCTCTTGGGATCTCTGTGGAGCTTCAAAAGGTTCTGGGAGATTCTGGGAGAAATTTTGCTTGGTACCCTGGATAAGATCAATGGTGGCTTTTGTGTTGTAAGGGACACTTCGAACAGGTTTTGTGGCAGATTCGGTATTTTTGGACGCTCCTTGGAAGGTGGTGGGTATTGTCTGGAGGGTGTCGATGGCTTCTTCTCTGGTATCCACAGTCCTGATGGGTGTTACGCTGAGACTTGTAGTGCTGATGGGCATGTTTCGGTGGCTTCTGTTTCCGATGAGGTCGGTTTCGGGTGGACTGACTCTGGAATTGGACCTTGTCGGGCTGTCCCGACCTTCATGAGTCTTCGGTTGGAGTCTTTTGCTAATAGCAGTTTTGAGGGTTGTCTGGAATTCGACCCTGGAGGGGGGGGGGGGGGGGGTACTGTGATGATCTGCTCGGCTGCCTGTGCAGGCAGGCAGTTTTTTGGCCATTGTTTGGGTTTGCATGCTGCAGGACTCTGGAAAGAAGAGCTTCTGTCAGTTTTGCAGCTTGTGCTTGCTGAGGAATTTGCATACGTTGTCATGCAAATTGCCTGGCCACATTCATTGGAGGCGTGTACTATAAGTACTATGTGTTTCCCACAATGCTGGGCTGTTCATAAGGATTCAGTCCTGTGTAACATTCCTGGAGGAGTGTCAGCCTTGCTCTTTGTTTGAAGATCAGCTTAGAGTAATTCCTGGAAAACTGCACTGAGCAGGTTTCCTTAGTGCAGTTAGGATTGCTTATCTGTTTGTTTGTTCTGTTGCTATTGTCCTGTCCCAACGGTGGTCGACAGGTATTCGTTCTGATCTCTGTTCTTGAAGTATAGCTGGTGCAGCGGTTGCTACCAGCTATCTCTTCTGATCTGTCTCACTTGGATCGCGCTAGCGTCTTGCGCTAGCGCTGTGGATCCTTCTGTTCTGTCTCCTTGGATCGCGCTAGCCTCTTTTCGCTAGTGCTGTGGATCCTTCTGTTCTGCTACTCTGTACCTGGATCGCACTCGCTTTGCACTAGTGCTGTGGATTCTTCTGTTCTGTCTTCCTGGATCGCGCTAGCCACTTTCGCTAGTGCTGTGGATCCTATCTCTCGCTTGTCCCTGTTTTCGTGTGTCTGTCTTGTCTGCTACGAAAGCTTGCTGGAGGCTCGGTGAGGTAGCCGTTGAGCAAGCGCTCGCATCCTCTGTTGCATGTTTGTCTGTCGATGGTTAGTTAGGCGTGCTTGTCTCTGTTGTGCTTATCACGTGGAGACCGCGCATGAACGCGTGCACTGTTGCGAATGAGTGTGGGGTTCGCGTTCAGTTAGTGTTTGTTATTTTCCGTATCTCCTCATTGTATGATTTGCTGTGCCTTTGCTACCCTCGTATTCTGTTCTGATCTGCCTTGTATCACTTTTGGCAATCGCCTTTCTTGCGGTTGCGTTTCTGTTTCGTATCTGCTGTTGTGTGTGCGCTGTCGCGGGGTGGCGACTAGATTGGCGCACACACATACAACCTGTCCCTTTGCTCGTTCTTATTCGCAATCGCTTCTCTTGCGATTGCGTTCTGCGCTTCGTACAATTCCTGTCTGGCATTTGTGGAGGTACAGAGGATTGGTTCCTCTGCACTCCTCAGCGCCATCTGCCGACAGGAATTTCCCTCTACGGGTGCTTAGCACCTTTTGCTGGGTTTCTGCAATTATACGCTTGTGGAGGATTTCCGCCATATCAGCGCAAGTGTTGTGCGCTGATCACGGAGAAAGTTCCACAATCGTTACAATAACCTGTCAGGGCCGGAGAAATTGGCAATGCGGAAGTACATTACAGACAATCTGGCAAAAGGTTACATCCGCCCTTCCCGGTCGCCAGCCGGGGCAGGGTTTTTCTTCGTAAAGAAGAAGGACGGTGGTCTTAGACCTTGTATTGATTACCGAGGTCTCAACAAGATTACCATAAAGAATCGCTATCCATTGCCTTTAATAAATGATCTTTTTGCCCAAATTACCAATGCCAGTATCTTCTCAAAATTAGACTTACGTGGGGCATACAACGTGGTGCGCATCAGGGATGGTGATGAGTGGAAGACGGCCTTCAATACACCCGACGGGCATTACGAGTACCTAGTTATGCCCTTCGGGTTGTGTAATGCCCCGGCCGTCTTCCAAGAACTAATAAATGAGGTCTTCAGAGAGGTTTTGGGGAAATTCGTCTTGGTCTACCTTGACCACATATTGATCTTTTCTCCGAACCTTGGAGAACATCGTAAACATGTCAAGTACGTTTTAAGAAAGTTGAGAATGAATTCACTCTATGCAAAACTAGAGAAGTGTGTCTTTGAGGTCACTCAAATTCCTTTTCTGGGCTATATTATTTCGACCTCAGGTCTCGTGATGGATCCAGAAAAGGTTTCGGCCGTCTTAGAGTGGCCGCAACCAGTGGGTTTGAAAACACTTCAAAGGTTCCTGGGCTTCGCTAACTACTACCGGAGATTTATCAAGGGATTCTCTTCGGTAGTAGCCCCTCTGACTAGTCTTACCAAGAAGGGGGCTGACCCATACCATTGGTCATCAGAAGCTCAGTCAGCCTTCAATACCCTGAAAAAGATGTTTTGCTCTGCACCTATTCTGAGACATGTTGATGTCACCCTCCCCTTCATGGTGGAGGTGGATACCTCAGAAATTGGGGTGGGGGCGGTCCTGTCTCAACGTTCAGGTCCGCAGGGCAAGACACATCCCTGTGCCTATTTCTCACGTAGATTTTCTCCTGCGGAAAGAAACTACGATATAGGCAACAGGGACCTCCTCGCCATTAAACTGGCCTTCCGAGAATGGCGTCACTGGCTGGAGGGGGCAGAACACACTATTGTGGTATATACCGACCATAAGAACTTGGAGTACATTGAAGGCGCCAAGAGGCTTACTCCCAGACAGGCCCGCTGGTCTTTATTCTTCTCTCGCTTCAGATTTGTCATCACCTACACCCCAGGTTCTAAAAATGTTAAGGCAGATGCTCTCTCCAGGTGTTTCGAACCCGAGACAGTTCAGTCTACACTTCCAGAGGGCATTATATCCAGTAAGGTAGTGCTAGCTGCCACAGAAACATGGGAGGATTGGGCTGCTACACTAGCGTCCTACCAGTTAGATACCCCGGAAGGGAAACCAGAAAGGGTCCTCTTCGTACCACTTCCCTTCCGATTGCAAATCCTGCAGCTGTTCCATGCCCATAAGAATGCGGGCCACCCTGGGGTCACTCGCACTCTGGATTTGCTCACTAGGTGCGTTTGGTGGCCCTCCTTGGCCTCGGATTGTAAGGAGTTTGTCAGAGAATGTGTTGTGTGTGCCAGGAGCAAGCCTTCTCGCCTTGCTCCAGTGGGAACTTTACAATCTTTGCCAACACCCAGTGAACCATGGACCCATCTGTCCATGGACTTCATTGGTGAGCTCCCCAGATCGGAAGGCATGTCAGTCATATGGGTAATTGTGGATAGGTTCAGCAAAATGGCCCATTTTGTTCACCTTAAAGGATTCCCTTCGGCCCAGGAGCTGGCGATCTCTTTGTGCAGCACATCTTCCGCTTGCATGGTATCCCGGATGATGTGGTTTCCGATAGGGGGGTCCAGTCTGTGTCTAAGTTTTGGAGGGCCTTTTGCCATACTTTGGGTATGAACCTGTCGTTTTCATCGGGGTATCACCCACAGTCCAACAGACAAACCGAAAGGGTCAACCAGGCTCTGGAGCAGTTCCTTAGGTGCTATGTCGCAGATGCACAGACCGAATGGGTTCGGTTTTTGCTTTTTGCAGAATTCGCGCACAACAACCTTTTCAGGTTGTATCAGGAAAGTCCCCTAAGTTTTCTCCATTGCCTGTGTGTTCCTCCTCTTTCCCAGCCCTGGAGGATTGGCAGAAGGCTTTAAGGGAACTTTGGGGACAGGTAAAGAGGAATTTAGGAGTTGCTTTTCAGAGGCAAAAGAAACAGGCCTACAGGAAATGGTCTGTTGAGTGGTGCTTTGCCCCAGGAGACTAGGTGTGGGTGTCAGCCAGACATTTGGCACTTAGACAACCATCTACCAAGTTGGGTCCCAGGTTCATAGGACCTTATCCGGTGGTCAGGAAGATTAATGAGGTTTCTTATGTGATTGATCTCCCAGCCAGTATGAGGTGTGGGAGATCATTCCACGTCTCCCTGCTGAAACCGGCAGTTTATGTGGATTCCTCCCCCCCCCCCCACCCCTCCCCCAGTGGTAGTAGAGGGTCAGAAAGAATATGAGGTGGAAAGGATTCTGGATTCTCGACTAGTGTAGAATTCAGTGCAGTATCTGGTCCATTGGAAAGGGTATGGTGTAGAGGACAGGTCCTGGGTACCAGAGGATAGCATGCATGCTGAGAGATTGAGGAAAAGATTTCATCAGTTGCACCCTGAGAAACCATGTAGGAAGTGTCTGGAGTCCACTTCTCAAGGGGGGGGTACTGTGAAGGACAGCGGAGACAACGCCGCCATGCAGGGCAGCATGGCGGCGGTCTCCTCTTCTCAGCCGGCAGGCTCCGCCGCTCATACGGAGCTGCCGGCGCAGGCTCATGGGGACACCGCCGCCACGTCTGGTGTCATGGCGGCGGGTCCTCTATTGCAGCATGCAGACTTCAGTCCACGTTCGGGTGCGGATTCAGGGTCTGGCCTCTCCAACGTCCAGAGGCAAAGGGTCTCGCGCGTGCGTGCAAGGAGGCAGGACTTTTACCTCCTACGTAGGAGGGTCAGCTGACTCTCCAGTCAGCTGACCTCAGGAGGTGTCCTGATTGCTTAGGCCTTTGAGCGGATTTGCTGATTGACTCTCAGCATATAAGGAGCTGAACTTCACTTGCTCCTTGTCAAGAAACGCGGAAGAGCCGCCGCCATAAGTCAGCGGCAGGCGGCTCTTTCCGCGAACGGCGGGGCAGAGCACGGGGAGGCAGCTGCCTCCACTCAGTCCGAGGCGGCTGTCCCCGTGCAGGGCATGTCGCAGCACGGAGAAACCGCGCGCATGGCCCCATGGTGGAGGCACCGCAGAGCAGTGCTGGTGTGGCTGGGACACATAGTCCCTCTAGATTTAGAGTGACGCGCGCGCGCGCACTCAGGCAGGGAATATATGATAGCCAGAGGTAGTCAGCTGACCAGGCTGGTCAGCTGACACTGGCTTTCCCTTTTCATTGGTCCAGCACTTTGGGAGGTGCTGGGCAGCCCCTTGTGTATATATGCTGCAGGATGCTCAGTTGCTGGTTGTCTGGCGTTGCGAACACATACGTGGGAGCACTCAGACCTGTAGTCAGATCCTTAAGTGTGCCGGGACCAGCTGGAGCTGTAATCCTACACTTAGCTAGATTCTGTTGATAGCTAAAGTACTAGTTTGATTGTGATTATCTGTTATGACTTTTTGCCTGCCTGACTATCCTCCTGTATCTTGTACCTTGCCATTCTGATACTCTGTTGCCGAACCCCGGCTCGTCCTTAGACTCTGCTTCTGCCTCCTGATCTTGTACCTCGATATTTCTGATACCCTGTTGCCAAACCCTGCCTGTACCTAGACTCCGCCTCTGCCTTCTGTATCTGTACTTTATCTGTCCGTGTGTTTACGACCTGGCTTGTCCGACCTCGAGAACCGACCTTACTGTTGGAGGCGGTTCCCCGTCCTGTTAGTGACACCTCCTCCTGAGTGTCACTTTCAGACGATCCTTCCTACTATCGACCTGACTCCTCCCGCCTTGGAGAGTTCAGGTCTTCGGAAGGAATCCGTGCAGTACTCCTTACCGCACTGAGGCCTAGTCCTCTAAGTGTTACTGTTGCACCTAACACTACACTCTACTCAGGTGAACAGAGGTTAGCTGGTATATCGGATTATCGGTGATACTGCAGATCACTTATAATCTGGTATATATCTGTATTCCCAGTGATACTGCAGATCACCGGTAATCAGATCCTCTCTGTGCTTCACCGATCGTTACACTCCTTGTCTGCTGTCGTGTTTACACTTCTGTGTTAGCGCTCAGACCTTAGTGCAGTGCCCTGGTGTTGATGCTAAGGATTTCACACCTTAGTTAGGATTGTATTTGATTTATTATCTGTGTCTTGACTTGGCTATCCCTGACTATTCTCTTCTCTTGTCGATTGTGTACCTTGCCTATCTGATTCCTGTTGCCGACTTCTGCCTTATTACCAATTACTCTTCTGCTCCTGTATTGCTGCCGCCTTCTCTGTTGCCAAACCCTTGCTTGTCTGACCTTTCTCCCTTCAGTGGAACGTCTCCCACTGGAGGGTTATCTCTGAGGCTTGCCTCTCCGAGACACCTGCCCCAAGCAGACGATTACTGCTAGGGGTCGAGATTCCTCACTCTGCCTGGTTAGAGGATCTCACTCACGGGGTTCCCATTCAGAGGTAACCACACCTCTGAGGAATTGCCGTGTGGTGGATATTTCCATACTTCTGTGATATATTACTGTCTATATTGTGTTCTTTTGCTGGTGTCCAGAGGTTAGCAATATATCGGATTATCGGTGATACTGCAGATCATCAATAATTGGGTATATATCTGCATTCTTGGTGATACTGCAGATCGCCAATAATCAGATTCTCTCTGCGTGCTGACACCGATCGTTACACAAGCTCATTTTTCTCTTGGATATATCATAATGGTACATGCTAGGCTGGCTTCAGTATGTAGTGTTGGTGGTGGTATAGTGGTGAGGAGAGCTGCCTTCCAAGCACTAGACCTGGGTTCAATTCCTGGCCAATGTATGTGAGCTGGCTTTTGAAAGCCTACAATTCCCTGGAAGACAACCTCCTCCGGAGAAGGAGGAGGGGAGCCTGTCGAGCAGAAATTTGTATTTTTAGGCAGAAATCTGTTTGGTGGCAAAAAAAAATTAGCATTCCGTAGAGTTCCGCGGAATGCCACACTTTTCTGAGGAAATTCCGCCATAGTGATATAGCAATTCCGTTCCGTCGCAACAGAACGGAATCACCAAATCCCGTGGGAGTCACAGAAATCTGAATTCTGCGGAATCCAGCGACCATCCCTAGTTCTAGTCCTGGGAAAAGAGGTGAGTGGACGCACCCGAAAAACCCCTACGGCGTGCCCAAAATGGACGTGGTCAAGCATAACGAGGGTGTGGTCATGGGTGGGGCCAAATATATATGACCTTAGCAGTGGTGTAAAAGGTCTGCCGGGGAAGTTTGAGCTCTGGCGTAGTGTATCCCCCAAAATTAGATGTAATCTGACAGCATTTCACCAAAAAGACATGTAATCTGGCAGAAGTTTCTCCAAAATACAGATAATATGGCAGTGGTTCCCCCAAAATAGACAATCTGGCAGCAGCAGTTCCCCCAACATACACAGTCTGGAAGCAGTTACTCAAAATACGCGAAACCTGGCAGCGGATTACCCAAAATACACGTAACACCCAAAATACATGTAATCTGGCAGCTGTGGTCCCCCAAACATACACAATCTGGCAGCAGTTCCCCAAAATACGCGTAATCTGGCAGCAGTCGTTCTCTTAACATACACATAATCTGGCAGCTGTTCCCCAAAATACACTTAATCTGTTAACAGTGGTTCCTCAAAAATACAGATAATCTGACAGCAGCTCCCCCAAAATAGGTACCCCCAGCATAGGTAGCCAGGTCTATAGGTGTCCCCAGTATAAGTAGCCATGAGTATAGTTGTCCCAAGAATAGGTAGCCAGGTGTATAATGTCCCATGAATAGGTAGCCAGGTGTATAGATGTCCCCAGAAAAGGTGGTCAGGTGTATAGATGTGCTCAGTATATGTAGCTAGGTGTATTAGTGTCCACAGTATATGTAGCCAGGTCTATAGGTGTCCCCAGTATAGCCAGGTCTATAGGTGCCCCCAGAATAGGTAGCCAGATGTCCCCACAAGGAGGGGAGGCAGCGCAGAGAAGAGGGATCAGTGGGCACAGTGGGGAAGGAGGGACGTCTCCCCCCCCCCCTCACCTTTGGGCTCCCCCTTCCTCCCTCTACTCCTCCAGAACTAACGTTTGCAGGTGGCTGGCAGCGGGCAGGACTTACCTCTTCCTTGTTCCAAGGTAAGTAGTGATGTCCGGTTCATTTGAGCTGGTTCTTTCTTGGGAGTTGACAGGAACTGCAGCTGCACACTGTGTTCAGCTGTAGTTCCTGTCTCATCCACTGAACTGATTCAGTTCAGTGTGATGAGTTGGATCACTCAACTCACAGGAAAGAACCGGCTCAAATGAACCGGACATTACTACTTACCCGGCGCTTGGAACGAGATGGAGGTAAGTCCCGACTCCTGGCCGCTGCCAGCCGCCCGCAAATTTTAGTTCTGGGGAGGGGGGGAGAGTGAGGAACGGGGAGCCCCAAGGTGAGGGGGGGAGACGTCCCCCTTTTCCAGCTGTGCCCATGATCGCTCCCTCTTCGCTGCGTTCTCTCCCTCCACACATGCTAGGGTGGACGTTGTCCACCCCCTGAAAAAAGCAGGTGGACTTCGTCCACCCGCGTTCACGCCCGACTCGACCCCTGGGCTTAGGCTACTACTAGTTGCAGATTCCCCTCTCCCCCTTCTCAGCATAGAATAGGATAACAAGCATATACTTAATACTTCCCCTTAATGTAGGTAGGTTGGGGAGCCTTACTTTTGCTGGGCACTTAGATAGAATTTCCGGCACAAGAGAAGATGAGGGCCAGCAGCCAGGTCTCGTCGTCTCTCACTCAGATGGAGAGTCACACAGGGCAGGGCAGGGTGGCTGGCACACGTGCTGCGTGTTTCAGCGCTCCATGCCCGCTCCTTCCATCCATCCTCCAATGACGGGGCCGGGCGCTGGGCGGAGTCTCACTCTCACACTGACTCCAATAGTAAGCGCCGCCCGCAGCTGTGGCTGGTCTTTGCCCCATCACCCCCAGCGACACCAGGGGGCAGAGTCGGAGCCAGACGCAATGGACCAAGCCAGAGCCCGCAGTCGCAGCAGGCAGCACAAATTAACATATGCGGCAGGGGCAGCAGGAGCGCCCCCCTGGAAGCTGGAGTTCTGGCACCCTGAGCGATCGCTCCAGTCGCTCAGGGCAAAGGTCGGCCCTGCCCACCACATGTAGCACAGAAGTTCAGTGACTGGCAGATCGGCATCTCTCCCCTTCCAGCAGCTAATCTGTACTCCTCTGGCTGGGTCTGTTCAGAGAGGCAGGAAGACAGAGCTGGCGATCGTAAAGCAGCTGTAGAAGGTGAGAGATGCAGATCTGCCTGTCACTGAACTTTTGTACATTACCCATGCTGGGGAAAAGGCTGCAGGAATGTAATCTGTCCCCAGGAGTTGAGCAGGGAGGGAAAGCAGACGAACAATACGGAGCGGAGCTGCAGCATAAGCATTCCCTAGTCTAGAAGCACTGATTTTTAGTGAAAAAACTGTATACATTTTATTTACCAAAACCTTTTTTTAAATTGCTCAGTCATATGCCTTGATAAAATCCCCCCCCCCCCCCAAAAAAAAACCACACACACACACACGCATCTTCAGCATCCCCCACCCCTCAAAATTCCTCATTCATCCCAGAACAAGCACACCACATCACAAAACTAAAGGCCTGTAATTACAAAGCAGAGAGGAAGATTTAAATCTGAGGACTTAGTTGATAAAGAGAAAGGGCTCATCAATAAAAGTCCATTCCCTTGGAATGTTGCAAACCATATTGGAGAAATCAGTGGCTCAGTTAAATAGCAAGCCCAAGGGGCATTTATCATTCCATGCATAGCTTTGATGTTAATCGCAGAAAGAGTCATGCAGTTCATGGATAAAGCAAATGATGCAGCAAAGCAGCAAAGCAGAGCAGTATATGTCACAGACCCCATGGATCCAAACGGTTGCTTATCTGTAGACAGAAGTCCAGCCACAGTGTACTGTGATCCAATCGGATTGACAAACAGCACAAACTTCAAGAGTGTATGGAATAGTCAAATAGGCCACTTTCTGTCAGGCAGGCTTAGCAGCCAACATTTCAAAGCAAAGCAGTGCACAAGTTCATAGGAGGAGCTCAGCCACAGACCCTCCAATGGGTCTTAAGTTTCATTCCTGGGCAGGTGTTAATGTAGTGTGGGTAGTGCGGTGGTATCCACCTTTGCAAGTGAGAGGCGAGGTGCCATTTGATGGTCGGGCGATGCTGGAGCCTGTGGTGCAGTGGGTTGCGGCAGGTGGCTGAGCATAGACACGGTGATGCCACTCTCAGCCTTCACTATGGGAGGTATACACCTACAGTCAACATGAGAGTGTTTTCTCCATCTGAGCCATGTAGTGGGATTTTCATTAACACTTGGATGGCAGCGAGATGGAATTGGAAATTTACGCAAACTGGAATGCAAACTACTTCCTGGTAAGTGAAGGTGTACAGGAAGTGATGTGGAGTTACTTGGTACGTAGGGCTGGACATGGAGGAAGTTCCCCACCGTATTTGAACTGTCAATCAGGCATGCACACCAGCCGCATAGCCTCTGAGGACCACAACTAGGTGAAACGGTCATTAGGCAGCCACTGTCCCCAATACAGCACTTTACAAGTGCTAAGTACAGTTGAGATATGTGAGAGTGACTACATCGTAAGTATCGATGTGGAATCACTCTATACTTCAAACCTCAATGAAATAGGCATTGCCGCTACAGCATTCTTTTTAAATGAACATTTTCCAGAATCCACACAGCATAATCAGTTTATATGTGATGCCCTGGACCTGGTATTGAGTGTTAATTGCTTTTCCTTCGATGGTCGGTTCTACCGCCAGATCAGGGGCACGTCGATGGGGGCATCCTGCTCCCCAGCGTATGCCTGCCTACATCTTGGGCTCTGGGAGCGGCAGGATGTCTACCCCATGGATCTCTACCGGAGCCATGTTTTGCTCTGGCTGAGGTTCATTGATGACGTGCTCCTGGTCTGGCGGGGCACTGAACGACAGCTAGCAGAATTTGTGGACAGATTGCAGTCCAATTTGAGAAATATATGTGTAACCTATCAGTACGATAAGGAGGCCCTGTCATTCTTGGACTTGATGGTTAGAAAACAAGATGGGAAGTTGACAACTAGTACATTCCGCAAGCGTACGTTAAAAAAGGGCGCCGGGAAAAAAGGGCGCAGGGTTTTAAACGATAATCATGAATAACGTTTAAAAAACAATTGTGCTATATTTCGTTTAAAAATAATGTTTTATAAAGTTATAAATCATTAAATAATGTGTATGAAATCGGCAATTTTAAAAACGTTAATCTTCCCCGTTTAAAAAGTGAAATTTATAATAACGTTTTATAAAACATTAAAAAGAATTTTACTAAAGCTATACCTAACCCTACTCTCACACAGAACCCTCCCTGTACCTATCCCTAGACCCCCCTGTTGGTGCCTAAACCTAAGACCCCCCTGTTGGTGCCTAAACCTAAGACCCCCCTGTTGGTGCCTAAACCCAACACCCCCCTGTTGGTGCCTAAACCTAAGACCCCCCTGTTGGTGCCTAAACCTAAGACCCCCCTGGTGCTGCCTAAACCTAAGACCCCCCCAGTGATAAGCATTAATAACGTTTTAAAAAAAATATGGTGCGGTTTTTCGTTTAAAAAAAAAAATAATAATAATAATTGTACGGTTTTTCGTTTAAAAGTAATGTTTTAAAAAATATTGTACTGTTTTTCGTTTAAAAATAATGTTTAGGGGGCGGAGCCGGAAGCCGACAAGGACGCACGCATGTGAAAGAGCTCCGGCCTGAGAACCTACCACACATAATCCTGCAGAGACTTTGAGCATTCTCAAAATATACATACCGTACTCCGGAGATCGCCCTGATGCCTACAAACCCTGCCAGCATGAATACGAGGCAGACTGCGGCTGAAAAACTGAAAGAGTTCGCTCGGGTGGAAAATCAAGATGGCGCCCGCAGGACTGTGAAGAGCGCGGCGGCTCGTTCCGAATCCACGGAAGACAGTACTACTCCTTTTGAGTGTGAGACAACTCTTCCTCCTAGACCCAGTAAGTCCGGGCAGCCAAAGGGGAATAGAGCGGGAGATAAGAGCCAGCCAAAACGGCAGGACACGGAACTAGATCCCGAAGAGCCAGCGCAGACTCCAAGGCCCAAGATGGCAGAGGCAGAGTGGGGCATAGACGCTGAAGGTGCGGAGGAGAGGGATACTGCACAGGAAGAAATGGAGGGGGGAGCGGATGAGAATCCCGAGCCCACGTTAAAACAAGTGGCAGAACAGCTTCTAAGTGCAATTACATTGCTGAAAACCGACTTAGTGGGGAAGATAGAGGAGGTGAAAGTGGACATGTCACTAATCCGTAATGATATACAAAACATCCGAGTTAGAGTCGGTGAAACTGAACAAAGAATTTCAGATCTTGAGGACAAGGTGAACCCTCTCTCCAGTAAACAAAAAGTCCTTACAAAAACAGTTGATTTTTGGCGACAAAAAGCTGATGATCTAGAAAATAGATCCCGCCGTAATAATATCCGAATCCTTGGGTTGCCAGAAAGGGCAGAGGGAAAGGATCCGTCCAGCTTCATAGAAGGGTGGCTGATTGAAGAATTCGGCAGAGAGCAGTTCTCTCAGGCATACGCAGTCGAAAGAGCCCACCGTGTGCCTGCAACCCCCCCCTCCTCCAGGGGCTCTCCCCGTCCATTCCTCGCCAGACTACTCAACTGCAAAGACAGGGATAAGATCCTTCAGCTAGCCAGAGAAAAACAAACAATCACGTTTGAGAACAAATCGCTGAGTATTTTTCCTGATTTCTCTGTGGAGTTGCAGAAACTACGCGCATCCTTTATTGCAGTGAAGAAACAACTAAAAGCAAAATACTATAAATACTCAATGGCTTATCCTGCGCGTTTAAGAGTAGTAGATGGCTCAGAAGTGTTATTCTTCTCAACTCCACAAGACGCGACTGACTGGCTGGTCACCAAAGGTCCTTTGCATAACCTGGAGTAATGTTTATTAATAATCCCCGGAATGCGGTATGGTTACTTGAAGAGACGGATATATCCTTTTTTCCCTATTCTGACTGGAAATCCTGATCGATTCTGTTTCCTTCTTACAGTACACTTGAATGATCTAGAAATTGCTCAGACCTAAAGATCATCTCTATATATGTGATAGGCATTGGCCGTGGTTATACACATGTGTATTTCCGAATGTAAGCTACACGGAAGAGATATTACCTAAGATAATTATCTATAGGTAATTCCCCCTTAACTTCACCTGCAGGCACCTACAAGATAACTGTTTTCTTACTTGTTTCCCTCATGTTGAGGAAGTTATATGTTGTTAAGAGAATGATGTATGCACAATGCGACCTGATAAATATACAGCTTTTCTACTGGTTTAATATATCTATATATGAAAAAAATCAAAATGCTAGATGGTCTAACCATGGCAGGAACAATTAGAATCTTATCTTGGAACGTGAGGGGATTGGGGACAGCCCAGAAACGTAGCATGGTGATCACGCAAATTAAAAAGTACAGTCCACATATAGTCGTACTACAAGAGACACACTTCACTAAAGACACGTGCAACAGGCTTACTAAATCATGGGTCCAATGGGCTAAACACTCCTGTCATACATCCTTCTCAAGAGGTGTAATGGTTTTAGTGCATAAAAGGGTAAGATGGGAAGTGTTTCGCGCGATAGCAGACAGTGAGGGCAGATATATATTTATCCATGCTGCAATTAATGAGGTACCGTTCAATATACTATGTATCTATAATCCACCAGGGACGACGCTAGGGATCCTTGCAGCGGCTTTAACTTTCTCCACAAACTATCCCATGGCCAGCACAATATGTATTGGGGACCTTAATATGACTGTGGACCCGAGTATGGAAAGATTTCCCTTTACTGGAACAGGGGGAGGAGAATCTAATCTACAATCCTTTTTAAAAGGTTCAGGATGGACAGATATATGGAGATTAAAAAACCCAACTCTTAGGGCGTATACATGCTGTGCCTCTCATAATAACTCGCTTTCCAGGATTGACCACATACTGGGTTGCCCAAAACTTGCTGTTATAGTACAGAAGGTAGAGTTCAAAACTAGGGGGGTATCTGATCATTCACCGGTGTATTGTGAAATATCCTGCGGGGGTCTTCACAATAAACCCAGTAACTCAATTCACCCATTCTGGCTAACTTTATTCGGGAAACAAGACCGGATTCCTGATCAGCTAATACAATATATTAATGCTAATTGCTCCACTGAAAACAAGTTGTTATTATGGGATTCTTTCAAATCATATCTTAGAGGGTGTGTGAAATCTACTATCTCCTATATTAAAAGGGACTCCCATAGGATTGAACTAGAATTAACTCAGAGCCTTGAGCAAGCAGAAGTTAAATATT
Organism: Hyperolius riggenbachi; assembly: GCF_040937935.1. NCBI lineage: Eukaryota > Metazoa > Chordata > Amphibia > Anura > Hyperoliidae > Hyperolius > Hyperolius riggenbachi. The sequence goes on from NC_090648.1 coordinate 394,082,120, forward strand.
TACAAACATTATCAGATGCACATAAAACGGAATGGCAATGCAAAGGCTGTATAAAATTCATATTTCTGTAAAAGCAAAACGGAGACTATTCTTCACTAAGCAGCAGTACTTTGAAACGGGTAACCAGTCCAGCAGTTTATTGGCACACATGGTTAGACAGGATAGGGGAGGAACAAATGTATTATGTATAAAAGATGAGGCAGGTAATGATATTACTAATATTAACGGTATTAATGAATGCTTCCAAAAATTTTACTCAAATTTATACTCTTCCACCTTAAATTCATCCCCTTCTGAGATTGAGGAATATTTAGATAGAATAGAATTTCCCGTACTGCAACAATATATGGTTAAACAACTTAATAGCCCCATAAATCTAGAGGAGCTTGAAATAGCCCTATCGGATACACCTAACCAGAAATCTCCAGGGCCAGACGGCATCCCGGTTGAGATATACAAGAAATATTCAGAAATAATTTTGCCAATGTTAAATGATACTCTTCTTAATAGTATAAGCATAGACTCTCTACCAGATTCTATGAACGAAGCAACTATCATTGTCCTTCTAAAACCAGATAAGAACCCGAAAGACTGTGCCTCATACAGGCCAATCTCCTTACTCAATTCTGATTATAAATTACTAACTAAAGTATTGGCAAACAGACTTAAAAAAGTAATTTTACATATTATAGATGAGGACCAAACGGGTTTTATGCCTGGACGATCCACGTCCATCAATCTCAGAAGGGTGCAGGTAATTGCACAAATGGCGTGTCAGGAACAAAGGGACTGGGCCTTTGCCTCATTAGATGCGGCAAAGGCCTTCGACTCTATAGAGTGGCCATTTCTATTCAAATGTTTAGAGAGATTCCAACTGGGAGTGAACTTTATAAAATGGGTTAAGATGATCTACAGATCTCCGGTTCCTAACATTAGACTTAATAATCAACTAACAATGTTCTTCCCTCTGGCCAGAGGCACGCGACAAGGGTGTCCCTTATCACCAATGCTCTTCGCGTTAGCTATAGAGCCGCTTGCAATGGCTATACGGAAGGACCCCTTGTATAGGGGAATATGGATTGGAGATATTGAAGAGCGTATAGGATTATATGCAGATGATATGATTTTATTTATTGAAAAATTGTCTGTGTCCCTGCCAAGGGCTATTGTGATTCTTGAGGAATTTGGAAAGTACTCAGGATTAAAAATTAATTGGGATAAATCAGTGATAGCTGCCTTCGGGAGTCATACGCCTGACATCGGGAGCCTGGGATGCCCGGGACCTCTGGTAGAGGAGTTCAAATATTTAGGAATAATTATCACCAAAGACCTCGACTGTATACTACAAAGGAATCTATATCCATTATTAGACCTAGTAAAGCACAAATTTAAAATATGGGCCAAATTACCACTTTCAGTCGCAGGTCGCATAAACTTAATCAAGATGATCCTTCTTCCAAAGATTTTGTATGTTCTGGAACATGTGGCAGTCTCAGTTCCCACAAAATTTTTTCGGGAACTGAACTCTTTAATGTCACCATTTATCTGGGGAAACTCCAGACCTAAGCTTAAATTGGCTACCCTTCAAAAACCAAAAGATAGTGGAGGGCGCTGCCTGATTTTCAACTTTATTATCTATCAGGACAACTGAGATATATAAAGTCCTGGTTTAGTGTAGACCCCATGCCCAAATCTGAAAGACACATTGCTAGTTCTTTGGGTCTTTGTCCTATGCTAGGCTATCTAGAGGCACGCTCACCAGGACCTCTGGGAGTACTTCCGGTACACAAGCTTTGCCATAGGGTATGGTCTCAAATGAAAAAGGTGACAAAATACTCAGATGTTATCCCTGAATCCCCACTCTGGCATAATCCTGGCTTTCAAGAACTCAGGAGTTCCCAAGAAGCTAATTGGTGGACTAATCATGGGATACAATATATCCAACAGTTATACAACAATGGGATCCTTAAATCATTTGAACAACTACAAAATCAATTTAACATTCCCAGGCAAGGTTTCTATAAATATTTACAATTGAGGCATGCGCTGTTAGCTCAATTCTCTGGTATATCACCAAAGATATCTGATTTTCCTCTGATTGGGATCTTTAAAACACAAGGACCTGCTGGTTTTATTTCCACTCTATACTCATACGCAATGAACGCTAAAGTTGGTAATGACCTGGCCTATGACAGATGGAGCAAGGTGATCCCTGAGCTTACTAATGAAGACTGGGAGGGTGTGTGGGAACTCCCGGCACAGATTTCTATAGCAGCAAATGATAGACTTATACAAACCTTTTTGTTACACCAAGCATATCTTTCTCCTAAACGTATGATTAAAATGCGCAATACCCAATCTGATAGCTGCCCTAGATGCAAACTGTATGCTGCAGACTATTTCCATATGATCTGGGGTTGCCCTCGCTTGAGAGGATTTTGGTCGGGGGTTTTTACTACACTATCCCAAGTTATGGAAATCCAGATAGACCCTATACCCGAAATAGCTCTATTGGGAATTCTAGACGAAGAAATGTGGTCTAAGAACCACAGAAGCTTAATAAGGAAAGCATGTTACTATGCAAGTAAATCCATTGTACTGAACTGGATGAGCCCCACAATTCCCTCAGTGAACAGATGGAAGAATCTTATTAATACTAATTTGTCACTGGAACAGATCACTTATAAAAACAGAGGATGTATACACAAATTCCTCCTTACGTGGTCCATTTGGCTAGACAGCCCTATCACCATAGATATACAATAATCATAACTTTCTATCACATTGTCCCCCCCCCCCTTCATGACCTCACAGTCTAAACAAAATAATCTGCCATCTTTAGGATAGATCACTCGAAATCACCTTAAGGTATGAGGAGCTAATGATTCAATGTTCATCCATTATAAGCAGAGGTTGGATGCATTGTGCAACAGGTTACTTCTATCTGTTATAGTTAGAAGAGTTATATTCTTTATTTTTACTGTTGACGGTTTATTTTGTTTTATTGGGAATGCTATTATGATGTCAGTATTCTTTAAGTATGCTTGTTTAACATAGATTTCTAAACGAGAAATTTTTTTAACCTAGAGATAATTCTCCTGATCTTTATCCAAGGACATGTATACTTAATATTTTGCCTAACGATGAATACGCTGTAAATCTCCTTACATTATTACTTCTGTAAAACACGGATATTGTCACTTTTGAATGCATTCTTCAATAAAAAGAGTTTAAAAAAAAAATAATGTTTAAAAAATTATAAATCATTAAATAATGGGTAATCATGAGAAGCAGTTCTAAAACATTAAAAGTCTCCGGGCGCCGCTTTTAAAACGTTATTTTTCTCCGGCGCCTTTTTTTCCTGTTGGGCGCCCTTTAAACAATATTTATTATGGGAGTGAATGGCGGCGCCCTTTTTGTCCACCTGCCTCATGCGCCCAAATTTCCTGCTTCCATTCCGCAAACCCACTGCAGGGAATACCCTGCTACACTATTCAAGCTTTCATCTTCCTTCACAAAAAAGAGCAATCCCCAAGGGGCAGTTTACTAGAATTAAGCGTAATTGCTCGTTGAATAAGGACTATCTCAGGGAAACTGATAAATTAAAAACCCGCTTCAGTCAACGGGGGTACCCCAAAAGAATTGTTGAGGAAGCAGATGGAGCAGTAGCTGAAAAATAAAGAGACTCCCTAATCATGGCAAAAAATAGAAAGAAAAATACCTTCCGTTCAAATGATGTAATAAGATTTGTGTCTGACTTTGGACCACATTGGTTCGACTTACAGAAGTCGTTTCAAAAGCACTGGCATGTACTTATGTTGGATAGTGAAATTAAAAAACGTGTTGGTGATAGACCCTTTATGACTGCACGAAGAGCAAGGAACCTGAAGGACCATTTGGTGAGGTCTGAGTACCACTCCACATCGTCTGCGACATGGCTGGATAGATATCCAATGAAGGAGGGGATGTTCCCCTGCGGGTCATGCGTAAATTGCAGATATGTGGAGAGAAGCAAATCTTTTACCAACTACAATGGGACTAGGTCTTTTGATATACGTGAGAACATAAATTGTAACTCAACACGTGTAATATATGCCATTAAATGCCTGTGTAACCTCCTATATATAGGAAAGACGAAAAACAGGCTCAGTAAGCGTATAGGTGACCATGTGGGGAACATCCGCAATCAAGACCTTGATAGCCCGTTGGGAAAGCACTTTAGGGATCATCACGACGGAAAACCTGATGGCCTTACTTTTAAAGGTATAATAAAGCAACGTGTATCCTTCCGTGGAGGCGACATTGAGAAAGACCTATATAGGATTGAACAGACTTGGATTTATCGTTTGGGAACGCTGATACCCAGGGGATTGAATACAGATCTGAATCTGGTATACTTTCTATAATTATCATGAATATTGTCCCCTGTTCGTGAGAAAGCTGCGACATGAAGTCACCCGAAAGAACTGCATCGGCATATGTCATTGCCAGTCTAAAACTTAAGAATAATGAGGAATGGATTAGTGAGTGTAAACCGCCAACCTCTTTGACCGCTGAATCCACCGCTACCTAAACGCATGGGGAGATAAAGGCATTGTTTGCCATGGATAACCCAAGCTGGAGGAGGAGCGTGTGTGACTGGATACAAGAGGAGGAACATCCGAGCCGTCCGCCATTCGCTACCTTGAGAAAGCCCCGTGGGTGGGGCGAAACGCGTCGGTAGGCGTGGCTACCTCCGGAGTGCTCGCGCTGGCCTTCCACGTGTTTGCGCCGGCTCGCTGAGCGTTACTCCGCATGCTTTGGATCCCCCCTTGTCTTGTCAAACGACTGTAGAGACCCACGTTCCAGAACCATACAGGTTCGGATGGATGGAAGATGGCTTACTGGAAAGCTGCATGAACCAGCGGGACCCAGTGCACTGTAGGTCTGAACACCGGAGCAACAAACAAATCACGCAAGTACTCCAGGTCACCATAGTGACTGTGTTATATTGCCAAGCCTGAGTGTGAATCGGCCATAGTGTGCCTAGTAAGGCGGATGGGTGTACATGCCAGCTGCTACTTATCTCCGTTCTATCAGTGAGGATTACTCTGTGGGCAAGCATCGGGATGAACATCCATGCGTGCGGGTATTGAGCGCACAGCGTGTATGGTGCAACGGTGGTGGGTGAGGACCAAGTTGACCCATATAGTGCAGCGTTTTTTGCATAGGACAAGGCTGGGCGATCATGCTGCACTGAACCTTGGGTCTGGTCCCTGATTTAGTAAAGCTAGCACTCCTGGCCAGGTAGTGGTTTTAGTGTGTTTTTAAATGTGTTGTGACCTATAGATATGTAGCCAAGGCAAATAATAAAATTATATATAGCAAAGAAATGAACAGCGCTACTTAAAAACAGATGAATGCTTACCTGCAAAAAAGTGCAAACCCCACTCATGGGATAAAATACACAATGAGCATACACATGACCTGTCTACCACTTGGAGGATGTTAGTTTCCACTAACAGCTTGCATGCAATTTGTTAGGTACTCGTCCCTCCCACTGTCGAAGAAGTCTTTCCTCCATGGGAGGTAAGTAGCGCTGTTCATTTCTTTGCTATGTTTGATTGATTTATTCCTGGTCAGCTGCTCCCACTTGATAGTTTTCCTTTGGTGTATATGCAAAGCCTCTGTTTGGGTTTAAGGTGCGTTTGTAGTCTCTGGGGGGGCTCAGCGCATCTCTGAGCTGAGGCCATTCACAGGCGGCCTGGTGATGCGCTGATCCCACTTTTTTTGCGCAATAAAATTATATATGTGCACGAGACAGCGACTATAACCAATTTTTGATAGACACTGTCGTAGATCGCAGCAATGTACAGTGTAAATAGACTAACAGTCTCCTAGCGGCGATCGGCAGAGCTCTGTCATTCAAGAGGAGATGCATGCGTATCAACACGCGCAATCTCTTGCAAAACCCTGCCACAGGACTTCCCACCAATTGGCGTTGAGCAGTCCTGGGGCTGCTGCCATGTTCACACTAATCGGTGTGGAGCAGTCGGCAAGGAGTTGAAATGTCCAGCGTGTATACACATCCATCAGGTGGTGTAAGGGTTAGGCCCGATTTACACTGACAGATCAAAGTTTACCGCAGCGCAAACAACTGCAAAGAGCTTTAGTTTACCTCATTTTTTTTTATTGTTGTTGAAGCCGCAGCAGCAGAGGCCAGAAAATTTTTATCTGTTTTAGGAAAATAAATTGTTGCAGCTGCTACAGCAGAGGCCAGAACAATTTTGGCATGGCATATACTGTACATTACTTACACATTTTTTTTTAAATGTTTGCTGCAGCCACTATAGAGCAGGTGACAAGGCTCCTTCTTGTGGTGATCGCGACTACAACTCTTCCTGTTTCTGCTGCTGGTCATGCTTATATACGGCCTGACCAAGCACTCATATTTTTGAAAAACTGGTTAGTAAAAAATTTGTTTAGGGAATAGAGATTGGCCGAACCTCCGATTTTAGGTTCGCGAACCCAGTTCGTGAACCTACCGCGAAAGTTTGTTTCGCGCGAACTTTCGCGAACCGCAATAGACTTCAATGGAGAGGCGAACTTGAAAATTTAGAAAAAATTATGCTGACTAGAAAAATGATGGAAAAGATTTTTCAAGGGGTCTAACACCTGGAGGGGGGCATGGCGGAGTGGGATACATGCCAAAAGTCGTGGGGAAAAATCTGGATTTGACGCAAAGCAGCGTTTTAAAGGCAGAAATCACATTGAATGCTAAATTGCAGGCCTAAAGTGCTTTAAAACATCTTGCATGTGTATACATCAATCAAGTAGTGTAATTAGTGTACTGCTTCACACTGACAGACCAAACTCACTGTGTAACACACCGCAAACAGCTGATTGTGTAGTGACGGCCGTGCTGGACTGGTGCGCAACATGGCAAGATTGCTCTTCCTCAGTGATATCAGGTAATGTCTGACTGCCTTATCAACTTTCGATGGTTCTTTATCTACCATTGTTAAAGTTTAGCTACATCTATTTTTTTTAATTACAGTGGCTTGCAAAAGTATTCGGCCCCCTTGAAGTTTTTCACACTGTCACATTACTGCCACAAACATGAATCAAAAATTTCAAAAACATACGGATAAGTTAATTTGGCTACCCCTAAAATTGGCCCTAGACTACAGTACTTACAATACATAATATAGACATATGGCAATGGTAGGGATTAGATTGTGAGCTCCTTTGAGGGACAGTTAGTGACAAGATATATATATATACACTGTACAGCGCTGCGTAATATGTCGGCGCTATATAAATACTAAAATAATAATAATAATAATAATTTTATTAGAATTTCACGTGAAAGACCAATACAAAGTGGTGTAAACGTGAGAAGTGGAACGAAAATCATATATGATTCCAAACATTTTTTACAAATAAATAACTGCAAAGTGGGGTGTGCGTAATTATTCAGCCCCCTTTTGGTTTGAGTGCAGTCAGTTGCCCATAGACATTGCCTGATGAGTGCTAATGACTAAATAGAGTGCACCTGTGTGTAATCAAATGTCAGATGTCAGTACAAATACAGCTGCTCTGTGAAAGCTGCTCTGTGCCTCAGAGGTTGTCTAAGAGAATATTGGGAGCAACAACAGCATGAAGTCCAAAGAACACAGACAGGTCAGGGATAAAGTTATTGAGAAATGTAATGCAGGCTTATGCTACAAAAAGATTTCCAAAGCCTTGAACATCCCAAGGAGCACTGCTCAAGCGATCATTCAGAAACGGAAGGAGTATGGCACAACTGTAGACCTACCAAGACAAGGTCATCCACCTAAACTCACAGGCCGAACAAGGAGAGCACTGATCAGAAATGCAATCAAGAGGCCCATGGTGACTCTGGACAAGCTGTAGAGATCTACAGCTCAGGTGGGGGAATCTGTCCATAGGAGAACCGGGTCAGTTAAAAATGGCGCCTGGCGACAATGATATAAAACGGCGCCTCATTGAATTTCATTATAAAACGATATTTATCGTTTTTATGGGTAAATAATGGTACAGGATCTCCGCCTCTCCCCGCCCCTTTCAGTCTTCCTTCTCTGAGAGGGGCGGGGGAGAGGCGGAGTTCCGCCGATGACAGACACGAGTAAGGCAGGGCTGCAGCTCATAGCCTTGCCTCACTCGGAAGCTAATACTGTCAGCAAAATCCACGACCGAGAAATTCGTGGAAATTCGTGGATTTTGCAGGTGGACAGTGAGGGGGGAGCTTGGGAGGGTCTACATAGTTTCATGTGGCCATTTTCTTAGGGCTATTAGGTAATATATGTATTTAAATAAAATTAGGTTTTTACACATTTTTTTTCTTTAAAGCAATAAAATTAATTAATTTGGTTAATATAAATGGCTATTGAACTTAATTGACAATTGTATATTCCATTTTAATTATTTTAATAAAAAGAAAAAATCAGAACCTTGAGTCTCGAACTTGAAAAGTTGTGAGCCTATACTTACTAATCCTTTCATCTATCCACTACACTATTTTTTTAATATTAACAGAGCTAATAAAGCTTTAGTTCTTTTTATTTACATACACATTACTTCCATAGCGCCATCTAGCGATCACTGACACACACATTAATCTTAAGCCCTCCTCCAATCGCCCGCTGTCAGTTATTTTATTTCCCCATGCGTACCTGTGCTTCCATTTTTATACTGTGAACTGTAGATACTTTCGTTTTCCGAGAGCTGTACCCATAAGTGTACACAATATTTGTCACTTTTCCTATAAAAGAGGGAGGTTATTCTCTCTTTTTTTTTACTTGATATGTTCTGAACCTCGGATTTTTTTTTCTTGAACCATGTTTGTGAGCTTCTGCGAAACGTTTGGTTTGCTTGAACTTATGCTAACCGCAATAAACTTCAATGGTGAGGTGAACTTGGAAAACTAGAAACACTTATGCTGTCCAGAAAAGTTATGTTAAACCTGTTTTAAGGGGTCTAACACCTGCAGGGGGGCATGGCGGAGTGTGATACATGCCAAAATTCCCGGGTAAAAATCAGGATTTGACGCAAAGCAGCGTTTTATGGACATAAATCACATTGAATGCTAATTTTGTGGCCTAATGTGCTTTAAAACATTTTGCATGTGTATACATCAATCATGTAGTGTAATTAGTGTACTGCTTCACACTGACACACCAAACTCACTGTGTAGCGCACAGCAAATAGCTGTATGGTGTAGTGACGGCCGTGCTGGAGTGGTGCGCACCATGGCGAGATAGCTCTTCCTCACTCAGTGAGTACACCACTTTCCTTTCACGAGAATCGTATTATGGAGGGCAATTCTGCCATTTGGACCACTGGTAATGGCCAGGGTGAATCCTGGTTTGATTCCGGTCCGCATTTGGAGCCTGAGAAACGGCTACCACCACATATCCAAGTAAGGCTGCAGGCATGGCGCGCACATCTCGAGGTAGTGATGACAATAAACAATATAGGTTTACTTTCGAGGCCCTGCTGTATATGACATGAATCAACTTTAAATCCTTTAACGAGAATCTGTTATGGAGGACAATGATTACACCACTTGCCTTTCACGAGAATCATATTATGGAGGGCAATTGTACTATTTTTAATGGGCGGGCGATGTGACGAGGTGCGTTCAATAAACACAACAGGTAGGTATAAACAGTGCTGAGTATTACAATGTGTACCTGTCACACACAGACTGATACCGGACATTCATAGCGACTATGCGTGCACTCACTTAGGTAGGTAGGTGGTTGCACTGTGAACAACAGCTAGGTAGGTATATGCAGTAATGGTTATTACAATGTTCAGTTGCCTGTCACACACACAGGTAGTCAATTAATGTGCTGGACCTGGCAGTGGCACACACAGTATGAATTATCAATGCTGTTTATGCAACACAAGTGTCAGTGGGACACACAGAAAAAAAAATGATCACAATAACAACATCATCTCTCAAAAGAGCTGTTGTGCGGTGCTATTTTATCAATAAGAATCAGCCAGGAGCAAGCTAACAAGCCAAGAGCCTAACTAATCTTTCCGATGAGAGACAGTCTGCAGCATCTTGGCCTTCTCTCACTATTGCAGGCACACAAGTGTAATGTCCGTTGGTTTATATACGGGTGAGAATGGCTCCTGGACTGAGTGTAGCCTGATTCTCTACAATTTGCCTGTTGACTGTGATGTAGAGGTTCAAAGTTGACCCTAATGGTGCAGTGTGTTGGCAAATCTAACTTTATGTAAAGTTCCCTGATCTCCGCGTTTGCAAAGCCCGTAAGTTCACCGGGAGCATTTTGTAGTAGATCTGTCCATGCCATCTGTATTGTTTATTCTCATTCTTCCTTATTTTATTGAGACATCCTTTAAGACGTTATGTATTGATGCGGTGGCGTAGCTACAAACCTCGGGGCCCCGATGTGGAATCTGGATTTCCCCCCCCCCCCGGCAGCAACAACTCCCCCCCCCCCCCATGTACTGAATACATCTATTCTCTCCTGTTATCACCCACTGATCACCTGTCAATCACCCATCAATCACCCCCTGTCACTGCCACCCATCAGATCTGACCCTAACCTGCCCCTTGTGGGCACCTGATCACCCACACCCTCAGATCAAGCGCAACCCCCCCCCCCCCCCCCCACCACCCATCACATTGGCAGTGCATTGCTTGCATCTATTCTCCCCTCTAATCACACCATGATCGCCTAGCAATCACATTATCACCCCCTGTCACCACCTGTCACTGCTACCCATCAGATCAGACCCTAACCTGCCCCTTGCGGGCACCTGCTCACCCGCCCACACCCTCAGATTGCCTGCAGACCAGCCCTCGAATCGCCTCCCATGTGCATTGTTTATATCTGTTCTTCCATCTAATCACCCACTGATCACCCATCAATCACCCCCTGTCAACATCAGTCACTACTACCCATCATACCCATCAGATCAGACCCTGTCATCTGCCCCATGTGGGCACCAAATCACCCGCCAACACCCCCCCCCCCCCCCAATCATCTACCCAGTGCATTGATTGCATCTATTCTCCCCTATAATCACCCAAAGAGACAACCATCAATCACCTCCTGTCATATCTGTCACCCCCTAGCACTCCTATCCATCAGATCAGGCCGGAATCTTCCCCCTGCGGTCTTCTGATTACCCAGCCAAACCCTCACCCGCCTTACCGCAGTGACCACATTTTTTATGATCACTGCTGGTCAGTACAACTTCATTGTGGCTGAGACCAACCATTATGCCACACAATACGTAACCGCCAATCCAATAAGCTACCATGCCCAGCCTTTTCGGTGGGAACCACTCCAATTTTCCCAACGTAACATTTTTTGGGGCCTTCTCCTTAACATGGGTCTAGTCAAAAAGAATGTATTGCGTTGTTATTGGTCAACGCAGCCAATACATCACATGCCCGTGTTCTCTGCTGCCATGTCCAGGTCACGATTTGAGAACATCCTGCGCTTCCTGCACTTCAGTGCCAATACAACCTGTCATCTAAGAGGCCACCCTGCTTATGTACGGTTCCACAATATTCAGTCCCTCATACACCACGTGTCATCAAAATTTTCAGATGCTTATACCCCAGGACAGTCATTTGGAGGCATTTGGTTTCCAGACAACTCATCAATATTTTGGCCCACTTAAATGCCATGGCAGTATAGGAACCCGTAAGTGACACAATTTTAGAAAGAAGACACCCCAAGGTATTTCGTTCGGTGTATGGTCAGTTAATAGAAGAGTTCATTTTTTTGTCACAAGTTAGCGCAAAATGACACTTTGTGTAAAAAAAATATGAAAATCAATTTCCGCTAACTTGTGACAAAAAATTAACTCTTCTATTAACCTACCATACACCAAACGAAATATCTTGGGGTGTCTTCTTTCTACAATTGTGTCACTTACGGGTTCCTATACTGCCATGGCATTTAAGTGGGCCAAAATATTGATGAGTAGTCTGGAAACCAAATGCCTCCAAATGACTGTTCTGGGGTATAAGCATCTGAAAATTTTGATGACAGGTGGTCTATGAGGGACATAATGTTGTGGAACCGGTCATAAGCAGGGTGTCCTCTTAGATGACTGACAGGTTGTATTGGCACTGAAGTGCAGGAAGCGCAGGATTTTCTCAAATCGTGACCTGGACATGGCAACAGAGAACATGGGCATGTGATGTTTTGGGTGCGTAGACCTAAAGACCACAATACATTCTTTTTTTACTACACCCATGTTAAGGAGAAGGCACACAAAAATGTTACGTTCGGAAACTTGGAGTGGTTTCCACTGAAAAGACTGGGCATGGTAGCTTATTGGATTGGCAGTTACATGTTGTGCGGCCTAACGGTTGGTCTCAGCCACAATGAAGTCGTACTGACCAGCAGTGATCATAAAAAAAAATTCTGTCACTGCGGTGGGGCGGGTGAGGGTTTGGCCGGGTGATCAGAAGACCGCAGGGGGAAGATTACGGCCTGATCTGATGGATAGGAGTGCTAGGGGGTGACAGATATGACAGGAGGTGATTGATGGTTGTCTCTTTGGGTGATTATAGGGGAGAATAGATGCAATCAATGCACTGGGTAGGTGATCGGAAGGGGGTCTGAAGAGGATCTGAGGGTTTGGCTGAGTGATCAGGAGTAAACACGGGGCAAAATAAGGCATGATCTGATGGGTATGTGTGCTAGGTGGTGACAGGTGTTGACAGTAGGTGATTGAAGGGTGTCTCAGGGGGTGATTAGAGGGGGGGAATAGATGCAAGCAATGCACTGGCGAGGTGATCAGGAGGGGCGTGTCTGAGGGTGATCTAAAGGTGTGGGCGGGTGATAGGGTGCCCATAAGGGGCAGGTTAGGGTCTGATCTGATGGGTGGCAGTGACAGGGGGTGATTGATGGGTGATTGACAGGTGATAAGTGGGTGATTATAGGGGAGAAAAGATGTATACAGTGCACCTGGTGGGGGGGGGGTTCTGTGGAGGATATGAGGGTGAGGGGGGATGATCAGGAGCACCCAGGGGGTAGTTTAGGGCCTAATCTAAAAAATAGCGTTGAATGATAGGGACAGGGAGTGATTGATGGGTGAGTAGGGGATTGATTGGGTGCAAACAGGGGTCTGAGGGGGTGTTCAGGGGGGTGTATGAGGGGTGCTTTGGGCGATCAGGGGGCAGGGGGCGAGGATCAGTGTGTTTGGGTGCATAATAGGGGGCTGCAGCCTGCCCTGGTGGTCAATTAGTCACTTGGACCACCAGGGCAGGAGGCAGCCTGTACAATACGCTTTGTTTACATTAGAAAGCGTATTATACGCATTGTATGCGTCGATCAAGGAGTTAACAACCCGCGGCCGAACGGACAGCGGGCTGACATTGTGGGTGGGCGGAGCCTATTACCGACGGATGCACACGCATCCAAGCGCACGATCCACGGCCAGCTACTACGCAACGAGCCGCCAACGAAGGGCATATTGTGTATGTATATATATATATATATATATATATGTATATATATATATACATATGTGTGTGTATATATATATGTGTATATATATATATATATATATATATATATATATATATATATATATATATATATATATATATATATATATATATATATATATACACACACACACACACATATATATATATATATATATTTGTATATACATGTGTATATATATATATATATATATATATATATACACGTATATGTATATACGTGTGTATATATACATATATATATATACATATATATATATATATATATATATATATATATATATATATATATATATATATATATATATATATATACAGTGGTGTGAAAAAATATTTGCCCCCTTCCTGATTTCTTATTCTTTTGCATGTTTGTCACACTTAAATGTTTCTGCTCATTAAAAACCGTTAACTATTAGTCAAAGATAACATAATTGAACACAAAATGCAGTTTTAAATAGAAGTTTTTATTATTTAGTGAGAAAAAAACCCTCAAAACCTACATGGCCCTGTGTGAAAAAGAAATTGCCCCCTGAACCTAATAACTGGTTGGGCCACCCTTAGCAGCAATAACTGCAATCAAGCGTTTGCGATAACTTGCAACAAGTCTTTTACAGCGCTCTGGAGGAATTTTGGCCCAATCATCTTTGCAGAATTGTTGTAATTCAGCTTTATTTGAGGGTTTTCTAGCATGAACCGCCTTTTTAAGGTCATGCCACAACATCTCAGGACTTTGACTAGGCCACTCCAAAGTCTTCATTTTGTTTTTCTTCAGCCATTCAGAGGTGGATTTGCTGGTGTGTTTTGGGTCATTGTCCTGCTGCAGCACCCAAGATCGCTTCAGCTTGAGTTGACGAACAGATGGCCAGACATTCTCCTTTAGGATTTTTTGGTAGACAGTAGAATTCATGGTTCCATCTATCACAGCAAGCCTTCTAGGTCCTGAAGCAGCAAAACAACCCCAGACCATCACACTACCACCACCATATTTTACTGTTGGTATGATGTTCTTTTGCTGAAATGCTGAGTTACATCTACGCCAGATGTAACGGGGCACGCACCTTCCAAAAAGTTCAACTTTTGTCTCGTCGGTCCACAAGGTATTTTCCCAAAAGTCTTAGCAATCATTGAGAAGTCTTTTAGCAAAATTGAGACGAGCCTTAAAGGGACTCCGAGCAGTGCAGAAACTATGGAAAGATGCACATCATTTTAAAGCTCTCTTTCTCCTCTTTACAATGATATATAAACCACCGCCCTGCGTCTTTTAGTTTTCGCTATTTTCGCGATTGAAATTGCCGCGGCCGCGATTTCGATCGCGAAAATAGAGAAAACTAAAAGGCGTAGGGCAACGATTTAGGTGTCGTCAGAAAGAGGAGAAAGAGAGCTTTAAAATGATATCCATCTTGCCATAGTTACATTATATTACACAGGGCGACTTTTTCAGCAAAATGGAGCTGCTGACACTGGGGAAAGTGTCGTCCTGTGTAATACAATATAACTATGGCAAGATGGATATCATTTTAAAGCTCTCTTTCTCCTCTTTCTGACGACACCTAAATCGTTGCCCTACGCCTTTTAGTTTTCTCTATTTTCGCGATTGAAATTGCCGCGGCCGCGATTTCGATCGCGAAAATAGAGAAAACTAAAAGGCGTAGGGCAACGATTTAGGTGTCGTCAGAAAGAGGAGAAAGAGAGCTTTAAAATGATATCCATCTTGCCATAGTTACATTATATTACACAGGGCGACTTTTTCAGCAAAATGGAGCTGCTGACACTGGGGAAAGTGTCGTCCTGTGTAATACAATATAACTATGGCAAGATGGATATCATTTTAAAGCTCTCTTTCTCCTCTTTCTGACGACACCTAAATCGTTGCCCTACACCTTTTAGTTTTCTCTATTTTCGCGATCGAAATCGCGGCCGCGGCAATTTCAATCGCGAAAATCGCGAAAACTAAAAGGCGTAGGGTGGTGGTTTATATATCATTGGAAAGAGGAGAAAGAGAGCTTTAAAATGATGTGCATCTTTCCATAGTTTCTGCACTGCTCGGAGTCCCTTTAATGTTCTTTTTGCTTAAAAGTGGTTTGTACCTTGGATATCTGCCATGCAGGCCGTTTTTGCCCAGTCTCTTTCTTATGGTGGAGTCGTGAACACTGACCTTAATTGAGGCAAGTGAGGCCTGCAGTTCTTTAGATGTTGTCCTGGGGTCTTTTGTGGCCTCTCGGATGAGTTTTCTCTGCGCTCTTGGGGTAATTTTGGTCGGCCGGCCACTCCTGGGAAGGTTCATCACTGTTCCATGTTTTTGCCATTTGTGGATAATGGCTCTCACTGTTGTTCGCTGGAGTCCCAAAGCTTTAGAAATGGCTTTTTTAGCCTTTACCAGACTGATAGATCTCAATTATTTTTGTTCTCATTTGTTCCTGAATTTCTTTGGATCTTGGCATAATGCCTAGCTTTTGAGGTGCTTTTGGTCTACTTCTCTGTGTCAGATAGCTCCTATTTAAGTGATTTCTTGATTGAAACAGGTATGGCAGTAATCAGGCCTGGGGTGACTAAAGAAATTGAACTCCGATGTGATAAACCACAGTTAAGTTATTTTTTAACAAGGGGGGCAATCACTTTTTCACACAGGGCCATGTAGGTTTTGAGTTTTTTTTCCTCACTACATAATAAAAACCATCATTTAAAACTGTATTTTGTGTTCAATTATGTTATCTTTAACTAATAGTTAACGGTTTTTGATGAGCAGAAGCATTTAAGTGTGACAAACATGCAAATGAAGGGGGCAAATAGTTCTTCACACCACTGTATATATATACATATATATATATATATATATATATATATATATATATATATATATATATATATATATATATATATATATACAGTATACATATATATATAAATATATATATACATATTGTTATAATTTAAGTAGGCCTCAGTTATTTGGACTGAGTTAGTCAAAAAGGCTTGGAGTGCAGATCGGCCCTTTAAGGGGATTTTCTCTGTGAGAGAAAATCTGCAGTTCTGTCAGCAGAACTAGAACATACCAAGAAGCTGTTCTAGTACAAGGCCGCAGGTCTCTCTGACCTGCGCATGTACCGCCACTAGAACAATAAACATCAGCCATGTTATGTAAATATCCACATTCCTGCATATAGGTCAGAAGCCTCATTGATTATTAATCAAGTAGGTGTGTATGATGACACCACGAGTGGGTCCACCAATAGTCTGATCTAGGGGGTGGCGAAGATGATGTCATATTTAACTCTTTCCTAGTCAGTATTAAAGGCTGAGGGAGCTATGGGAGCTCATTCTGCTCTTTACTTTCGCAATAGCTCGCAAGGCTGACTGGGACCTCTAAGTATGTGCTTCCTTTCTGTAATCTGATATAATGTATGCTGTACATAGGTAGTCTAGATGTAACATAGAGTAGATACAAGAAGACCTGGGTACCTTCAGCAGGAAGGTACTCACGCAGCTGTAACGCAACATGGAAGTCTGCTTTGCCAGGAGATGATAAACTGTATCTATCTGTATTTCTGTTACTTGAATAAATAACGTAAACATTGAAGAAGCCTGAGGAAGTCTATCTCCTACTTGCTGTGTGGAGAGTCAAGTGATCTCACAGTCTGTGGGGCGTAACTGTAAGAAGTTACTGGTGTCGAAGCAAGGTGATATAGAAGCAGGTTCTAACAGTGGCGCTGAAACCCATCCCTGCCTAGCAAAAAAGGCAGACAGGGGCCGGGGCCGAAGAAGTTTTCAAGATATTCCACAGCAAAATAAGCGGAATAGACGCGGACTGTAGAGCTTATCAAGCTGATACTGATAAGCTGGTGTGGGGAGTGTGCGTTGCGGGAGCCAAGCACACGGGCTGCAATTCGAGGAAACCAGCGGCGAAACTCTTGGATGTTAAACTTTGACTGTAAGTGCACAGCAGTCAATAGCCTAAACCGGACCGCAGGTGACTGGAACGCTCCGAGGCCGGCTGGCAGCTGCCGCTGGAGATCGATCCGCTGAGCCAGTGTGGGTACACAGAGATGACGCTCAGGAGTTCCAGGGATCCACTCAGTTTCGTGGAGAAGTTGCCAAAAGCTGGTCGAATTGGCAGGCATAGGAAGTCCGCGGCTCAGGCATGTATGATTTACGTTTTTATATGGCGTTATCTGTGTTGTATTTGGTGTTATAACAAGGAGAGGATAATGTGTTAATGTGTACATTCTGTGTTAATTGCAGTGTGGAGGCTGCGGGCTTCTCATCTCTCCCGTGCGTGTTGGGAGGGGTGAGGTTAGGAGCAGCTCCGTGGTAAATACGTGGTGCTGTTTTCAGAGTTTATGTACTTTGATTTTTCTTAGGATTCAATGTTCCTGTGTGGCAGATGTTTTTTTCTCTCTCTCTTCTCTCTGGCTTGTTAACAAGAGTATGTTATGGTCTGACCAGCGTACTGATTCTGGGAAATGGGCCAGAGGTGTGTAGGGGGGGGGGGGTCCCCCGCGGCAGGAGAGAAGCCAGCTGTGTGTCACTCTGTTAGTAGTAGACAGGAGAGGGAAGTTGAGACAGTTGTTAAACTTAGAAGTAAGGTTTTTCTTCGGTGAGCTGGCGGTTTTTCCAGAGCCCGATCAGTGTGTTTTTTTCCTCTCTGTCCGTAGTGGATAGCGTAGTGAGAGGTGCAAGCTTATCTAGTTCCAGTCAGATAAGTTAATGCGAAAATGAGTAAGGGCATTGCAGGCTCGCCTGCAAAGCAGCAACAGGTGTGGCATCCGTAATCTGTGCATGTGACGGCCGCGCATGGACAGATAGGGGGGGATGTGGAGTGAGCTGCAATGAGGTGAGAGCTTCCAAAGGTGAAGTCCGCAGGAGCATATTTTAAACAGGTAAGTACTGAGGATAGTACTGAGGTAGGGGGGTGAAGTTTAACTCCAATCTACCAAAAAGAGTAAACAGAGTTCATGAGAACCATAAAGCAACGAAATCAATTACGATATATACTGATCAATTTAAAGTG